>NC_044979.1:38963762-39299727 GCF_008728515.1 Papio anubis | reverse complement strand
ACAGGATCAAACCGGATCAAACCAGGTCAGACCGGTTCACACCAGATAAAACGAGATCAGACCGGATGAAACCAGATCAAACCAGATCGGACCGGATCAAACCGGATCAAACCAGGTCAGACCGGTTCAGACCGGATCATACCAGATCGGACCGGATCAAACCAGATCAAACCGGATAGGACCGGATCAAACTAGATAAAACCGGATCGGACCGGATCACACCAGATAAGACCGGATCAAACCGGATAAAACCGGATCAGACCGGATCAGACTGGCTCAAACCGGACCAGACCGGATGAAACCGGAGCAGACCGCATCAAACCAGATGAAACCGGATCAAACCGGATCAAACCAGGTCAGACCGGTTCGGACCGGATCAAACCAGATCGGACCGGATCGGACCGGATCAAACCAGATGAAACCGGATCAAACCAGATCGGACCGGATCGGACCGGATCAAACCAGATGAAACCAGATCAAACTAGATTGGACCAGATCGGACCGGATCAAACCAGATGAAACCGGATCAAACCAGATTGGACCGGATCGGACCGGATCAAACCAGATGAAACCGGATCAAACTGGATCAAACCAGATCAAACCGGATCAGACCGGATCGGACCGGATCGGACCAGATCAAACCGGATCAAACCAGATGAAACCGGATCAAACCAGGTCGGACCGGATCGGACCGGATCAAACCAGATGAAACCTGATCAAACCGGATCAAACCAGGTCAGACCGGTCAGACCGGATCAAACCAGATCAGACTGGATCAAACCAGATCAGACCGGATCAAACCGGACCAGACCGGTTCGTAGCGGATCAAACCAGATCTGACCGGATGAAACCGGATCAAACCGGATCAAACCAGGTCAGACCGGTTCAGACCGGATCAAACCAGATGAAACCGGATCAAACCGGATCAAACCAGGTCAGACCGGTTCAGACCGGATCAAACCAGATCAGACCGGATCAAACCAGATCAGACCGGATCAAACCGGACCAGACCGGTTCGTAGCGGATCAAACCAGATCTGACCGGATGAAACCGGATCACACCGGATCGGACCAGATGAAACCGGATGTAACCGGATCAAACCAGGTCAGACCGGTTCAGACCGGATCAAACCAGATCAGACCGGATCAAACCAGATCAAACCGGATCAGACCGGATCAAACTAGATAAAACCGGATCGGACTGGATCAAACCGGATAAAACCGGACCAGACCGGATGAAACCAGATTAGACCGGATTAGACCAGATGAAACCGGATCAAACCAGATCAAACCGGATCGGACCGGATCTGACCGGATCAAACCGGATGAAACCGGATCAGACCGGATCAGACTGGCTCAAACCGGATTAGACCAGAGGAAACCGGATCAAACCAGAAGAAACCGGATCAAACAGGATCAAACCAGGTCAGACCGGATCAAACCAGATCAGACCGGCTCAAACCGGACCAGACCGAATGAAACCAGATTAGACAGGATTAGACCAGATGAAACCGGATCAAACAAGATGAAACCGGATAAAACCGAATCTGACCAGATCAGACCGGCTCAAACCGGACCAGACCGGATGAAACCGGCTTAGACCGGATTAGACCAGATGAAACCGGATCAAACCAGATCAAACGGGATCGGATCGGATTGGACCGGATCAAACCGGATGAAACCGGATCAGACCGGATCAGACCGGCTCAAACTGGACCAGACCGGATGAAACTGGATTAGACCGGATTAGACCAGATGAAACCGGATAAAGCCAGATTAAACCGGATCAAACCAGGTCAAACCGGTTCAGACCGGATCAAATCGGATCAGACTGGATCAAATCAGATCAAACCAGATCGGATCGGATCGGACTGGATCAAACCAGAAGAAACCGGATCAAATCAGATCAAACCAGATCAGATCGGATCGGACTGGATCAAACCAGAAGAAACCGGATCAAACCGGATCAAACCAGGTCAGACCGGATCAAACCAGATCAGACCGGCTCAAACCGGACCAGACCGGATGAAACCGGATTAGACCGGATTAGACCAGATTAAACCGGATCAAACCAGGTCAGACCGGTTCAGACTGGATCAAACCAGATCAGACTGGATCAAACCAGATCAAACCGGATCGGACCGGATTGGACCGGATCAAACCGGATCGGGCCAGATCAAACAAGATAAAACCGGATCGGACCGGATCAAACCGGATAAGACCAGATCAAACCGGATAAAACCGGATCAGACCGGATCAGACCGGCTGAAACCGGACCAGACCGGCTGAAACCGGATTAGACCGGATTAGACCAAATGAAACCGGATCAAACCAGATCAAACCGGATCAGACCGGATCAAACCAGATGAAAGTGGATCAAACCAGATGAAACCGGATCAAACCGGATCGGACCGGATTAAACCGGATGAAACCGGATCAAACCGGATCAAACCAGGTCAGACTGGTTCAGACCGGATCAAACCAGATCAGACCGGATCAAACCGGATCAAACCGTATCGGACCATATCGGACTGGATCAAAATGGATCAAGCCAGATAAAACCGGATTGGACCAGATCGGACCAGATCAAACCAGATCAGACCGGATCAAACCGGATCAAAGCGTATCGGACCGGATCAAAATGGATCAAGCCAGATAAAACCGGATCGGACCGGATCAAACCGGATCGGACCGGATCGGACTGGATCAGACCAGATCGGACCGGATCAAACCGGATCAAACCAGATCAAAGCGGACCAGACCAGACTAAACCGTACCAGATCAGACTTGACCAAACCGGACCAGACTAGACTAGACCATATCAGACTAGACTAGATCATATCAGACTAGACTAGACTAGATCATATCAGACTAGACTAGACTAGACCATCAGACTAGACTAGACTAGATAGAGTAGATAGAACATTAGCATATAAAAAGAAACTCACCTTCTGATGTCATTAGAAAGTTGCAGATTGAAACAACAGTGAGATACCCACTTATTAAAACTGCTAAAACCTGAAACAGTAATTACACTGGCTATGGTGGCCAGGATATGAAGCAAGAACAAATCTCATCCATCAATTGTTGGGATACGAAATGATAGAGAAACTTTGAAAGAGAGTTTGAAAGTTTTTTATAAAATTAATCATAGTCTTACCATGTGGTCCTGCAGTTACACGTCTAGGTATTTTCTACCCCTAACTTAAAACTTACACAAAACCCTAACATAAATAATTATGGCAGCTTCATTTCATAATTGCTAAACATTAGAAGCAACAAAATATCCTTATTTAACTGAACTCGTAAACACACTATAGCGTATTCAAACAGTGAAACATTATCCATGACCAAAAAATGAGCTAACATGTAAAGACATGGAGATGTTACCAGAAAGCAGTCTAAATTAAGACCCCAAGAAAAGGTTCTTGTGTCTTGCGCAAGAAAGAGTTCAGGGTGAGTCCACAGTGCAAAGCAAAACAAGTTTATTAAGGAAGTAAAGTGGTGAAAGAACAGCTACTCCAGAAACAGTGCAGGGTGTTCACGATAGTAAGAGGAGGAAGGGGTCCATCCTAGGTACAGTACTTGTTTATATATAGGATTAAGAAAAGATCATGGGCAGATGTACTCTGCTACAAGGGTTTGTAGTAAAGGATTAATTTTCTTAATTATTATGTTTTGCAAGAATCAATATTATCTTTAAAGCAAAATTAGGAATTGTGTTCTCATGATATTGGGATATCAGGACACTCATAAGTCTGGGACTGTTTAGTAAAACTTATCAACCTGTTCCCTTAACCATAAGCATCTAGAGGCTAGGAATACCTAACTTTCTGGGAACGCAGCCCAGCATCTCCCAGACTTATTTTCCTAGCTCTCACTCAAGATGGAGTTGCTCTGGCTTGAACACCTCTGACAGAGGAAACTTAAATACATATTGCTAAGCAAAAGAAGCAAGTCTGAAATAATTACATACTGTATGTTTCCAACTACAGTTTCCCCACAGTATCTGTGGGTGAATTTATTACAGAACCTTTCCACCTCTTGCAGTTACAAAATCCGCAAATGCCCAAGTTCCTTATATAAAATGGCACAGTATTTGCCTATAACCAAACACATCCTCCTCTATACTTCAAATCATCTCTAGATTACTTATAATACCTATACAATATAAATGCTATGAATGCTATGTAAATAGTTGTTGTACTGTATTTTATCTTTTTTTTTTTAGTGTTTTGTTATTTTATTGTCATTTTTGTTGTTCAAATATTTTCAACCCACAGTTGGTTGAATCCACTGATGCCAAATTGGTGGGTACAGTGGCCCAAATATATATGACATTCTGGAAAGGGAAAATAATAGAACAGTAAAAAAAAAAAAAAAAAAAAAAAATCTGTGATTGCCAGAAGTTGAGGAAAGAAGAGAAGGATGAGTAGATGGAGCACAGGGAACTTTTAGAACAATGAAAACATTCTGTACCAAGCTTTAATGGTTCTATAATGTGATATTGTTGAGGATTAAAGATTGTATTCTCCAAACTCACAAAGCTGAACTTAAAACTGGGTGTTGCTTACTGTAGAAAAATTAATTATTTACCATAATGTAGAAAATTGAATTATAAAATTTGATAACCTTATATATCCTTTAAATAATCATCTGCATAGTCTTAACTAAAGTTAAATACTTATTAAAATCTTTTAATAATTTAAAATTAAAAAATACAGGTACATAGTAGGTGTAAATATTTATAGGGTACATAAGATACTTGATATAGACATACAATGTGTAATATCACAACAGGGTAAATGGGGGTATTCATCATCTCAAGCATTTATCCTTTCTTTGTGTTGCAAACAATCAAACTATTCTCTTTGAATTATTTTAAAATGTATAATAAATTATTGTTGGTTGTAATCACCCTGTTGTGCTATCAAATGCTAAATCTTAGTCATTGTAAATACCTATGTGTTTGTACCCGTTTGCCATCCCCCTTTCTCTTTCTGGTAACTAGTTTTTCCAATCTCTGTCATTCAACTTTGTATCTCCATGAGTTTGTTGTAATTTCTAACTCCTGCAAATGAGTGAGAACATGTAAAGTCTGTCTTTTTGTGCCTGGTTTATTTCACTTGACATAATGTCCTTTGAGTTCCATCCATATTGTTGCAAATGACTGGATTTCATTCTATTTGATCACTGAATAGTACTTCATTGTACTACATTTTCTTTTTTTTGTTTTTATTATTCATTATTTTATTTATTTATTTATTTTTATTATACTTTAAGTTCAAGGGTACATGTGCACAACATGCAGGTTTGTTACATATGTATACATGTGCCATGTTGGTGTGCTGCACCCAGCAACTCATGAGCACCCATCAACTCTTCATTTACATCAGGTATAACTCCCAGTACCATCCCTCCCCCCTCCCCATAATAGGCCCTGGTGTGTGATGTTCCCCTTCCCATGTCCAAGTGACCTCATTGTTCAATTCCCATCTATGAGTGAGAACATGAAGTGTTTGGTTTTCTGCTCTTGGGATAGCTTGCTGAGAATGATGGTTTCCAGCTGCATCCATGTCTCTACAAAGGACATGAACTCATCCATTTTTATGGGTGCATGGTATTCCATGGTGTATATGTGCCACATTTTCTTAATCCAGTCTGTCACTGATGGACATTTGGGTTGATTCCAAGTCTTTGCTATTGTGAATAGTGCCGCAATAAACATACGTGTGCATGTGTCTTTACAGCAGCACGATTTATAATCCTTTGGGTATATACCCAGTAATGGGATGGCTGGGTCATATGGTATTTCTAGTTCCAGATCCTTGAGGAATCGCCATACTGTTTTCCACAATGGTTGAACTAGTTTACAATCCCACCAACAGTGTAAAAGTGTTCCTATTTCTCCACATCCTCTCTAGCACTTGTTGTTTCCTGACTTTTTAATGATCGCCATTCTAACTGGTGTGAGATGGTATCTCATAGTGGTTTTGATTTTCATTTCTCTGATGGCCAGTGATGATGAGCATTTTCTCATGTGTCTGTTGGCTGTATGAATGTCTTCTTTTGAGAAATGTCTGTTCATATCCTTTGCCCACTTTTTGATGGGGTTGTTTGTTTTTTTCTTGTAAATTTGTTTGAGTTCTTTGTAGGTTCTTGATATTAGCCCTTTGTCAGATGAGTAGATTGCAAAAACTTTCTCCCATTCTGTAGGTTGCCTGTTCACTCTGACGGTAGTTTCTTTTGCTGTGCAGAAGCTCCTTAGTTTAATTAGATCCTGTTTCTCAATTTTGGCTTTTGTTGCTGTTTCTTTTGGTGTTTTAGACATGAAGTCCTTGCCCATGCCTATGTCCTGAATGGTATTACCTAGGTTTTCTTCTAGGGTTTTTATGGTATTAGGTCTAACATTTAAGTCTCTAATCCATCTTGAATTAATTTTCGTATAAGGAGTAAGGAAAGGATCCAGTTTCAGCTTTCTACTTATGGCTAGCCAATTTTCCCAACACCATTTATTAAATAGGGAATCCTTTCCCCATTTCTTGTTTTTGTCAGGTTTGTCAAAGATCAGATGGCTGTAGATGTGTGGTATTATTTCTGAGGACTCTGTTCTGTTCCATTGGTCTATATCTCTGTTTTGGTACCAGTACCATGCTGTTTTGGTTACTGTAGCCTTGTAGTATAGTTTGAAGTCAGGTAGCGTAATGCCTCCAGCTTTGTTCTTTTGACTTAGGATTGTCTTGGCGATGTGGGCTCTTTTTTGGTTCCATATGTACTTTAAAATAGTTTTTTCCAATACTGTGAAGAAACTCATTGGTAGCTTGATGGGGATGGCATTGAATCTATAAATTACCTTGGGCAGTATGGCCATTTTCACAATATTGATCCTTCCTATCCATGAGCATGGTATGTTCTTCCATGTGTTTGTGTCCTCTTTTATTTGACTGAGCAGTGGTTTGTAGTTCTCCTTGAAGAGGTCCTTTACATCCCTTTTAAATCTCTGTCATTCGACTTTGTATCTTCATGAGTTTGTTATAATTTCTAACTCCTGCAAATGAGTGAGAACATGTAAAGTTTTTTTTTTGTGCCTGGTTAATTTCGCTTGACATAATGTCCTTTGAGTTCCATCCATATTGTTGCAAATGACTGGATTTCATTCTATTTGATCACTGAATAGTACTTCATTGTACCACATTTTCTTTATCCATTCATCTTTTGATGGACACAGGTTGATTTCAAATCTTGGCTATTGTGAATAGTCAATAAATATGGGAGTACAGATATCTCTTACATATACTAATTTTCTTTATTTTTGTCATATACCTAGCACTGGAATTTCTGGATGATATACATGTCTATTTTTAGTTGTTTGAGGAACCTACACACTGTTCTCCATAGTGACCATACTAATTTACATACCCACCAACAGTTTATTAGTATTGTCCTTTATCCATATTCTTGCCAGCATTCATTATTTCCTCTCTGTTGGATAAAAGCCATTTTAGATGGATAAGATAACATTGTAGTTTTGATTTACATTTCTCTGATAATCAGTGATGTTGAGTGCCTTTTATATACCTGTTTCCATCTGTTTTTCTTACTTTGAAAAATGTCTATTCAGATTTTTTTACCCTTTTCCAAACTAGATATTAATGTTTTTTAAATACTGAGATGTTTGGGCTCTTTGTGTATTCTGATTATTAATACCCGGTCAAATGGAGAGTTTGAAAATATATTACCCCATTCTATGGATTCTCTTTTAACTTTGTTGATCGTATCATTTGCTATGCCAAACCATTTAAACTTGATGTGATCCCATGTGTCTATTTTTGCTTCAGTTGTCTGTGCTTGTGGGTATTACTCAAGAAATCTTTGCCCTGATCAATGTCCTGGAGATTTTTGTCAATGTTTTCATTTAGTATTTCAAAGTTCGATAGCTTAGATTTAAATTTTTAATTCATTTTTTAAAATTTGTGTATATGGTGAGATATAGAGGTGTAGTTTCATTATTTTGCATATGGATATGCAGTTTTCCCAGTATCATTTAATGAAGAGACTGTTTTTTCCCAATGTTTGTTCTTGGCAACTTTATTGAAATTGAGTTCACTGTAGGGGTGCGCTTTTGTTTCTGGGTTCTCTATTCTGTTCCATTGATCTATGCATCTGTTTTTATGCAGTACCATGCTGCTGCTTTGGTTATTAAAGCTCTGTAGTACAATTTGAAGTCATATAATGTGATTCCTCCAGTTTTGTTCTTTTTACTCAGGATAGTTTGGGCTATTCTGAGTCTTTTGTGGTTTCACATAAATTTGACGATTGTTTATTCTATTTTTGTGAAGAATAGGTTTGATATTTCTCTAAGGATTGCATTGAATCTGTAGATTGCTTTGAGTGGTATGGATATTTTAATGATATTGATTTTTTTCCAATCAATGAACATGGAATATCCTTCCATTTTTTGTGTGTACTCTTCAATTTCTTGCATGACCGTGTTATAGTTTTTATTGTAGAAATCTTTTACCTCTGGTTAAGTTTATTTTATATGTAACCATTGTAAATGGGATTACTTTCTTGAGTTTGTTCTCAGATTGTTCACTGCTGTGATGCAGAAATGCTAATTTCTGTATGTTGATTTTGTATTCAGTAACTGTAATACATTTATTTATCAGCTCTAATAGTTTTTTGGGAGAGTCTTTAAGATTTGCTAAATATAAGATCGTATGTTCTGCAAACAAGAATAATTTGACTTCTTCCACTCCAATTTGGTGGCTTTTAATTTCTTTCCCTTGTCTGTTTGCTCTAGTTAGGACTTCCAATGATGTTGGATAAAGACTGCTAAAGTGAGCATCCTTGTGTTGTTCCATATGTCAGAGAAAAATGCTTTCAGTTTTTCCACATTCAGTGTGATAGTAGGTATGGGTCTCTCATATATGGCTTTTATTGTGTTGAGGTGTGTTCCTTATATGCTCAATTTTTTATGGTACTTTTCATGAAGGGATGTTGAATTGTATCAAATGTTTTGTAAGCATAAATTGAAATGATAATATTTTTTTCTCTTTCATTCTATTGACATGATGTATCACATTGATTGATTTACATATTTTGAACCATATTTCAATCACTGGGATAAATCCCCCTTGGCTTTGATGAATAATTTTTTAACTTTTTTTTTTAATTCCATTTGCTAGTATTTTGTTGAGGATTTCTGCAACAATGTTCATCAGGAATGTTGGCCTGTAGTTTTCTCTTTTTGATGTGTCTTTATTTGGTTTTGGTATCCATGTAATATTGGCTTTGTAGAATGAGTTATTCTCTTCTCTTCTATTCTTTGAAATACTTTAAGTAGGGTTGGTGTTAGTTCTTTAAATATTTGGTAGAATTCAGCAATGAATCCATCAGGCCATATGTTTTTGCTTTTTGTTTTGTTTGTTTGTTTGTTTTTCTGCTGGGAGACATTTTATTACAGCTTCAATTTCCTTACTTGTTATTGGTCTTTCAGGTTTTTTATTTCTTCATGGTTCAAGCTTGGTAGTTTATATGTGTCTAGAAGTTTATCCATTTCTTCTAGGTTTCCCAGTTAATTGGTATAAAGTTGCTCATAGTAGTCTCTTGTGATTCTTTGCATTTCTCTGGTGGCAACTGTAACGCTTTCTTTTTCATATCTCACTTTATTTATTTGGGTCTTCACCCTTGTTTCTTAGTCTGACTAAACGTTTGTCTATTTGCTTATCTTTTCAAAAAGACAACTCTTCATTTTGTTGATCTTTTGTACTATTGTTTTAATTTCATTTATTTTTGCTCTGATATTTACTATTTTTTATCTACCAATTTTGGACTTGCTTTGCTCTTGTTTTTCTAGTTCTTTAAGATGTATCTTTGGAGGGGCCGGGCGCGGTGGCTCAAACCTGTAATCCCAGCACTTTGGGAGGCCGAGACGGGTGGATCACGAAGTCAGGAGATCGAGACCATCCTGGCTAACACAGTGAAACCCCGTCTCTACTAAAAAATACAAAGAAAACTAGCCGGGCGAGGTGGCGCGTCCCTGTAGTCCCAGCTACTCGGGAGGCTGAGGCAGGAGAATGGCATGAACCCGGGAGGCGGAGCTTGCAGTGAGCTGAGATCCGGCCACTGCACTCCAGCCTGGGCTACAGAGCAAGACTCCATCTCAAAAAAAAAAAAAAAAAAAAAAAAAAAAGTTGTCTCTTTGGGTTGTTTGTTTGAAGTCTTTCTTTTTCATGTAGGTATTTATAGCCATACATTTCTCTCTTATTATTGCTTTTGATATATCCCATTCATTTTGGTAAGTTGTGTTTCTGTTATCATTTGTTTCAATAAATTTTTAAATTTCTTTCTTAATTTTTCCATTGACCCACTGGTAATTAGGGGTATATTGTTTAATTTCCCTGTATTTACATGGTTTCTATAGTTCCTCTTGTTATTGATTTCCAGTTTTATTCCACTTTGATCAGAGAAAATGTGATTTCAGTATTTTTTAAATGTTTTAGGACTCATTGTGAGGCCTAACATATGGTCTTTCCTTGAGAATTATCTATGTACTGAGGAGAATAGTGTGTATTTTGTAGCTGTTGGATAAAATGTTCTTCAAATATCTATTAGTTCCATTTGGTCTGCAGTACAGATTAGGTCCCATGTTTCTTCATTGATTTTCTGTCTGGATGATCTGTTTAATGTTGACAGTGGAATGTTTACTCTTCAACTATTGTTATATTGAACTCTATCTCTCTAATAATATTTTCTTCGTATATCTGGGTGCTTGTAGGTTCATATATATCAGCATTGTGTATATATATTACAATTGTTCTATCTTCTTGCTGAATTAATCTCTTTATCATTATATAATGACTGTTTCTTTTTATTATTATTTTTTTGCATTGAAATCTATTTTATCTGATATAAGCATAGCTACTCTTGCTTTTTTTGTTTCTTGCTTTCCATTTGCATGGAATATCTTTTTCCATCCCTTTATTTTCCATCTCTGTGTGTGTTTATAGATGAAGCGTGTTTCTTGTAGGTAACAGATCATTGGAACTTGATTTTTATCCATTCAACCCTGTATGTCTTTTGATTACAGAGTTTAGTCTATCTAAATTCAATGCTTTTGTTGATAACTAAGTACTTACTTCTGACGTTTTGTTCTTCCCTGTTTGTTTTGTTGTTTCCTGTTTCTTCCTTCCTTTCTTCCCTTCTCTGAAAGTGCTTTTATCTGGTGGTATTTTAACATGTATTGCTTCATGTTTTTGTGTATCTGTTGTATGTTTTTCTGATTTGAGGTTACTCTGAAGTTTGCAAATATCTTATAACCCATTATTTTAAACTTATGACAACATAGATTGCAAAAACAAAAAAGCAAAGAGATAACTAATATAACTTTACACTTTAACATCATCTCCTCACTTTTTAATTTTTTTTGTTTCTATTTATGGCTTACTATACTGTCTATATCTTAAATGCTTGCTGTAGTTATTATTTTAGATAGGTTAAATTTTTTTCTTCCTACTGAAGATAGTAGCAGTTTACACACCACCATTATTGCCTTATAATATTCTGTATTTGTCTGTGTACTTGCTGTTACCACTGAATCCTGTACCTTCTGATGGTATTGTTCATTTACATCCTTTTCTTTCAGGTTGAATAAATCCCTATAGCATATTTTATATGATGGGTCAGATATAGATAATTACTTTTGCTTTTGTTTATATGCAAAAGTCTTTAATTATCTTTCATGTTTGGAGGCTATTTTCATTGGATATAATATTTGAGGATAAAAGGTGTTTTTGTTTGTTTGTTTGTTTTTTCTGTTTTGTTTTTTCCTTCAACACTTTAAATATATCATGTCAGTTTCTCTTCTGACCTGTAAGGTTACCACTGAAAAAGTCAGCTGCCAGATGTATTGAAACTCCTGTATTTTTCTTTTTTTTACTCTTCCTGTTTTTAGGACACTTTTTGTATCCTTGACATTTGAGAGTTTGAGTTTTAAATGTCTGGACGTGGTGCTATTTGTATTAAGTCTGTTGGTGTTCCACAACCTTCTTTTACTTGAATATTTATATATTTCTCCAGATTTGAAAATTTCTCTGTTATTATCTCTTTGAATAAACTCTGTTACTTTGATCTCGCTCTCTGCCTTCCCTCTGAGACCAATAAATATTAGATTTGCCCTTGTTTGAAAAATAAGGCTATTTTTAAAATCTTGTAGCTGTGCTTCCGTATTTTTTATTTCTTTATTTTTTAAATTTTACTTTAAGTTCCAGAATACATGTGCAGAACATGCAGGTTTGTTACATAGGTATACCTGTGCCATGATGGTTTGCTTGCTGCACCTATTGACCCATCATCTAGGTTTTCTCCCCTCACCCCCTCCCCGCAAACAAGCCCCAGTGAGTGTTGTTCCCCTCCCTGTGTCCATGTGTTCTCATTGTTCAACTCCTAATTATTAATGAGAATATGTGGTGTTTGGTTTTCTTTTTCTGTGTTAGTTGCTGAAGATGATGGCTCCAGATTCATCCATGTCCCTGCAAAGGACATGATCTCACTCCTTTTTATGGCTCATAGTATTCAATGGTGTATATGTACCACATTTTCTTTATCAAGCCTATCATCAATAGGCATTTGGGTTAGTTCCATATCTTTGCTATTGTAAACAGTGCTGCAATAAATATACATGTGCATGTGTTTTCATAGTAGAATGATTTCTATTCTTTTGGGTAAAAAAAATCTAGATCCCAGTAATGGGATTCCTGGGTCATTTCTGGTCCTTGATCCTTGAGGAACAGCCAAACTGTCTTCCACAATGGTTGAACTTAATTAGGTTCTCACCAATAGTGTAAAAGCATTCCTGTTTCTTCACAGCTTCGCCAGCATCTACAGTTTTTTGACTTTTTAATAATTGTCATTCTGACTGGCATGAGATGGTATCTCATTGTGTTTTGATTTGCATTTCTCTAATAATCCGTGATCTTGAGTTTTTTTTCATATGTTTTCTGGCCATATAAATGTTTTCTTCTGAGAAGTTCCTTTTCCTATCATTTGCCCACTTTTGGATGGGGTTGTTTTTTTTTTTTCTTGTAAATTTGTTTAAGTTCCTTGTAGATTCTGGATATTAGACTTTTGTCAGATGGATAGATTGCAAAAATTTTCTCCCATTCTGTAGGTTGCTTGAGGCCACTACAGCTGGGAATGTGCTGGATCACATCTGAAGCTAGCACAATACTGGGTCTTGCCCAAGGCCTATGGTGACGCCTGCCTGATTACCATTGATGTTTATTCAAGGTTCAAGGGCTTTTTCATCAGCAGGTGGTAAGTTCTGCTAGAATTGGCTCCTTCCTTTCTGGGCAGTGTGTTTCCTTCTAGCCCAGGGTGGGTCTATATATTTCATTCAAGCACTATGGACTGGAAGGGAGGTTTCAGGACCCTGCTTGGTGCTTTATTTTACTGTGGCTAAACTGGCATCCAACTTGCAATAAAAAGGTCTTCTTACTCTTCCCCTTCCTCTAGAAGCTGTTAGCTGTGCTGTCTGGAATTGGAGGAGAAGTGATAAAAGGACTCCCTTGGTCACCCCAACTCATGTCTTACTGGGTCATGTGCATCCCAAGTCCACTGGCTCTGAACCCAGCACAGCACAAGGACATGCCAAGGAATTGCAATCTTTGTAGCCCAGACTGCCTTCCAAGTTTGTTTAGAACCCAAGAGCACTTTAGCCCATGGTAGTGGGGCTAGTTGGAACTCAATTCTGGCTCCTGGATGGGCAATTTCCCTTTGTGGAAAGGCCTAAATTCTCCCTTTGTGGGCACTGGCTGAGTACTGCCCTGTGTGGCTTTCCACTGTGACAGGACAACAATGAGCTCTAATGCAAAGTCCTACAATCATTGCACCTTCCCTCTCTAAAACACACATCTCTCTCTGTGCCATGCAACAGCTGCCAGGGGATTGGGGAATGGTGGTGTAGGCAATTCAAGGCTGTCTTTCCTACCCTCTTAATTGCCTTTTTTTTCTTGATACGATGTTAAAACCAGGCGCTGTGATCACTCACCTAATTTTTGGTTCTTATGAAGGTGCTATCTTATGTGGATAGTTGTTCAATGTGGTATTCATGCAGTGGGTGAGGCAAGGGCAATCGATGGAGGGTTCTACTCGTCATCTTTCTCTGCCTCCTTCTGTAGTCTTTCAGATGTTATGTTTGCATACAATGAAATATAAAAATTATACCTGTATATTGTCTACATTTTCAAAAATTCTTACATCCTCATAACTCACTATCAAGATACATAGTACTACTGCAACTCAAGAGAGTTATTTTATTTTATATTTTCAGCAATCCCTCTTCCCAGATGCAATCAATGTTCCATTTTTTCTACCATGGATTACTCTTTTTTATAATTTTCTAAAAGCTGAATTATAAAGGTGTTATTTTACGTAAGACGTCTTTCACGTAGCATTATATTTTTGAGGTTCATGAATTTGGTGTAAATTAAAGTAAATCATTAATTTTCATTTCTTAGTAGTATTCCATTTTGCAGTTATACCACAGTTTTTAATTCATTCTATTTATGATGCATATGGAGGTTTTGTGATGATGTTGTGGAAACTCTGAATTTTGTCACTCTTCTTTGAAGAATGTTTAATTTCCTTTTTTATCAGGTATCTAACTTGATCATACTTATATTAGAAATTCAGTCTCTTCAATGACAGAACAAATCAGTAACTAGGTAATTTTCAGTCTTTCCAAGGAATGCATTTTTCAAGGTTTAGCCAGAGATGAGGACATGGTTTATGTTTATCATGTGGTGATCCATCTCTCTGTCTTTCCAATCTCTCTGGTTCCCAACTCATTTCCCATAGTTTTTGTTGCCCTGATTTATTTCCAGTATTAAATTGGTCCAGAAAAACTGTGAGATTTCATTCACAATTTTAGTTCACCTGCTTAGTGTAGACTTTATTCCTATTAAATCCAATAAATCAGGAGAATATTGCCTTGCCATTCCTTCTTAACATTCTTATCTCTTTTATTTTTTTCTCTTAGTACTTTTCCTTTAACTTCTGTTTGTGTGTGTGTGTGTGTGTGTGTGTGTGTGTGTGTTTACTTTGTATTTTTTCAGAATTGTTGGATTATAACTCATTTTCATGAAAGTGTGGCACACTAAAACTGTCAGTGTTAGCAATAGGTTCAAATTTATTCCAATGTCTGCATATTTTCTCAACTTAATTTCACTAGTCATAGTGTTAGATTCTACAGACTAATTCCACTGAGTATACATCACCATGAGAATTAAGCATTCAGGTTCCAGAACAATTTGTAACATTCTTTTACAAATCAAAGGTAATTGACTAAATTGCATTATATGTGAATTAGTGGCTATTTTATGCACAATTATACCTACAGTTTTAAAAAAATATTGTTAATTTTTGTGGGTACATAGTAAATATACATATTTATAGGGTACATGAGATGTTATAATACAGGCGTGGAATGTGTAAAAACTGACATCATGGAGAATGAGGTATATTTATTCCCTGAAGTATTTATCCTTTGTGTTACAAACAATCCAGTTAATACTCTTTTAGTTGTGTTAAAATGTGCAGTTATTTTTGATGATAGTGGCCATATTGCGCTATCAAATTGTAGGTCTTATTCATTCTTTCTGACTTTTTTTTTGTACCCTTAATCATTCCCACCTGCCCTCAACCCCCTACTTCCCCTCCCAGCCTCTGGCAACCATTCTTCTATGGTTATGTCCATGAGTTCATTCTTCTATGGTTTATGTCCATGAGTTCGATTGTTTTGATTTTTAAACCTCACTGATAAATAAGAACATGCCTGGCTTATTTCACTTAACATAATGATCTCTAGTTCCATCAATGTTGCAAATAACTGGATCTCATTCTTTTTCATGGCTGAATAGTACCCCATTGTGTGTGTGTGTGTGTATCTATATACACACACACACATATATATATACACACACACACACACACACACATATATATATATATGTATGTATTTCTTTATCCATTTATCTGTTAATGGACATTTAGGTTGCCTCCAAATCTTGGCTATCGTGAACAGTGCTGCAATAAACATGGGAGTGCAGATATCTCTTCAATATACTGACTTCCTTTCTTTGGGGTATATATACACAGCAGTGGGATTGCTGGATCATATGATAGATCTATTTGTAGATTTTTGAGGAACTTTCAAACTGTTCTCCATGTGGTTATAATAATTTACATTCCCACCAACAGTGTATGAGGGTTCCCTTTTCTCCACATCCATGCTAGCATTTGTTACTGCCTGGATATTGTATAATACATAAGCCATTTTAATTTGGGAGAGATAATATCTCATTGTAGTTTTGATTTGCATGTCTCTGATGATCAATGATGTTAAACATTTTTTCATATGCCTGTTTGCCATTTGTATGTATTATTTTGAAAAATGTCTATTCAGATCTTTTGCCCATTTTTGATGAGATTGTTAGATTTTTTCTTATAGAGTTGTTTGACCCCCTTATATATTCTAATTATTTTTTCTTTGGCAGATGGGTAGTTTATAAATATTTTCTTGCATTCTGTGGATTGTCTCTTCATTTTGTTGATGGTTTCCTTTTCTGTACAGAAGTTTTTTTTGTTTTGTTTTGGTTTTTTTTGTTTGTTTGTTTTTTTAAAACTCATTTGTTCATTTTTGCTTTGGTTAACTGTGCTTGTTGGGTATTACTCAAGAAATCTTTGTGTAAATCAATGTACTCCGGGATTTTTCCGCAATGTTTTGTTTTCATAGTTTTGGGTCTTAAATTTAAGTCTTTAATTCATTTTTACTTTGATTTTTGTATATGGCAAGATATAAGGGTCTAGTTTCATTCTTTTGCATATGGGTATTTAGTTTTCTGAGCACCATTTCTTGAATAGAATGTATTTATTTTCCCAGTGTGTGTTCTTGGCACCTTTGTCAACATGAGTTCATATAGGTGTGTAGATTTGTTTCTGGGATCTTTCTTTTGTTCCATTGGTCTGTGTGTCTGTTTTTATGCTAGTACCATATTTTTGTAGTTACTATAGCACTGTTTGGTAATTTGAAGTCAAGTCATGTGATTCCTATGGTTTTGTTATTTTTGCTTAGGATAGTATTGGCTATTCTGTGTCTTTTATGGTTCCATATAACTTTTAGAATTTTTTTTTCTATTTCTGTGAAGAAAATTCTGTGATTGCTATTTTGATAGAAATTGCACTTAATCTGTAGATTGTTTTGGGTAGTATGGACATTTTAACAATATTGATTATTCCAATCCATGAATGTGGAATATCCTTCTACTTTTTGCTGTCCTCTTCAATTACTTTCATCAGTGTAATAGAGATCTGTTATGTCTTTCATTATCTTAATTCCTAAGTATTTAATTGTATTCGTGGCTACTGTAAATACAATTACTTTTTCATTTCTTTTTCAGATTGTTCACTGTTGGCATATAGAAATGCTACTGATTTTTCTTTGTAGATTTTATGTCCTACAACTTTACTGAATTTGTTTATCAGTTCTAATAGATTTTTGTGTGTGTATAGTCTTAAGTTTTTCCAAATATAAAATTACATCATCTGTAAACTGGATAATTTGACGTTTTCCTTACCAGTTTGGATGCCTACAGTTACATGTTATTTGCCATTTTCTTCTTATGTAATCTTCTTACAAATCCCTTGAGGTAAATATTATTGTTATTATCTCATGACAAAAGTCACTGAAGATGGAGAGGTAATGAACAACTGTAAAGAAACTATAACACAGGTGATCTTTTTACCATCAACCCTGAAATCTACATTTTATACCTCTGGTCAATACTTCATAATTTTTTTTCAAAGATTATGTAACAATGGGTCATAATTTGAGATTTTCTGATTCAACATTTCAGAAAATCAAGGATAATCAATAGTGTTTTATTTTTCTGTGAGATTATGTGTGTCTGTTATCTGTATGTTTAATTATGTAAATTTGAGTTTTAAAATATTGCAGAAGTTGTTTTCAATTTTTAGTTTATTGCTTCCCAAAATCATTTTGTGGGGACACAAATTATGAATCTTTTTGTAATAGAATATTTAAAAAGAGGTATAGTGTTATTTGTTACTGGAGAGTGAAAAATTACATTATATTATTGTTGGCTCCTAGTCTGTATGAATGCAGACTTTGGAGAAAATAAATACATTTATAAATAAATTTATCCTAGCTACATGTACACGATTTAAGAAAAAAAGCTGCAATCTGATTGAAGGTTATTCTAAAATTTAGAACATCCCATTTTCTTTAGATAAGGGTCTGTTTCTATCCTTTCTAGGATAATAACTGTTTCTTCATATAAAAATATTCATTGAATAAAAATAGGCTAGGGAGACAATTATGAAAAATATGTCTGGTAATTCAGGATTAAAGAATGGGAACATTTAACAGTGTGATTATTGTCAATATTTCTATAAAATCTCCTATGCATTCTAGCAGTTAAATTAATCCACATCAGACAGAAAAGATAAATGAGGGTGAAAGTAAAAGGAAATTGATACTAAATCAGGAGAAAAAGAAAAATGAAGAATTTATTGGATTGTATTTGGACTACTCTTACCAAAATTGGGTAATCAAATGAGAGTTTAAATATGTGCATTTTCAAAAAACTGAGGATATTTTAATAGTGTTTTCTGGCATAGGATCACCAGATACAATATTTACTAATATCATCTAGTAATTTTTATTTAATTAATTTTAAGTATTATTTACTTATTTTCTGAAGCTTTTCCTTTTTAAATTATCATGTTGTACATGTAGAAAGAAGTCTCAGTCTCAGATGGTTACTACATCAGCAGAATATATTTGGAGGGATAATGAAATTAAAAATGTTAAATATAGATATAGAGAAAATGAATAGTACCATTTGAGAGTTACTAAGAAATTTGCATATCCTTTAATAACTACTCCAATACTTGAAATGCTATTAAAACCAATAAACGATTAATGAACAAAATTCTTGCTTAACTCTAGGTGGCTAAGAGAAAGCTGCACTTGTGACTTGTGAAAAATTCAGTAACAGGGAAGATGCAACCTGTACTGGTGAAGGGAAGTGAGATGGTTAGAGTGGTAAGATGCTAGAGGTCAACCTTTCCCTAAAATGAGAGTGAGTGACAAGATACATATTAGATTTCTCATAAGCACTATGCCAAAAATAATCTTCATTATCTAGTTTTCTCTAGAATAATAGATGGGAATCTTAATGAAATAATATCCACCAACAAAAAAACTAACATCTGAAATGTAATATATAGTAGAAATTGTTCTGAGCACTAGACTTGAGATATATTTTATCAAGGTTGTACCCTGAGAGTTTAGGTCTGTGCTTCTTAACTGGAGGTACTCAGCAGCTTGCCAGAAAGATCTGCGTATCACAATAGAAACATTGGTATGGTAGCTCTTTCCAGAACCTCAGTATATTTAAGTTTCAGGGAAAGTTTAAAGTCCAAGTAATTTGAAATGATAAAAATGGTAAAAGAAACATGGTAACAAGAATGCAAAAATGCCTTAACTTTTTGTAGCATTAACATACTTTAAAGAGCTTTTAGTTTGCAGTGGGATGCTTTAGACTAAGATTCCCCTACACACACACACACACACACACACACACACACACACAGAGTTATTTTCAAACTAATTTCACAAGTAGCAATGTAATTGATTTTAAGCAGAATTTTATCTTTTTGTATTTAAAATATGTATCCAATACATACGTTGAAGTTGTTCCCTCAAACAACGATGCACCTAACAAAGATAATGCACACATAAAATCTCGTGAAAATATTTTATGTATTAGAATAAGGAAATTAAGTATTCCCCAGTGTATTCAAATTTCTTCCATTAAATAGTAAATTTGAATTCGATCCTGCAAGTAAAACAGATGGCAACAATAAACTGTTATACCAACATATATCACATGGGAAACGTTAATTAAAATACATCATTATCAGTTCAGAAAGCAAAGATGCAATACTAGTCTCAAAACATTAGACATAAGTCAAAGTTTTGTTTTGTTTTTCCTACCTCAGTTCAACTAATATGGTTATATTCATTATAATGGTTTTAGCTTTATTAAAAATAAGCATATAAAAGATTGATTATTCTAAAAGTAAAATATTCTTCGGCCCCTTAAAAAAACATGTTATGCTCATGACATTGTAAATGACATTCAGATATGCTTTTAATCACTTAAAGTGATCAAAGAGCAACTGTCGTCTAATGATGGTAACAATTTGTTGATCTGTTTCATGTGGAAAGGCCAATAAAAATACTCAGACCCAGGAAGTTTCTCAGGCACAATTTTCTCAGAAAAGCATACAATTTTGTATCTATTCAAAATCACGTGAAAAAGATAATGTTAATGTTGGCTGGCTCTTGCCCCCAAAGATTTGAAAAATAGTTGGTAAAGAAAGCCATCATCTTGTCACAAATTTCAACTTTGTAAACAGTACACATCTCAGTTATTTCATTCTTATGTTTCTCTTTTAATAATTTTTATCTCATTTTTTGTATATTTGATTTTTAAATTTTAGATAGCTCTATAAATGGAATTACTCTATAAAATTATCAAAGATGTAAGATTGCAAATAGGTATATTATTTGTGTGTGTGTGTCAGGGTGTGTGTTTGTGTGGTGGGAGGTGGTCTTTAAGCTTAAAGTCTTCAAGCTCCTCATTAACACGTTCCTCATTAAATTTACATATTCACATCTCAACTAATATTTACAGCTTCACTGCCTATTATAGTGACTGACACTTCATAGTTGGTTTAAATTATTTTCAACTAAATAAATTAATATTTAAGTTTTTAATGTGCACCAATTTCAAGAATGCTCAACAGTACTAGGAAAAATTATATATAACCATGTTAATTAAATTAATTATTCACAATATTTTTCTCAAGATTCCTTTTTTACATTTTACAACTGCTGATGAAAATTACATGAATGTTCTAATTGAGCTATATTTCACTATCTAAACTAAATCATACTATTTTTCCAAATATGTTGTATTCATCACTCTTCTAACATTACATCTCTAGTCACTGCACATATATCTGAGTGTGGTCCCAATTATAGATTTCCCAACTACTGCCTAAATTATCCTCTTAAAAATGAAATCTGTTCAGTCCATTCCATTGCCTAAAACGATTGATTTTTGTGGTAAAAAGAGAGATCTTGTACCTGTTTGTGGGAATATAGATTGGTATAGTCATTGTGGAAAACTATATGGAGGTTTCTAAAGAAATTTAAAAAATAGAACTACCATATGATCCAACAATCCGTTTTCTGGGTGAATTCCCAAAAGAAATA
Organism: Papio anubis; assembly: GCF_008728515.1. Lineage (NCBI taxonomy): Eukaryota > Metazoa > Chordata > Mammalia > Primates > Cercopithecidae > Papio > Papio anubis. The sequence goes on along the minus strand of NC_044979.1, from coordinate 39,278,361 downwards.
GAATCACCACCTCATGAGGATAGCTACACTCCCACATTCATTGAAGCATTATTCACAATAGCCAAGATATGACCACAACCTGTGTCCATCAACAGATGAATGGATAAATAAATGCTGGTACATTTTATACAATGGAATATTGATCAGCCCTGAAAAAAGAATGACATCTTACCATTTGTCACAAGGTGGATGAGTCTAGAGGACCTTATGCTCAGTAAAATAAGCCAGATACCAAAATAAAAATATTGCATGATCTCACTTATATGTAGAATTCAAAAAAATCAAATAAACAGAGAACAAACCTAATTATCAAGGATAGGATGGGGTTGTGGAGCAAAACGGAAAGATGTAGGTCAGAGAATGAAAAATTGCATATATGTAAAATGAACAAGTCTAGAGATGTAATGTGCAATGTGAAGACACACAGGTAATAAAAACTGTAATAAGTATGGAATTCACACGAAATGAGAGAATTTTAGCTGTTCTTGCCACAAAACAACAAAAACATGACGTGATAGGTGTATTAATTTGCTTTACTTATACTGACTATTTTATACAACATAATTTCGTATACCCTAAATATAGAATAAATGTAGGATATGCAAATATAGGGTATAGGCAAAGAAGACCAGAAAGTTACTTTGATTTCTCAACACCACACCCTCTAACAAAGTCCTTAGGATTCAGTCTATAGACAAAAATAAATTTATTTTATATGAACACAATAAAATTTATTTTGTACAAAAAGATGTTGATTTGGCTTCTACAATTTGTGCTAACTTAAGTTGAACTACACATTCTTTTTCTCATATGCTTCTACTACCAGCCACTATCATTTTTTTGTAAAATGTCCTGGTCTTCCACTTCTAAACCTTTCCTGAAATTGTTTCTTCTCAGTGGAAAATTCTTTATTTTGACCTCCATATGTGCCATGTAAACCTATACAAATCTTTCAAGCCCACATAAAAATGCCACCTGGCTCAGCTGGTCATTCATCCATTCATTTGTACATCTCTAAATAGCTACCTAGCTGGTTATTCTATGACAGGCACTGTGTACACTACTTGGAATAAAAAGATAAATAATCATACTGTTGTTCTGCAAAATCTTGCAGTTTATCAAGAGAATATACATGGAAATATAAAACTGAAATGTATTATATGTATTTTATCATCTAACAAAATAATATTTTAATGGATCTTGTACCAAACCTAATCAGGGGCAGTTACTAACTAACCTTCAGACTTTTCATTTACTTCCAGAATTCCTTGAAATAGTATTACAAAGATGTTTTCCCAGAATGGCAAGCATGTAGATATTGTTTATACATTGTTCTGAATTACACAGGTAGTGTGACATGGGATATTTTTAGGGAAGCATTCAGCAGGGAGAGTAAAATACAGAACATACCGGAGAAATCTATAATTAGAAGTATCCCTTCTAATCTATTCCGTTATTATAAATATTTATATATACATATACAGATATAAATATGAAATAAAACTGGAAAATGTACTCGTTAGAGAAAGCCAGCTCCCCCAGTTACTGCTCACCTCCTGCTGTGTGGCCCAGTTCCTAACAGGCTAAGGTCTGGTAGCAGTTGGTGGCCCAGGGATTGGGGACCTCTGTATGATAGCATAGATACTGTTGATAATGATGGCTAAACTACTGGTGTGATATATGTGGAATAGCTTTGAAAAGAAGAAATTTTTATCTTAATTATAGCTCAGTAGACCTGACTTTTTTATTATTACCAACAAACACACATTCAAATAGCCAAATTTTAGGTTATATTTTTGTTTCTTTTTACCCTCTAAGGTATTTCAGAACTTGAATTACCAGAATGTGAATTATGCATTTACTTACCAGTACTCTGCATTGTTAAATTTTACAAGAACTACATCTAAAATGTATCTGATGAACGTATGTAAAAATCTTTTAGATGTATTCTGTGCATTAGAAGGGGATAAGCATTTCAAACAAAATGATTGTTCTGTTGACATACACACAGTGTGAAACCATATTGGTTCTTAGTGATACCATATCTTATTTTTTGAGGTTTAACTAAAACTTCTCAGGGCAAGAGATAAGAAAGGTGAAGCAGCTTGTAGTTATGTCTGCTTAACTCAAACTTCAAAAATGGAAACGATAGCATAATGCAGTTATTAGAACCATGTAAAAAACATACTGCTTGAAACCAGGCTGAGTGCATTCAAAATAAAATATATTCACAATCTTAAATTTCTTCAAGTCAAAACGAAGAATAACTGCATTTTATAAAGCAAATGTCTAGGCATTATTAGTGTTAACTTGCCCTAAATTCATGTAAAAAAAGGTAAAACATTTTTTCCCTAAACATGCTCTTAATTCTGTTATCTTTTATATATCCCATATATAATACTATTAATCATATTTCTGCATCTACTTAAACTTTCATTTCATCAAAGTAGCATTATGAACATGATCTAATGTATTTAATTTTCTTAATTGAAAATTTAAAAATTTCTCTGCTTCCTAGTGAGAACCCACTTGGTATTGTTAAAAACATAACCTTAGCATCCATTATTAAAAACCAATGTAATGTAACAGAATCCATGTAAATGTGGACTAAATCTCCAAAACTATTTCAATATTAGTACAAGACTCATTATGAAAACTAATTATGATTATAATAATAAGCTGTGCATTCTTATGTCTGTCAGCCCCTTTCCACAGGACACATGGTTCTGTCCAGCAAAATGAAGATAAGATGTTATGGCTTATACAGATAATCTGAGCCCTCAATAGATATTTTGTAAGTTTCTCATCCCACCAGGATTCTTACTAGGCAGTTGTAATTCTTTCTTCTTACTGAAGATAACAATAAAATATTAGCCATCTTCTCTATGCAATCCCCATACAGGAATGCAATTAAAGATGATTAATTATCAAGGCAGTGTGCTCTGAATATTTTAAAGAAAGGAGTGAGGCCTATCTTCAGCCTTCAGATAAGCCTTTCACTTCTGTCCCCATCAAGCAATCCTACCAGCTCCTTTTGTCCTTTTGACAACAATTCAGCAGCTCTTTGTCTTTTTTTTTTTTTTTTTTTTTTGAGTTGGAGTTTTGCTCTGTTGCCCAGGCTGGAGTGCAGTGGCACTATCTCGGCTCACTGCAAGCTCCTCCTCCCAGTTTCACCCCATTCTCCTGCCTCAGCCTCCTGAGTAGCTGGGACTACAGACAGGCACCCGCCACCACGCCCGGCTAATTTTGTTTGTTTATTTGTTTTAGTAGAGACGGGGTTTCACCGTGTTAGCCAGGATAGTTTCGATCTCCTGACCTCGTGATCCGTGGAAGGCATTTTTATCCAGAATAATTAACTCCTAGATTTAAACCTATAATTTCTAATATCCCTCCTTGAAAAGTCCCTGGATTATCTGTAGCTATGGATTGCAAGGCGACCTTTTCAGCAATTCATTGTAATAAAGAAATAGTTAATCTGAGCAGACTAATAAAGAGTAAGGAGATTGGTCAATAATAAAAGTCTCCTATCAAATAAAAGTCTAGGACCCAATGGTTTCACTGTTGAATTCTACCAAACATTTAAAGAAAAACTAAAACGAGTCCACCTCAAACAATTTCCGGAAATGGAGGAGGAAATACTTCCAAATTCATTTTATGAGGCTAGAATTACCTTGATACCAAAGCCAGAAAAAGACACTAAAAGAGAAAATTATAAGGCAATATCCTTGATTCAGAGAGATGTAAAAATTCTCAACACAATACTAACAAATCAAATTCAACAACACATTATATGGATAATTTTACCATTATTAAGCGGACTGTATCACAGAGATGCAAGGATGCTTCAACATATACAAATCAATAAATGTGACACCACATTAACAGAATGAAGAACAAAATTCATATGACCACCTCAGTAGAAGCAGAAAATATATTTCACAGACTTCAACATCTCTTCATGATAAAAACTCTCAACAAACTACATGCACAAAGAATGTACATAATAAAGTTCATATATGACAAGCCTGCTGCTAATCATATTCACTGATGAAAAGTTGAAAGGTTTTTCTATAAGATCAAGAAGAGTAAGACAGAGTGCCCAGTCATGCCACTTCTATTCAACATAGTACTGAAAGAACTGGTCAGTGCAATTAGGCAAGAGAAAAAAACAAACGGCCTCCAAACAGAAAAGGAAGAAGTTAAGTTGGCTTTTTTGCAGATTGCATGATCTTAAATATGGAAAACCATAAAGACTCTATCAAAACTATTAGAACTAGTAAATCACTTCAGGAAAGTAGAATACAGGATCAACATACAATAATCAGTAGCATTTCTATAAACAAACAATGAACTATCTGAAAAAGAAATAAATACAGCCACTTGATTTACAACAGCTACAAAATATAAAATACTTAAGACTAAATTTAACTAATGGGATGAGCTTGTACACTGTACACTGAATCTACAAAACCAACTTGTATACTAAACTAACGTGTACACTGTAAACTATAAAACATTGATTAAAGTAATTTAAGATGAAACAAAGAGATGGAAAATTACCCAGTGTTCATGGATTAGGTGAATTAATGTTGCTAAAATGTCTGTATTATGCAAAGCAAGCCAAAAATTCAATGTAATTTCTAGCAAAATTTCAATGATTATTTTCCTAGAAATAGAAAAATCAACCTTACAGTTTGTATGAAACCACAAAAGACCCCAAATAAACAAAGTAAACTTGAGCAAAAACACGAAGCTGGGGGTGTCACACTACTTGATCTCAAGATCTACTACAAAGATATAATAATCAATATATGATACATCATAAAACAGACACACAGACCAATGGAACATTACAGGCCCAGAAATAAATACACACATTTATTGTTAATTGATTTGTGACAAATGTACCCAGAAAACATAAGTGGGAAAGTACATTCTCTTAAATAAATGGTGTTGTGAAAACTACTCCTAAGAAAAATAATGAAATTAGACCCTTATCTTATACAATATATAAAAACCAATGCAAAAAGCATTAAAGACTTAAATGTAAGAACTGAGACTGTAAAACTGTTAGAGAAAAACAGAGGAAAAAAGTTCCATGGCATTGGTCTGGGCAATGATTTTTTGAATATGAATTCAAAAACAAAGGCAATAAGAGCACAAATGATAGGATTACATCAAACTAAAAGACTTCTGTACAACAATTGAAACATAAACAGATTGATGGGACAACCTATAGAGTGAGAGAAAAATATTTGCAAACCATAAATCTGATAACAAGTTAATATCCAAAATATATAAGGATTTCAAATAACTCACTAGCAATAAAAAAAATACCCAATTAAAAATGGGCAAAGGCCCTGAATATAAATTTCTCAAAAGAATAGATACCAATGTCCACCAATATATGAAAACTGTTCAGTATCATTAATCATCAGGGAAATTCAAATTTAAACCACAATGAGCTATCAGCTCATGACTGTTACAATGACTATTATCAAAAAAGACAGAAAGGTTGCCAAAGATGTAGGGGAAAGGGAACCATGGCACGCTGTTGGTAAGAATGTAAATTAGTCCACTTGTACTGGAAAACAGTATGGCGGTTCCTCAAAAAACTAAAAATAAAACTACCATCATGATCCAGTAATCCAACTGCTGGATATATATCCAAAGGAAGTGAAATCAGTATGTCAAAGGGATATTTGCACTCCTAGGTTCATTGCAGTACTATTCACAATAGCTAAGACATGGAATCAGTGCAAATGCCTATCAATGAATGAATGCATGAATAAAGAACATGTGCTATCTATACACAATGGAGTATTATTCCACCTTAAAAAGAAGAGAATTCTATTTTTTTGCAACAATTTGTATGAACCTGGAGAACATTATATGAAGTGAAATATAAAAGCTAGGCACAGAAAGAGAAATACCACATGATCTCACCCATATATGAAATTTTAAAAAGGAGAATTTTTAAATACAGGGAATGGAATGGTTTTTGTCAGATTCTGGAAGTGGGAACAGGGGAGACTGGGGAGAGGTTGGGTAAAGGTTACACAATTTCAGTTAGACAGGAGAAATAAATTAAAGGAATCTACCATACAGCATAGTGATTCTAGTTAATAACAATATTGTTATTTTATAGTTGAAAACCATTAGGACACTAGATTTTAAGTGTCCTCACTACACACCAAAAAAGATACGTGATGAGGTAATGCATCTGTTAATTTGCTTAATTCAGCTATTTCACAATGCATACATTATTTAGATGTCATGGTGTGTATTAGTTCATTTTCATACTGCAATAAAGAACTATTTGAGACCTAGTAATTTATAAACAAAAGATGGTTAATTGACTCACAATTCTGCGTGGCTGAGGAGGCCTCAGGAAACTTACAATCATGGCAGAAGGTGAAGGGGATGCAAGGCATGTCTTACATGGTGGCAGGAGAAAGAGAATGTGAATGCGTAAGTACCACAATTTTAAACCATCAGATCTCATGAGAACTCACTCACCATCACAAGAACAGCATGGGGGATCCAGTCCCTTGACACATGGGGATTACAATTTGACATGAGATTTTGGTAGGAACATAGACCAAACCATGTCATGGTGTATACCATAAATATATACCATTTTATTTGTCAATTAAAAAAACATGTTCTCACTTATAAGTGGAACTAAATGATGAGAACACATGGACACATAAAGGGGAACAACATACACTGGGGTCTTTCAGAGAATGGCGGGTAGAAGGAGGGAGAGGATCTGGAAAAATAACTAATGGGTACTAGACTTAATATCTGGGTCACGAAATAATCTGTATAACAAATCCCCATGACACAAGTTAACCAATGTAATAAATCTGCACTTGTATCCCTGAACTTATTATAAAAGTTAAAAAAAGAAAAAAATATTATTATTATCTGAGAGGACACACAAAGTAAAAACAGCAACAACAAAAATCCCATAAACAGTTATCACATACAATTTTAAACTTCGGTTTATTATTTTGTTTATCCAGCTGTTAGTTGGTAAATTCATATTCTTTTTTTACATGATGGGTTCATTCACCTATACAGTTTTGGCCACAATATTTTTGTGGCTACAATATCACACATATAATTACTACCAATAAATCTTCATAAGCATGTCTTCCTCATGGAGAATATATGTCTCCTTGAAATAATTGTATTCTCAGATTGAAGGAGAGATGACAAAAACAGGGAAAGAGAAAAAAGGGAAAAAATGTAGAGAAGAGGAGAGGATAGAAGAGAGAGATTGAGGGAGAAAGTATAGCGACTGAGTGCTTGTTGATTTTATAAAGTCAAGCATGGATCTAGATGGATCTAGGCAAAGAGTGGCTTAGTAATAAGCACTTACTGCACTACTTTTGAAACTGAAAAATAATTCAAATGCCCATCTGATAAGCAAAGTCTTGGAGCTAGAATTTGTCAAAATGTAAACAAAATTATATAAAGATATTTTTGAGTTAGAGGGAAATAATAATATTTAGACACAGAAGCCTAGCATCTGAGTGCACTTTCTGTGTGAGGTGAGGAGGGTGTCCTAGTAAAGGTAATGCTGTAGAATTTGTCTTTGTGGAAAAGGCACTTTATTGTAACATTGTCTAGTAGATAGAATTCATTATAAACGCAGGCTAAAGGTTAAAGTATGATTTCATTTGTATCTCTTTCAATTTCTTTGGAACAGCCTATTTTTGGTTAATTGATTTTCACAGATCTTTGAGTCATGTTCACCTTCTAAATGTTAACTTTTTTTTTTTAATTACTTATTTGTGTGTGAATAGTCTATGTTGCCACCTGAAGCATAGTTTATATTATGGTGTTTCTTTTCATTTCTATTTGAGGTGTAAATACTCCAATCTTACTATGTCTGTCTTTCCTTGAAATATTAACACATTTGTAATTCTTTTGCATCAAGTCATCTTTCCTCAATATGATTCCTTGGAATCAAATAGAGCATAGCAAATCTTCCAGAGGTATATGCTGTCTTGAAATCTAAACTATGTAAGAAGTTTTAAAAGAAAAGAGGTTGTTCAATGTTTAATATAATATGTCAAAAATACACACATATTTTTGATAATTTTAAAATGGTTTTGATTGCTGTAAAATGTCTTTGAAATTTAATGAGTATTGGCTACAAGTGAAATATATCATATTTCTGAATTTTTCTTTGAATATTAAACTATATCATGTAAGTGACACAGATACAGAAATACATTTAGAAACTGAACTAAATAACAAAATGGAAGGAAAAAAGTTATTTTCTCTGCAGAAATTAAATGCAGATAGGCAGAATTAAAAAGTGAAGAAAATTGAGTAGAAAAATAGTGTGTATATCTGTGATCTGTAGGTATGGCTAAAAGAATAAAGCTAAACATCTCCTCAAAAGCTAATAGTTAAGTATATAACATTTTCTACATTACTTGCAAATTGGAAACTCTAAGCAATGTGAACAATATATATCATCATTCAGGAAACAAAATGACTTAGCTGTGAGTAACCTCATACACAGTATTAACAATGTCTATGTGTAGACACATTGTGAATTATGTCATTAGTGGTCATGTTGCCTGAGATTTGGCAGTGTGAAGAAAATTTTACTTCCTTGACATCTATGAGCACAGAAAATTATCTAATTGTATCTAATTTTGTGAGTCTATACCTGGGGCAGTGGAGATGGTCATCATAGACTCACAAAATCTAGGAAGACTCTCTTTTCATAAACTAGGAAGATTTTATTACAGCATCATTCACAAAATGATTGTGGTAACAGGTTTACCTGTTTCTTTATTTTCTGAAAAGCCTATGAAAGCTAGAACCCTTTCCCATTCCTTTTCAAACCTTGACACTTGCACAATACCTGCTGAATTCGGCACTAGTAAATAATTACTAGATAAATATATGAATTAAATCTACCTACCTAAAATATTATTCTTTAACTTCAGAACTAAACTGAGCATGATATATATGTCAATACATTTATCCTCTATCTCTAGGTATATGTTTTAAACATCTGCAAGAAGACACACTGTATGAGTAAGTTACTATCTACTCAGGTTTAAACTTGATTTCTTGACCTAACGTATCTTGTTACCCCCCTGCTAAGAATAAACCGATAACCACTTAAGCCTAAGTGGATATTTGGAGAAAAGAAGTCATAGTTTCGGAGAAAAGAAGTCATAGTTTCTTCTAGTAATCATCTAATATTATACTAGCAATTCATTGTGTAAGCAAATGTAACAACCAAATTAATATTGTGTTAAAACATAAGTTAACATTTCTAGACATATATACTAACACAGTCATAGTACCATTACTAAGAGACTTCTAGAGTATAGGTCACTCTACCTTGAGATATTTTCAAAATTGGATTCATCCAAAAGTAGACTTAATACTTTCCTTTAAGCTGATTTAAACATAAAAGATGACAGGTTTATTGAGCTGTCTTCTACATCCTACCCTTGGAAAAGCCTGGCCCTTAACCTTTGGTATAGTACAAACCTGCGAGTTAGTCACTCTGAATTATTCAAGATCTTATAAATTATGATCCAAAAGTTATGGTGAGAAATTTTCTGGTATGTCCAAATGCAGAGGTCAGCAAATCATTTATACAAAACAACCATAAAGATCGTCAAAATTTACAAAAATAACCATTTTAGCATTCTGGATATCAACCAAAGGCCTGCAAATAATGTGACAAACATTTATTATTAAAAATTGCTGAACTTCAGGTAAGAGCGGAAGAAATAGACATTCTTGTTACTTCTTTTTAATCCCCTCCCTTTCTAGCTCAGTCAACACAGTGGCTCTGCCAGAACAGGGCAAGGGGTGAGGATGGCAAGCTTCTTTTCCACAGGCACAAAAGGCTCACTCAATTTGCATTGGTGTATTAGTCCATTTTCACACTGCTGTAAAGAACTGCCTGAGACTTGGTAAAGAAATTTAATTGACTCACAGTTCTGCATGGCTGAGGAGGGCTCAGGAAACTTAAAATTATGGCAGAAGGTGAAGAGGAAGCAAAGTAGGTATTCCATAGCAGAGAGAGAGAGAGAGAGAGAGAGAGAGAGAAAGTACATTTTAAAAGCATTAGGTCTCATGAGAACTCACACGCTATTATAACAGCATGAGGGACACTGGCCCTATGGTCCAATCACCTCCCACTGGGTCCCTCCCTTGACACAAGGGGATTACAATTTGTGATGATATTTGGGTGAGAACATAAAGCCAAAAATCTTACCCACATCCAGTAGTACTGTTGATGGAAGAGACAATATTTCTGGCAAAAGTCAGGGAAAGCCAATGACTCTTTTAGCTTCAGGATGCTATCTTTGTTGGAGAAGGCATATTGCTGGCTAAGGCAATAGCAATATGTATGCAGGGAAGATATGCTAAGATGCATATTTTGACCTCTAGAGAAACAACCAAAATGTAACTAAGAAATATAGTGCAAAACATCAACAGAGAAATTTTAGAAGTATGCTAAAAATAATTATGTAACATAAGTGAAGGCAGTAAATGAGAAACAAAGAAATGGAAAAAAATACACAAAACATATTAAGAAAAACAAAAAGCAATATGCCAAATGAAAATAAATCACTAATCACTTTAAATATAAAAGTTCTAAGTATTATATTCAAAAGACAGAGATTATCAGACAGATTAGAAAAGTTAGATCCAACTACATGCTGTCTAAAAAAGAAGACACCCAATAGATTTAAAAACACAAATGGGTTCAAAGTAAAAAGATGAAAAAATATATACAAACCAAGGGAATATATAAGGGAGATGGAGTAGTTTTTCAATGACGGTCAAAATAGACACAATATTACCATATATAGACTTACACTATACAAGGACCACTATATTAGCAAGAAGAAAAAGAGTGGTAGTTCATGGAAATTAAATATTCAATTTATTAGGAAGATATAATAATTAAACATATTCACCTAACAAATTCTCAAATTACATGGAACGAAAATGATGGAATGAAAAGAAAAAAAGAAATGAATTAACAATAATCGTTTAGATATTTCACTCTCTGTAACTGACAAAACAACTGGAAGTATAATTAGCAAGACGTCTAGAAAAGCACTATCATTGAAGTTGGCCTAATTGACATGTAATATAAAGGATAAGTCACCCAATAACTTTAGAATCTGCATTCTTTTCACAACTCATGGAACATTCTCCAAAATAGGTCATACGCTACATTATAAAAAATTCTCAATAAATTTCAAATGATTTAAGTTATACCAAACATGTTCTCTGACTAATAAAAAGTTGAGTTAAACAGTAGAAAGGAACATACAAAATCTTCAAATATTGGTAAATTAAACAAATGCTTCTAAATAACTCATAGCAAATAAAACAGCACAAAGAAAATTAGAAAACACTTTGAATTGAATAAAAAGACAGGTAACATACCAACATTTGTGGAATATTTGTAGCTTTTGTATTTAAAGTCACGTTATCAGGGAAGAAGAAAGATCTCAAAACAATAACTTAAGGTCACATCTTATGAAACTAGAAAGAAAGTAAAACAAACAAAAACCAAGCAAAAGAAAGTAAGTAATAAAAACTTAAAAAGAAATTCAATCAAATAGAGTGGAGAAAACAACAGAACAAAATTATGAAAACCAAGTTTGTTCTCTGAAAAGATTAACAAAACTTACTAACTTATATCTGAACTGAACTGGGACAATGTGGACAAAAGCTGAATTACCAAATTAAGGAGAAGACACTTCAAAAGAACATTTAGTAATTAAAACATTACAAATTTATATGAGGATATTGTGAAAATTAAAAATAATAAAATAGCTTTGATAAAATGGAAAAATTTCTAGAAGGGAACACTTTGAAAGCAAATTCTTGGAGAAATAGGAAGCACAAATACACTACATAAAACATTCAAAAATTGAATTAGTCATTAAAAATCTGCCCACAAAGAAAAGCACAGATACTTTAATTGGTGCAGTCTATTTAATATTTGAAGAATAAATAATGCTAACCCACCAAAACACTTCTAGCAAGTAAAGGAGTGAACATTTCCCAATTAGGTTTTGATATGAGGTCAGTATTGCCCTGATACCACAACCAGACAGCTATGTTGCAAGAATATAAAACCACCGTCCAAAGTTCCTCATGAATAACACCTCAGTGGTATTCATATGTTCTTTCAGCAACATATGAAAGAGATTATGCACTATGAGCAAGTTGGATGCCAAGTTAGTTTAATATCTGAAACTTATTTAATATAACATGTTAACATAATAATGGTCAAAAAATACATTTGACAATATTTAAAATACACTCCTGACTAAACAGCAGGAATGAACCAAACACAATCCTCCTAGCAAATTAAGAGTAGAGGGAACACCTTCCACTTCATAAATGATATTTGTGAAAAACCCGCAGTTAACATGATACTTAATTGTGAAAATACCGATTTCTCTACCTGTAATAATAGAAACAGGTAAGAACTTTTATTTTTTATTTCATCAGTGTGATCTAACATTTTTTTCTTGAGGTTTTAGATGTAAAATAAGGGAAATAAAGAACAAAAACAACGAAAAAGAGCAGATTGAGAGAAAAGAAGTGAAACTCTTATTTGCAAATGACATCACCTTTTATGTAGATAATTTCAAACAATTAAAGAAGATAAGTAGTAAGGTCATAGAATATAATATGGATTTATAAAAATTAAGTGTATTTCTATACACTTAATTTTATATTCAAAACAATTCAAAAATAATATTAGGAAAGTAATGTAATTTATAATAGAAAAAATAAAACGCTTAGAAATAAAAACAAAAGAAGCACAATGCTTGCAAAGTTAAAAAATTAAACGTTGCTGAGAGAAATTAAAGTTCTAAATAAAAATTCATGGGTTGGAATATATGATGCTTTGAAGATGGTAATCCTCCCCCAAATTGATCTAAAAATTTAATGCAATTCTTATCAAGGTACCAGCAAATTTTTTAAAATATAAATTAACAAAATGATCTTAAAGTCTTATGGTAATGTAAAGTACATAAAAAAGCCAAAATAACTTTAAAAATGGAACAACTATGAAGTTAACTATCTTTATTCAAAACCCTTATGAAATCAGAGTAATCAAACGTTTGATATTGGGGCAAAAGTTTGTATATGAACAATAAAATATAATTGATAATTTAGAAATAAACCTTTATATTTATGATGGCCTAATTTTCAACAAATGTGCCAAGAAAATTCCATGGGGAAAGGACAGGAAGTATTACTTTTCTCCAAATGGCATTAGGATAATTGAATGTCCCAAAAAAAGGAAAAAAAATAAAAGAAATAGACATAAAACACGTGAGATTTTAACCTTATACCATAAGAAATATTAACACAGAATATACCATAGATCAAATGGAATGAAAGTGCTAAAAAGATAAAACTTCTGGAATAGAACATACATCTAGATTATAGTCTAGGAGTTTTATATTTTTATATTTGACATGGAACATGAATCCGTGATATTGTAGAACTCTTACAAGATAGTAAGAAAATGTTACACAATTTTAAAAATGGGTAAAACCATGTATTAGAAATTTTATCAATGAAGATATGCAAATGACTAATTAATACATGAAAATATGCTCAACATCATTAGCGATTATGGAAACACAAAACCTCTGCAAAATATTATTTTACATAAATTAGAGTGACTATAATAAAATGATAGAAAATATTAAATATTGGCAAGCATGCAGGGAAATTGGTATCTACACCTTACTGGTAATGAAAAATGGGTGCAACCATTCTAAAGAATTTGTTAGTTTCTTAAAATGTCAAACATTAACAAAAATCCTAGCAATTTCACTTTTAGGATCAATGAGAAATAATAGTACATACACGCATAAATACCTGCATGCAAATATTCATAGCAGCAATTTAAGTATTTCATAACAGCCATAACCTGGCAGTTACCTAGTAAATGGAAAACAAAATGTAACATCATTATGTAATGAACTGCTATTCAGCAATGGAAAGGATCTGACTACTGATACATGGCACAAAATAGGTGAATTCAAATATGTTAAGCTAAAAGAAAAGGGCAGGACGAAAGACCACATACTGTATAATTCTGTTTATATCAAATATCCATTAAATGCAAATTACAGAGGTAGAAACAGATCAGTCATAATGTAGAGTGGGGCGTGAGAGTGGGAATTAACTAAAAATTAATTTAAGGCAAATTTTGGAAGGAATGTTCTAAAACTGAATTATGGTGATAGTTGCAGAGCTCTATAAATTTTCTAAAAAATATTGACTACACATACAGGAGGTGAATTATAAAGTATGTGAAATTACACGGTATGTAAAATATGAAGCTGGTTTTTTTTTTTTTTTTTTTTTGAAGTTCCTCCTGGACTCTAGGATAAGAAAGATTAGAGATGATATGTGTGTGATGCGATCAGCTAAATTAAGAGAAGAATGGAGAATTAATTGCCAAAATTGGGGCATTCTTAGCACTGCTATCATCTCCTAAACCTGATATAAACATTTTAATTATAGTTTTAAAAATTATGACACTTTTTTCACAAAGAGTATAGATGAGCAGTAATCCTTTTCAACCTAAAGCTATAGGTTACTATTAACTATTGATCTGTGTTAATTTGTGTTTCTTGGTTTGGATAGAATTTTCACTTCTTTTCCAAATCACAAAGCTGTTATCATTTCTTGATTTCAATTCTCTTTCCCTATCCACACCAGTAGCACAAAAATTCAATACCCAATGCATATTTTTACAACCATTACTTCTTCTGTCTCTATTAGTTCTAGCCTAATTTTCCAGGTACAAAACATGCCTGCTATGTTTTACAGCTGTAATATTGTAGTCTTCTGGCCTCTAGTTATTTTTCTATTCAATACATTCTCCACTCTATGTTTGGACTACTCTGTAAAATGCTAATTTGCTTATACATGTCACAAAGAAAAACTCCTCTGTGGCTTTTCATTGCAACCATTATACATTCCAATTTTCTTAATATGGATGTTATGCTATCTATGCCTACTTGCGTCAGACTCTACCTGACATCCTGCACGCCACCCAAGCTGAAATCAGAGTATGCTACGTCTTTGCTCCAGATCGTTACTTATGTTATTTTCTCTTTCTGAAACATCCACTTCTGTATCATCCAACATTTCTGACCCTCTCCTGGCTGCCTTTACCTGGTTAATTCCTAACCATCCTTTTAGAATTAGTGCAGATATCATTTCCTCTGGAATGCCTTTCTTGAAGTTCTTCTGAATAGAAAATCCGGCTATGTACCTTTGCTATCTTATTAACTTGGGGGACAATTATAGATCTCCAAAGCATTGCAGATAACAGATGTTGAATAATTATTTAAGAAAGAATGAATTAATGAATTAATGAAACATGGAATATAGTGTTAATATTTCAGTTGAGCAGTTTAATGTTAAGCCCTGTGAAACTTGGCATATTGGTTAAAGTATGTGCACATTTTCCAGCTCAGACCAACTTTCTATGATTAAAACCATAAATTAAAGAAGCAACTTGCTGACACTTTGTCAGCATTCAATCAACTTCCCCCAGTGATTATCTAATTTTCTTCTCAAATAAATTTTCTCCTTCAACACTCCCTCAGGCAATAGATTGTGTAAACAGATGAACCTTGAACTGAATTCTGTAGGTAATTTAGGCATTTTAATATGGAAAATGAATTTCAGACTTTAAAAATTCACATTCTTTCTTTATTTGTGTTTATATCTCTTTACCTGTGATGAAATAACCTCCTCAACTTATTTTGTCATTGGCAGATTAAATATTTGTCATAATGTTATCAATAATTGACTTTCATATTATAAATAACTAGGAATTGGTATTTGGGTGTATTCTTCATTGCTAATAAATATGTTCTGATGGATAAGCTATCAAATGACTTTATGAGCACAGGAATAAATTATTAGCTTAGTATATTCTAATCCTTATACTTAGGGTATTTAAGAGCTCTGGAGTGAACTTATCTGATGAAGGCAGTAAACTGACTCCTTATTAATGACTTATTCTACATAGAAAATGATAAAAGTTACTATAATCACACAGCACTAAATCTGAGATATTAATATCAAAACTATACATGCCATGTTAATATCTGAGAATGACATGTGTGTCTATGAGTAGGGACTAAATAGTGGATTGCACGTGAGTAGATATTTTCAAACTTTTTTTATTTTTCTTTTTGTTGTTTATTTGGTGATGGAAGCTGTTTTCTCCAGTAAATAAAATAATGCTAAAATGGTACAGTAACAGTTTTACTAGCATCAAGAAGAGAAGCAGATTTAAATGGCAATTTTGATATATTCTATTATATGTATTTATCAGTGAGAATATGGCAAAGTAATCTCTTAAATAGTAACAAATGCTTACAGAATCCATCTAAGTCAATTGAGGCACATTCTGCTAAATTTAATAGATGCTGAGTGACAAGTAGATGGTGAAGATGACCATTATGATAAAAATTGTGTCCCTTTAAATTCCATATGTTGAAGTCTTAACCCCCAGTATCTCAGAATGAGACCTTATTTGGAAATAGGGTGTTGGCAGACATAATTCATCAAAATAAGGTCACACTGGAGTAGGGTGGGTCCCCAAATCAATGTGACTGGTATTTATTTAAAAAGAACACCATGTGAAGAAAAGAGAGGTACAGAGAGAGACAATGCGAAGGTACAGGGACAATGCCCTCTACATGCCAGGAATGACAAAGACGGACAACAAAACCCCAGAAGCTAGGAGAAAATGATGGAACATAATTTATTTTATGAACGTGCTGATACCTCGTTCTCAGACTTCTAACCTCCAGAATTATAAGACAATGAATTTCTGTTGCTTAAGCCAACTGCTATGTGGTACTTTGTTATAGTAGCTTCAACAAACTAATATACCAATTAAAAATCAATGCTGCTTATGTATGTTTCCATCTATCTATCTATCTATCTATCTATCTATCTATCTATCTATCTATCTGTCTGTCTGTCTGTCTGTCTGTCTGTCTGTCTGTCTGTCTGTCTGTCTATCTATCTATCTATCTATCTATCTATCTATCTATCTATCTATCTATCTATCTGTCTATCTATCCATCTATCTATCTTAGATACTAAATGGCTAGTGAAAACAGTAGCTGAGCTCTAAATAGTTAAATAAAAGAGGTAACAATGTGAAGCTGGGGTACGGTTAGCTTGAGCAACATGCATAGAGCAGTGTGATGTACACATCAATTTTCTGTGAGTATTAACATGAATGATCATAGTGAAAGTGTCAGATGAAATGAAAACCAAAATGCATCTATGAGATTCCCTGTTGATTTTGAAGATGAGCTTATACTAATGCTTTTAGTGAGTTCGGTTTGACTTCTGTGGCTTCAGGTGTATCTGCTGCTGAAATCCACTATCCTAGGTATCCTCTTTTCCTTTTATTCGCCCTATTTTTCCAACTACTCATTATCTTATAACATACTATACAACTTTCTAATTTCTGTTTGTTTGTTTATTGTCTGCCTCCTCTCCCTAAAATAGAAGTACCATAGGGTGGGATTTTTGGTACATTTGCTCACTGCTGCATGTGCTGGGATCACGGCGAGTACTGATAAATATTTGTGGAATAAATTTAAATTGCACTGATGATTTCATATTAAGAAGAAAAATGGGGCTTAAAATTATTTTAAAAACCTGAACTCTTGGGCCGGGTGTGGTGGCTCATGCCTGTAATCCCAGCACTTTGAGAGGCCGAGACGGGTGGATCACGAGGTCAGGACATCGAGACCATCCTGGCTAACACGGTGAAACCCCGTCTCTACTAAAAATACAAAAAAATTAGCCAGGCGTGGTGGTGGGCGCCTGTAGTCCCAGCTACTTGGGAGGCTGAGGCAGAAGAATGGCGTGAACCCGGGAGGTGGAGCTTGCAGTGAGCCGAGATCGCACCACTGCATTCCAGTCTAGGAGACCCAGAGAGACTCCGTCTAACAAAAACAAACAAACAAAAAAAACTTGAACTCTTAAATATTTATTTTTTGTTTATTTGCTTTTTAAACACTTCTAAGCTTTGTGTAAAATGAGGCCTATTTTCTTTTTAAAATTATGCATGTCTAGCAAGTTCACATTTAAAAATATTTATCCTTATAACTTTATTTCTAGAATATGTTTCAGCTGCATAGAAATAGTGTACAAATCTTACTTTTTGCTGAAAATTACTGTATATTTATTACCACAGAATCATCATAATTGCATGTGATTTATTCACGTTTATTAACCTTTGCCCAGTTCTATGAAAGGCTCCTAGTTATATAAATATCCGTCTCCTCTTGAAAAATAACTATTAAATGTAAATTATGTGTGAAAACACAATAAAAATCGTAAGCCACTCAAAATCAATGTCATGATATGCGAAAGTGTGTTTCATTAACATTTGTAAAATGTTGCAATCGTTGCAGATACTCTTCCCCATTTTCCTTATTCTTTTTCATTATTTAGAGCTAAAATACAAAATTACACTTTTTAAAATTTCAGTAGAATTTTGGGGAAAAGTGGTGTTTGGTTACATGAATAAGTTCTTTAGTGGTGATTTCTGAGATTTTGGTGCACCCATCACCCAAGCAGTGTACACTCCACCCAATGAGGATTACACTTATTAAGTAAATGAAATGCCAGTAATTAAAATAGACTGGATAAATATATTCAGACAGAGTTGGAATGAGTATTTATTTATAATATGATCTATTTCAAATATCTTTGTTTAATATCATTTTCATGTACCTGATTAACATTACACTTTTTTATAGTTTGGAAATTCAGAAAGTGTTAATATTCTGAATTATTTCCTATTAATACTATTAGTAGCATATGAGGATATCAAATATATTGTTTTTTTGAATAGATGATCACAACTTTGTGAAGTAAAAACCAGCCAGAGAAATTACATGACTTAATTTCCAAACCCAGAAGGGCAGAGGATAAGCTTGAACTGAGTTTTTCTGAGTCAAGCTCTAGCCTCTGTTTATGCCCAATTTCATCTTCACATATGAAAGTGTTTAGGTGGAAAATCAGAAGGCAGAATGAAGGTGGGTATATCTAGTGGTTTCATCATAGCATGCACAATATTGGCAAAGCAGTTCTGGGTAGCTTTCAGGGTTTCATTTTATGTACTATTTTACACAAAAATATTCTCAAGCTACAGTGGAGAGACTTTAATAAAAATGCAAATAAATAAAAAATGGATCCAAGGAAAAAGACAGCATATTCCAGCTGTGTGCCACAATTCACTGCTTTCCTGATCAAGTTGCTGTGGCCTTTAAAATTATTTAGCAAATCTGTTTCCAACATGAGTGTATCTTAAGGTGATGCAAATATTTTCATACATTACAGAACAGGTACACGACTAAACAGATGCACACAAATGGTTCCAGCTATCATAATCTGATTGCTGAGATAATCAGAGTTGCTCCAGGATATCTGTGGACGTATTAAGAATGCTTACCTCAAAATGCCACTGCCTGTTTAACTTTTTTTAAAATTCCCCCACCCAAAGTTAATTAATAATTCCTTACCATTGCAAACCACCACAGCACTTTGCACATATCTCTATTACAACCTGTAAGCTTTTAGGGGACTCAGCTTTTTCCCTTTATGAATTCCACCTAACTCTGTTCCTAAATAGGTAGGAGGTCATTCTCTGAATTAGCAAGTACCATGGTTCACCTTTCAGATGGTCCTCTGAAATACTTTTTTTGTCTAGAAATAGGAAGGTTTCAGGCTAACTTCAAGAGAGAATGGTCGGTGAGTCTCTCTCTCTCTCTCTCCCTCTCTCTCTCTCTCTCTCTCTCTCTCTCTCTGTCTGTCTCTCTTCCTTGCTGTCCTGTCTGTCTGTATTCCTAGATCCATCCTTCCATGAGTCCTAAGAATCATGAAAGGCTGAGACTGGTGCTCTATGCTTCTGCCCTAATGTTTCAGGACAGCAATTGAAGACCACCACTGTTAAAGGCAAGAAGCAAATCTTCCTGAATCTCTTGTTCTGTTTACATTTTCTTGTATATGGTTTGTTTTTCCTCTGCAGGTTTCTTTATAACCATCACTATGTTGAAATAAAAGGTGCTAAAATCCAATTGCATGCTTTTAAAACAGTGAAAGAGCGCCAGGATAATTTGTTTTGTATTTTTTGTAAAGACAAGGTTTTGCCACGTTGGCCAGGCTGGTCTCAAACTCCTGATGTCAGCCGATCCACCTATCTAGGCCTCCCAAAGTTCTGGGATTACAGGCGTGAGCCACCGTGCCTGGCCAACTATTTGTTTTCTTGATCTTTTCTTGTGTGTGTGTGTGTGTGTGTGTGTGTGTGAGCATGCAAGTGCGCTATGAAGGATAGAATTCATAGATTGAGAAATCTGTATTCTAAGGTCTATTTGTTCACGCTTCAAATATCCCACTATGAGTTATAGTATGATTATTTGTTCATATATTTGCCTTCTCCTGAAACTAAACTTCTGGAAGATGTGAATCACACGTTATCTACGTTTTGCCTCCCAGAAACCTATATGTCTAGTTGGTAGTTGACTGTTGCCAAGTGAAAGCTCTAAAGCCTGCCTGAACTCCTGAATGAACAAATAAATGGATAGGATGATAATCTGACTAGTGATATCAGCACTTAGGTTGTTCTTTGTAGGTGCTGAAGGAACTTAGAGAGTTGCTCCAAAGTCATTGTAATTGTATACACGTGCTACACTTTGGAGATTACTGCTAAATAAAGACCAAGTTAGTGTTTGTATTTCCCCAGAGAAAATGGAGAATTGAATCTCAAAGACAAGTTGTTGCCTTGGAGGTAGAAGATGGTTTTAATCAGCAATGAGAAGAAAAAGAGTAAGAAATGCAATCTTTTACCCAATCTAAATCATTTTACCCTTTTAGACATATTCCTCATAATCTTCACAGAGGGAAAAAGGAAAAAGTAATTCCCAACATTGCTCCCTGTTCCCCTGGCAGTCTCTATATTAAAGATGCTGGACTGCAGATCCTCACTGCTGAGGGAAAATATTAACCTCATTCTCTCCAAACGCAGCATGAGGCCTAGAAAATGTCCTTCCTCATTTTGGAACGTAAGGCTGTGTACAGAACAGTCTTACAATGACAGTGTTTAGACTGTAGGAAATCATCAAAATGAAGTAAGTCTTTATGAGGTAGCTGTGGAGCTGAATTTAAAAGCATTCCTGCCTATGATTTTGGAGGTGCATCATATTGTCAGGAAAGGTCTAATGTGCTTTTTAAGTTATGAAATTTCATTGTCACATTTGTCTTGTGGGTTACAGAAATAAAAAAATAGGTTGATAATTATCTCTAAACTTTTTCTTTTTTTTCACATTTAGGTGTATGAAAGCATTCTAAGTAATATTGACATTTTAAAACTCAAAATATCATAAAATTAGGTAATCTATTTTAAATACTAACAATGACAACTTAATGTATTTCATTATTTAGATTGTCATTCCAAAATATTATTTCAAATACAACACATAATATTTTTAAATAGCTATAAAATACTTTATAAATACAATTAATTGACATACATTTATATAGTAATCCTTAAAATCAACTGATAGTTGCTATTTAGAATATTGAATTTTACTTCTTACTAGTGTTATTGTAAAGAAATAATATTAATGAACAAAACCCATCCTTCAACCTCCAACTTAATTTTACTTTAGTGCAAGTGTCTCATTCTCAGAATGCAATCCTGCAGCCCGCAATAACGTGATTCCTCTTCTCAACATCCCTAAATTTTCCTTCTCAGTGTGTATTGCTCCCAGTCATTTTTTTAAATGTTTTTGTTTCTTCATTATTGGCCTTTGGAAAACGGAAAGTGTTGATATTCACTATTTCACTGTCACTTAGATCTGAGAAACTTCTGCATTCAAAAACTCCTCTCACTTATTTTTCTTTTGCTGATATATTTCACAAGTCATAGTAGAGAGAGAGAAGGCAGAGTCAACCTGGGGAGCATTTGACACGTGGCATTGAAAATCTACTGCTTGACAATATTGATTCTTCCTATCCATGAGCACGGAATGTTTTTCCATTTGTCTGTGTCATCTCTGATTTCTTTAAGCAATGTTTTGTAGTTCTCATTGTAGAGCTCTTTCATCTTCGCGGATAGATTTATTGCTAGGTACCTTATTCTTTTGTGGCTATTGTGAATGGAGTTGAATTCTTGATTTGCTATCAGCTTACATGTTGTTGGTGTACAGGAATGCTACTAATTTTTGTACTTTGATTTTGTATCCTGAAACTTTGCTGAAATGGTTTATCAGATCAGGGAGCTTTGGGGCAGAAACTATGGGGATTTACAGGTATAGAAGCATATCATCTACCAATAGAGATAGTTTGACTTCCTCTCTTCCTATTTGGATGCTTTTTATTTCTTTCTCTTGCTTGATTGCTCTGCCCAGTGCTTCCACTTCTATGTTGCATAGGAATGGTTAAAGAGGGCAACTTTTTCTTGTGCCAGTTTTCAAGGGAAATGCTTCCAGTTTTCACCCGTTCAATATGGTGTTGGCTGTGGGTTTGTCATTGATGGCTCTTATTTTTTGGAGGTAAGTTCTGTCAGTGCCTAGTTTGTTGTGAGTATTGAACATTAAGGGAGGTTGAATTTTTTCAAAAGCTTTTTCTATGTCTATTGAGATAATCATGTGGTTTTTGTTTTTAGTTCTGTTTATATGATGAATCACATTATTGATTGGCATATGTTGAACCAATGAGGCATACCAGGGATAACACCTACTTGATCATGGTGGATTAGTGTTTTAATATGCTGCTAGATTTGGTTTTTCAGTATTTTATTGATCATAAACATTTATGTTCTTCAAGAATACTGGCAGAAGTTTTCTTTTGTTGTTGCTGTGTCTCTGCCTCTTTTTGGCATCAGCATGATGCTGGCCTTATAGAATAAGTTAGGAAGGAGTCTATCCTCTTCAATCTGTTGGAAAAATTTCAGTAGGAATGGCACCACTTCTTCTTTATACATCTGATAGAATTTGGCTGTGAATCCATCTGTCCCTGGGCTTTTTTTGTTGGTAGGCTTTTTTTAGATTATTATTACTGATTCAGTTTTGGAACTTATTATTGGTCTGTTCAGATTTTCACCTGCTTCCTGGTTCAGTCCAGGGAGCGTGTATGTGTCCAGGAGTTTATCCATTTCTTCTGGTTTTCTAGTTTGTGTTTACAGAGGTATTTGTTTTAGTATCTCTAAGAGTTTTTTCATTTGTTTATTTGGTTGTTTTTGGATTTTTACTTCCCTGTAGGGTCAATGGTAATGTCCCCTTTTTCATCACAAATTGTGTTTATTTGGATCTTCTCTCTTCTTTTATTATTCCAATTAGTGATCTACCTTATTACTTTTTTCAGAAAACAAACTTCTGGATTAGTTTATCTTTTGTATGGTTTTTCACATCTTATTTTCCTTCAGTTCAGCTCTGATTTTGATTCTTTCTTTTTTTCTGCTAAGTTTGAGGTTGATTTGCTCTTGTTCCTTTAGTTCCTCTAGTTATGATGTTAGGTTATTAATTTAACATCTTTCTAACTCTTCGATGTTAGTTATATAAACTTTCCTCTTATTACTGCCTTAGCTGTATTTAAGGGATTCTAATAAGCTGTATATTTATTCCCATTAGTTTCAAAAAATTTCTTGATTTCTGACTTAATTTTGTTATTTACCCAAAAGTCATTCAGGAGCAGGTTGTTTAATTCCATACAATTGTATAATTTTGAGTGATTTTTTTGGTATTGATATCTTTAACTATTGCTCTGTGGTCTGAGACTGTAGTTGGTATG
Organism: Papio anubis; assembly: GCF_008728515.1. Lineage (NCBI taxonomy): Eukaryota > Metazoa > Chordata > Mammalia > Primates > Cercopithecidae > Papio > Papio anubis. The sequence continues at coordinate 39,254,472 of NC_044979.1, read as the reverse complement.
ATTTCAGTTTTTTTTTTTTTTTTCTTAATTTGCTAAGGATTTTTTATGTCTGACTGTGTGGTTGTTTTTAGAGTACATGTCGTATGTGCAGATGAGAAGAATGTACACTCTATTGTTTTTGAATGGATAATTCTGTAGATGTCTATTAGGCCCATTTGGTAATGTTAACATCTTGAGTATCTTCAATTTACAGATTCAGTGCTATTCTTATTAAACGACCAAGGACATTCTTCATCAAATTAGCAAAAACTATTTTAAAAATTAATATAGAACCACAAAGGAACCCAAATAGCCCAGGTAATCCTGAGCAAAAAAATATATATATGTATAAATAAATAAAGTTGGAGGCATCAAGTTACCCAACTTCAAACTATGCTGCAAGGATACAGTAACCAAGACAGCATGCTACTGAGACAAAAACAGATATATATACTATAGGAACAGAAATAAGGCTGCACAGCTGTAACCATCCAATCTTCAATAAAGTTGATAAAAATACGTGAAGGGGAAAGGACTCCCTATTCAATAAATGGTGCTAGAATAACTGGATAGTCATGTGCAGAAGATTGAAACTTGATTGCTTACATTTACTGTATACAAAAATCAACTGAAGAGGGACTAAAGATTTAAATGTAAAACCTAAAACTATAAAAATCCTAGAAGAAAAATCTAGAAAACATAGGAAATACCTTTCTGGACATAGGTCCCGATGAAGGCTTTATGACAAAGACTCTGAACACAATTGTAACAAAACAAAAAATTAACAAATGAGACCTAATTATCTAAAGAGCTTCTGTGCAGCAAAAGAATCATTCAATCAATAGAGTATAAAAACAACCTACCGAATCAGAAAAATATTTGCACTCTATGTATCCAACTAAGATTTAATATTCAGAATTCATAAGGAATTTAAATAGATATGTAAGCAAAAAACAACCCTATTAAAAAGTGAGCAAAGGACATGAATAGACGCTTTTCAAAAGAAAACATACATGCAGCCAACAAGCATATGAAAAAAAGTTCAAAATCACTATTAGAGAAACGCAAATCAAAACCACAATGAGATACCATCTCACGCCAGTCAGAACGGCTGTTACTAGAAATTCCAATAATGACAGATGCTGGTAAGATTGTGGAGCAAAGGGAATGCTTATTCACTGTTGGTGGAAGTTCAAATTAGCTTAAAAATTACATTTAAAATTTTAAAATATAAATTTCAAATGTAAATCACTGTGGCAATTCTTTAAACAACCTAAAATCGAATTACCATTTGACCTACAAATTTCATTATTGGATACAGACTCAATGGAATATAAATTATTCTAACATAAAGACACATGCGTGCATATGTTCATTGCAGTACTCTTCACAATAGCAAAGCCATGGAATCAACCTAAATGATAGACTAGATAAAGAAAATATGGTATGTATACAGCATGGAATACTACAGAGTCATAAAAAAGAATGAGATCATGTCTTTTGCAGCAATATAGATGCAGCTGGAGGCCATTATTCCAAGAAATTTAACACAGTAACAGAAAACCAAGTACAGTTACCAGTTAAGTGTGAGCTATATGGAGCAAGATGGTCGTATTAGGAGCAGCTCCAGTCTTCAACTCCCCAGGCCAGCCACAGAAGACCGGGTGATTTCGCATTTCAACCGAGTGTACTGGGTTCATCTCACTGGGGAGTGCCGGAAGATCGGTACTCGGTCAGCTGCTGCAGCCCACCAGCGAGAAGCTGAAGCAGGGCGAGGCATTGCTCACCTGGGAAGCCGCAAGGGGAAGGGAACTCTTCCCAGCCAGGGGAACTGAGACACACAACACCTGAGAATCGGGTAACTCCCACCCCAATACTCACAGCTTTGAGCAAACAGGAACACCAGGAGATCATATCCCACACCTGGCTGGGAGGGTCCTACACCCACGGAGCCTCCTCACATCACAGCAGTCTGTGATCTACCGGGCAGCAGCTGCAGGCTAGGAGGGGCGCCCGCCATGTTCGGTGGGCCAAGTAGGTAAACAGCCAGCTACTGAACTGGGTTGGAGCTCTTCCACAGTAGCTCCAGGAAACCTGCCTGTCTCTTGGGTAGACCCACCTCTGGGGGCAGGGCACAGTAAACACAACAAGCAGCAGATACCTCTGCAGACCCAAACGACTCTGTCTGGACAGCTTTGAAGAGAGCAGTGGATCTCTCCCAACACGGAGGTTGAGATCTGAGAAGGGACAGACTCCTGCTCAAGCCGGTCCCTGACCCCTGAGTAGCCTAACTGGGAGACACATCCCCCACTAGGGCAGTCTGATTACCCCACACACTCCTCACAGGGTAAGTGAGCACACCCCCGAGAGGAAGCTTCCAGCAAGAATCAGACAGGTACACTTCTTGCTGTTCAGAAATATTCTATCTTCTGCAGTCTCTGCTGCTGATACCCAGGCAAACAGGTCTGGAGTGGGACCCCAAGCAATCTCCAACAGACCTACAGCTGAGGGTCCTGGACTGTTAGAAAACTATCAAACAGGAAGGACACTCTTACACCAAAACCCCATCAGTACACATCACCATCATCAAAGACCAGAGGCAGATAAAACCACAAAGATGGGGAAAAAGTAAGCAGAAAAAGCTGGAATTCAAAAAACAAGAGCCGATCTCCCCGGCAAAGGAGCCGCAGCTCATCGCCAGCAAACGGATCAAAGCTGGACTTGAGAATGACTTTGACGAGATGACGAAGAAGGCTTCAGTCCATCAAATTTCAGAGCTAAGGAGGAATTATTACGTACCCAGCGCAAAAGAAGAACTAAAAATCTGAAAAAAAAGTGGAAGAATTGACGGCTAGACTAATTAATGCAGAGAAGGTCATAAACTAAAATGAAAGAGATGAAAGCATGACACGAAATATCGCGACAAATGCACAAGCTTCAGTAACCGAACACCTGATCAACTGGAAGAAAGAGTATCAGCCATTGAGGATCAAATGAATGAAATGAAGCTTAGAAGAAACCAAAAGCAAAAAAGAAGAAAAAAGAAATGAACAAAGCCTGCAAGAAGTATGGGATTATGTAAAAGACCAAATCAGCCTGATTGGGGTGCCTGAAAGTGAGGGGGAAAATGGAACCAAGTTGGAAAACACTCTTTCAGGATATCATCCAGGAGAACTTCCCCAACCTAGTAGGGCAGGCCAACATTCAAATCCAGGAAATACAGAGAACGCCACAAAGATACTCCCTCGAGAAGAGCAACCCAAGACACATAATTGCCAGATTCACCAAAGTTGAAATGAAGGAAAATCTTAAGGGCAGCCAGAGAGAAAGGTCGGTTACCCACGCTGGAAGCCCATCAGACTCACAGCAGAAATCTCTCGGCAGAAACTCTGCCAGAAGAGAGTGGGGGCTAATATTCAACATTCTTAAAGAAAAAGAATTTAAACCCAGAATTTCATATCCAGCCAAACTAAGTTTCATAAGTGAAGGAGAATAAAATCCTTACAGATAAGCAAATGCTTAGAGATTTTGTCACCACTAGGCCTGCCTTTTACAAGAGACCCCTGAAGGAAGTACTAAACATGGAAAGGAACAACCGTACCAGCCATCTCAAAACATGCCAAAATGTAAAGACCATCGAGTTAGGGGAAGAAACTATATCAACTAATGAGCAAATAACCAGTTAATATCATAATGGTAGATCAAGTTCACACATAACAATCTTAACCTTTAAAATGCAAATGGACTAATGCTCCAATTAAGAGACACAGGACTGGCAAACTGGATAAAGAGTCAAGATTCATCAGTCTGCTATTGTATCTAGGAGACCCATCTCACACGCAGAGACATACATAGGCTCAAAATGGGATGGAGGAAGATTTACCAAGCAAATGGAGAACAAAAGCGGGGTTGCAATACTAGTCTCTGATAAAACAGACTTTAAACCATCAAAAATCAAAAGAGACAAAGAAGGCCATTACATAATGGTAAAGGGATCAATTCAACAGGAAGAGCTAACTATCCTAAATATATATGCACCCAATACAGAGCACCTAGATTCATAAAGCAAGTCCTAGAGACTTACAAAGAGACTTAGACTCCCATACAATAATGGGAGACTTCAACACTCCACTGTCAACATTAGACAGATCAACGAGACAGAAAGTTAACAAGGATCCAGGAATTGAACTCATCTCTGCACCAAGCAGACCTAATAGACATCTATAGAACTCTCCACCCCAAATCAACAGAATATACATTCTTCTCAGCACCACATCGTACTTATTCCAAAATCTCGACCATGCAATTGTAAGTAAAGCACCCTCAGCAAATGTACAAGAACAGAAATTATTACAAACTGTCTCAGACCACAGTGCAATCAAACCAGAACCAGGACTAAGAAACTCAATCAAAACCACCAACCATATGTGGAAACTGAACAACCGCTCCTGAATGACTACTGGGTACACATAACGAATGAAGGCAGAAATAAAGATGTTCTTTGAAACCAATGTGGAGAACAAAGATACAACATACCAGAACTTGGGACACATTTAAAGCAGTGTGTACAGGGAAATTTATAGCACCAAATGCCCACAAGAGAAAGCAGGAAAGATCTAAAATTGACACTCTAACATCGCAATTAAAAGAATTAGAGAAGCAAGAGCAAACACATTCAAAAGCTAGCAGAAGGCTAGAAATAACTAAGATCAGAGCAGAACTGAAGGAGATAGAGACACAAAACCCTCCAAAAAATCAATGAACTACAGGAGTTGGTTTTGAAAAGATCAACAAAATTGACAGACCACTAGCAAGACTAATAAAGAAGAAAGAGAGAAGAATCAAATCGACGCAATTAAAAAATGATAAAGGGATATCACCACCGACCCCACAGAAATACAAACTACCATCAGAGAATACTATAAACACCCTACGAAATAAACTGGAAAATCTAGAAGAAATGGATAATTTCCTGACACTTACACTCTTCCAAGACTAAACCAGGAAGAACTTGAATCCCTGACAGACTAAATAGCAGGCTCTGAAATTGAGGCAACAATTAATAGCCTACCAACCAAAAAAGTCCAGGACCAGATGGATTCACAGCCGAATTCTACCAGAGGTACACAAGGAGGAGTTGGTACCATTCCTTCTGAAACTATTCCAATCAATAGAAAAGAGGGGAATCCTCCTAACTTCATTTTATGAGGCCATCATCCTGGATACCAAAGCCCACAGAGATATAACAAAAAGAGAATTTTAGACCACATCCCTGATGAACATCGATGCAAAATCCTCAATAAAATACTGGCAAACCGATTCAGCAACACATCAAAAAGCTTATCCACCATGATCAAGTGGGCTTCATCCCTGACAAGGCTGGTCTAACATTCGCAAATCAATAAACATAATCCAGCATATAAACAGAACCAAAGACAAGAACCACATGGTTATCTCAATAGATGCAGAAAAGGCTTTGACAAAATCTAACAGCCCTTCATGCTAAAAAAACGCCTTTAACAAATTCGGGTATTGATGGAACGCACTCAAAATAATAAGAGCTATTTATGACAAACCCACAGCCAATATCATACTGAATGCAAGGAAACTGAAAAAATTCCCTTTGAACACCTTCGGCACAGACAGGGATGCCCTCTCTCACCAATTTCTATTCAACATAGTGTTGGAAGTTCTGGCTAGGCACTAGGCAAGAGAAAGAAATCAGGGTATTCAGTTAGGAAAAGAAGAAGTCAAATTGTCCCTCGTTTGCAGATGATGATTGTATATTTAGAAACCCCATTGTCTCAGCCCAAATCTCCTTAAGCTGATAAGCAACTTCAGCAAAGTCTCAGGATACAAAAATTAATGCAAAAATCACAAGCATCTCTTATACACCAGTAACAGACAAACAGAGAGCCAAACTCATGAATGAATCCCATTCACAATTGCTTCAAAGAGAATAAAAATACCTGGAATCCAACTTACAAGGGATGTAAAGGACCTCTTCTTCAAGGAGAACTACAAACCACTGCTCACTGAAATAAAAGAGGACACAAACAAATGGAAGAACATACCATGCTCATGATAGGAAGAATCAATATCGTGAAAATGGCCATACTGCCCAAGGTAATCTATAGATTCAATGCCATCCCCCATCAAGCTACCAATGAGCTTCTTCACAGAATTGGAAAAACTGCTTTAAAGTTCATATGGAACCAAAAAGAGCCCGTGATCTCCAAGACAATCCTAAGTCAAAAGAACAAAGCTGGAGGCATCACGCTAATTGACTTCAAACTATACTACAAGGCTACAGTAACCAAAAACAGCATGGTACTGGTACCAAACAGAGATATAGACCAATGAACAGAACAGAGTCCTCAGAAATAATACCACACATCTACAGCCATCTGATCTTGACAAACCTGAGAGAAATACAAGAATGGGGAAAGGATTCCCTCATTTAATAAATGGTGCTGAAAATTCATTAGCCATAAGTAGAAAAGCCGAAAATGGATCCTTTCCTTTACTCCCTTATAATGAAAATTAATTCAAGATGGATTAGAGACTTAAATGTTAGACCTAATACCATAAAAAACTTAGAGGAAAACCTAGGTAGTACCATTCAGGACATAGGCATGGGCAAAGACTTCATGTCTAAAACACCAAAAGCAACGGCAAAAGCCAAATTGACAAATGGGATCTCATTAAACTAAAGAGCTTCTGCGTAATAAAGTGCTAGAAACTACCATCAACAGGCAACCTACAGAATGGGAGAGAAAATTTTTGCAATCTACTCATCTGGACAAAGGGCCACATCCAGAACCTACAAAGAACTCAAAACAAATTCTATAAGAAAAACAAACAACCCCATCAAAAGTGGGCAAGGATATGAATAGACATTTCAAAAGAAGACATTCATACAGCCAACAAACACACATGAAAAAATGCTCATCATCACCAAACAGGAGAAATGCAAATCAAAACCAATAATGATACCCATCTCACACCAGTTAGAATGTATACTCATTAAAAAGTCAGGAAACAACAGGTGCTGAGAGGCTGGAGAAATAGGAACACTTTTACACTGTTGGTGGATTGTAAATCAGTTCAACCATTATGGAAAAACAGTATGGCTTATCTCCTCAAGGATCTAGAACTAGATGTACCATATGACCCAGCCATTCCATTACTGGGGATATACCCAAAGGATTATAAATTATGCTGCTCTAAAGACACATGCAATGATGTTTATTGCAGCACTATTCACAATAGCAAAGACTTGGAATCAACCCAAATGTCCATCAGTGACAGATTGGATTAAGAAAAATGTGGGCACATATACACCATGCCATGCAGCCATCAAAAGGATGAGTTTGTGTCCTTGTAGGACATGGATGCAGCTGGGAATCCATCATTCTAGCAAACTATCACAAGAACAGAAAACCAAACACCGCATGTTCTCACTCATAGGTGGGAACTGAACAATGAGATCACTGACTTGGGACAAACATCACACACCGGGCCTATCATGGGGAGGGGAGGGGAGGGATTGCATTGGGAGTTATACTCTGATGTAAATGATGAGTTGATGGGTGCAGCACACCCGCAAGGCACAAGCATACATATGTAACAAACCTGCACGTTATGCACATAAAAATTCTACAACTTATGCATAATAATAATAAATAACAAAAAAAAAAAAAAAGTTCAATACCAATAAAAAAAAAAAAAAAAGTAGGAGCTAAATAATGAGAACACATGAACATAAAGAGGGGAACAACAGATAATGGGGTCTCCTTGAGGAAGGAGGATGGTAGGAAGCAGATGAGGATGAAAAAAAAATACCAATTGGTTACTACACTTATTATCTGAGTAACAAAATAATCTGCATACCATACCCTGGTGAGAAGCCATTTACCTATATAACGAACTGGCACACATATCCCTGAATCTAACTTTTTTAAAGCTACAATTTGTATTGTCAACTCATAGAAAAACACACATTAAATAAAATACTTGGCAAATTTCTGAATCATGTGGCTTCTTTTTTTGCTTTGTTTTGTTTTTTGAGACAGAGCCTCGCTCTGTCGCCCAGGCTGGAGTGCAGTGGCGCGATCTTGTCTCACGCAAGCTCCGCCTCCTGGGTTCACGCCATTCTCCTGCCTCAGCCTCCCGAGTAGCTGCACCCACATCCCGGCTGGCTAATTTTTTTTTTTTTTTTTTTTTTTTTTTTTTTGTATTTTTAGTAGAGACAGGGTTTCACCACGTTAGCCAGGATGGTCTCAATCTCCTGACCTCGTGATCCACTTGCCTCGGCCTCCCAAAGTGCTGGGATTACAGGCGTGAGCCACCGTGCCTGACAAATCATGTGGCTTGTAAACTATGATGGAATAAACTTAAAATATATTTCTTTTTCCTATCTTTATATATTAAGAAAGCACGTCACAGACAATAATTAAGTGACTAAAGGTGACACCAAAAGGTGTGAAAATGAATCAAATTCCTTTATCAAACAGGATCTACACGTCTACTAAGATGTTACTTTTCCCCAAGCCAAACTTTATATACTATTTATGGATTATTTTTCTAGCAAACATTAATAAATCATAATAGACACAACATTTGCTCTCATTTTATAAAGGAATAAGTATCAGGTGTTCCAGGATTGATTTTTTTTTTTGTCATTTTGTTATACAATATTGAATAATATAGTCAAGCTCTGCTGTAGGAAAAATACATTTATGGGAGCAAAGGAATATTAGGAAATGTGAATTTAATTTACAGTGGCTTTATCTAGAAGCTCGCCTACAGGGATATTGATAAACTTTTAAAAATTATGAGATTGAATTATTTCTCTGCATCTTAATTTTTTCTTTTAACATTAATTGACGATTTATGTAGGTGTCTTTAGAGTATATTTATACTTGTTTCAGAAAAACTATTTTTTTGTAGTAGAAAATCACCTTCTCCTAAGTATAATAGAGAACACAAACCTGACATGAATAGAAATAAGAGTTCTAGGTTAGCCCGAAATAAAGGCAGTGATTCGCCAACCCTGCGAACAAGAGGAAGTCTTTGTGAGCTACGGGGAATAATAATAATAATAATAATAATAATAATAATAATGTGGTTAGTTGTCAGCCACAATGCTCACCCAGTGCAAGTCGTAATTTGTATCCAAATATATTATTTTGATGTTATAATAGTCAATGAAGGAATTTGTTTGCACTAATTGTTTGAAATATAAACTCTGTATCTCTTTTCATCGGTGTTAGCCTTCCAGCTATAATGGAATCATTAACCAATGAGGTGCAATTTCAACAGTTTTGATTGTCTCTAAAATGATTATTCACTCAGCCAGGTGGAGATTTTGCAATAATTGCACTGGGATGTCTCCCACCTGATGGGTTGTTTTCTCTCTGACTGATTCTGTTAGAAAATATTATTTTCTAGCTAACTCTTCTGCCCTGAAAGATCTCGTGTTGGCTCATATTACCAAACACTGATTCATTTAGATGCTGCTCTGTTGAATATAATTGTGCTGAAATGACCTGCTTCAGTTTTAGAAGATGGGAGTTTATGGTCATAAAAATGTAATCTTAGAGCCCAGCAAATAACTCCAAGTAACTTCAGCCAGATCTATTTCTGGTGCCAAATTATCAGTGGTAGCTTTCCTTACCTATTTCAAAGACAGATCTTTCTGGCACAAGAGAAACTGTACTACTCATCCTAAAAGTCTATTTTGTACTTTTATTTAAAGATTTGTTATGTAATGGTATTTTTCAAGTAATTTTAAAGTTTTCGCCACTCACTCAGCTTTCCAGACTATTTTGGAAACTATCTCATTAAAACTGTCATGTAAGATTAATGGGAAGGCAGATTTTGAAATTATTTCTGATATTCTGGTATGGATCTTCCATAAAATATAATAACTGAATGTCTATTTTATCATGCAATAATTACTGTTTTATCATTTAATAAAGATAATCTGTATAAGTGAACTATATATCTGCCTAAACATAAAAATTTTTGATTCTCAAATTATTAATGCATTATTTTACAAGAACTTTGTATAATTTGTTCATAGTAAACATCCCTTTTAAGGAAAACAGTCTATACCTTAGTTTCAGGAGAAAGTTTCCTTTAAGAGATTATTGTGTTTCAGTTTTTTGCATATGCAATATCTGCTGAAGACATTCATGTTCATGAATCTATTGTATTTTTCTCCTAAATGATGTAGTGTCACAAAACAAAAACAAACAAAGAATTGCACGTTCAGAGGTCACATGACCACAGTGTCTGAAAGCCCAACCTCTATCATTTCCAAATTGTGTGTGTGTATGTGTGTGTATGTGTGTATGTGTTTATGTGGGGATGTATACATGTTCCTGAGTGAACTCGTGTAAGAAAGATGTGGATATATGGAGTTGTGTGAAGATGAGAATTACTGTGATAAGCACCCTAGAATTAGTATTTAACATCAGGCTTGTGAGAATAATGTTTCAAGTTCATGCGTATGATCCCAACAAACATTTAGTTTTATAAGGGGACCGTTTGCTGTAGTTGGAAAGTGGTGGCAGGGAGGCAATACTTGGAGCCTGGGCTGTTTCTTAGGCTACATGAAAGGACTTATGTTTGAATTCTCTACATTTCTGTATAATTATTTTACCCAGAACTCCGAGGCAATACAAGCATCTTGTACAATTTGTAAACATACATAAACATGCTTTATGAGCCTTGAATTTAGGGACTCTAGCCTATCATTTTGTAGGCTTCACCACTAACCTAAATTCAATGGTCTCGTGAAAGTTCTGAAAACCATTGCCCTCTGGGCTACAAAAATTGAATACCTTGACAAAAACACACATGTGTATTCTGATGTAATTTTTCTAACATAATTACTATACTATAAAAATGTGTTTCACTAAAGGAATTGCAGTTAATTACAAACTCTCATAAAATGTCCTGTATTTAAACCTGTATAGTTTTCTCAAAATATTTTATTTGGCAGCTAGGTGTACTCATATTTTGTCCACTCACATAGCTATTAAGGAATATTTAGAGATCTTTGAACCAACTAATTTTTCAGGGATTTTTACAGTTGTTTTTTCACAATAAACATGATTTCTACAGATGACTCAAATCAATAACTTGGAAATCACAAAATTGTACTTTTAATGAGTCTAACCCTTTTTTATTATTATGCTTTAAGTTCTGGGATACATGTACAGAACGTGCAGGTTTGTTACATAGGTATACACGTGCCATGGTAGTTTGCTGCACCTATCAACCCATCACCTACATTAGGTATTTCTCCTAATGCTATCCTTCCCCCAGCTCCCCACCTCCTGACAGACCCTGGTGTGTGATCTTCCCCTCCCTGTGCCTATGTGTTCTCATTGTTCAACTCCTACTTATGAATGAGAATATGTGGTGTTTGGTTTTTCTGTTCCTGTATTAGTTTGCTGAGAATGATGGTTTCCGGCTTCATCCATGTTCCTGCAAAGGACATGAACTCATCCTTTATTATGACTGCATAGTATTCCATGGTATATAAGTGCCACATTTTCTTTATCCAGTCTATCAAGATGTTGCTAATATTTATAAACCCTTAGATTTATGTATGTCTTAATGGGGAGTAGTATTCTTATTTGGTAATGTATTGAATTATAAAGATTAAGGTACAATTATATGTAAATAAATATATTTTGTATATATGTCTGAAAAGCTAAATTTACGGGGGCAATGGACAATGGGATCAACTTTAATGAGACTGTTGTATTTTTCTCAATTTTGGTCTTCCTGTCTCTCTCTGGAGAGTGACTATAAATTTCAGCTCTGCCCTGACAGGGCTCGAGAGAAGGTGGTCAGGGATGTTTACAGCATGTCTTTCACAGGAAACTTTGTTATCCTGGCAGAGAGCCTAATGCCCAGGTGCTCAACCTGTGACCAGGTGTCCCTCTCACAGGAAGCTTGTTTATATCAGCAGATGCCCTTGTTGGTTTTGTCTGACCTGTGTCCAATTTAAATACCAAGATAGACACTCTAGGAGAGGCCTGATGGGAAGAGAGTTAGATTTGAGTGTGTCTGTGAAGCAAGACACAGAAGAGGCAGCATGGCAAAACACATGAAAGAATAGAAGCACTTTATGACTCATAGATCCATGAGAGAAAAGGACTGCCCCTAATGACCCATGGGAAGTCCAGAGATAGCTGTGTGCTTGACCAGGGGTGGGGGAGAGAGAGAAAGAGAGAAAGAGACAAAGAGACAAAGAGAGCGAGAGATTCAGGAAGGACCTGTGGGACTGACTTTAATAAGGTCCCTGAGCATTATTCTTAGCCTTTCCCTAGGGTTATAAATTGGCTAGTTTAAGGAAATCACACCCAAAAAGAGAGAATGATTTACATGACTCTAATGTTGACCATTAGGTTTTATTGTGGTTAGCAGCTGTGGGTGTGTTGTTTTGGGGATGAGGAACAAGCAGACTATATTGCAAAGGAGAAGTTTCAACTAGACCAAGTATGACAGGTACAACTGGGTTTCAAACAACTATGTTGGCCTAAAAACAGATGCTGAGGCAGCCACTATATTAAACACATTTATGCCAGAGACATACTTATAAAATATGTGGTCAGAAAATATTGGAAATAATGAGACAAAGGATTGTAAGCATTTTGGTGGGAACCATAATGAGGCCTATGGGTCAGTGAAGGCGTGGATAGAGAAGAGCTGTGGAGGCCAAAACCTGAAACCTCACTGGGGAAGGGGGTCAATGTGAAGCTTGGCTTAAGAGGATTAATCGAAGGAGATGGCAGAGAACAGCCCGGGGTAGTGAGATATTTCCAGATCTACGGAACTGTCCTCTAAAATAACACATTTGCAAAGGCCTTGTCTGCATTTTTAGGTGTGATTATTGATCATTCATTTACATGTTATAACATTCCTCTCCTGGAAGTCTCTCTACTCCAAGAAAAACAAACATACAAACATGTACATGTGTGCTTGTTACAGGTTTTCTTAGTATGTAATCCATTTCCAAATATCCTTGAAATAAAACTACAATGGAAAGAAGAAATTACTTCTTCATAAATATATTAACTATGTATAACTATAGATTTATCTCTTATGAGATTAGCGTGGTTCTTTTAATTTTTACACATTTCCTGTGTTTGATGTAACAAATCAAAAATGAACTTTAACTGAAGACTTACATTCTAATTCTACCTTCTGCAGTTACTTTCATGAAAGTAATTTAATTTCACCAAGATTTAGTGTCCTAATATTGATAAAAGAGAGAGTCATATCTTATCATATATTGCAAAAATTAAATATCATGATTTGGCACACTTGGCACGTAGTTCTTCTAGAATTATTTCTATTTTTCTTATAAATGTTAACATTTTCAGGGCTGTTATCTAGAAGACTTATACCCATATGGCGGTATGCACAATATATTTGTGACTGACTGACTGGCAATTTAATGCCTTGCCTTGACAAGATCATACATGTATAATTTTATTGTTATTAAATATTTTCAACATCACTCTTCTATGTTTATTTAATTGATTAATGAGAGAAAAAAGTTGTTCATCGATGAGAATGGGGTGAAATGGGACAAGGTACAGAAAGTCAAAGATGGGGACTAACAAGGCCACATCTAGCTTAGAGGTCTGGATATCCTATATTTATTTCCTGTATTGTCTTTTAAGGTAAGAGTAGGGTATACTGAATCTTGTTTTGTTTTTTAATTTTTGTTTTATTTCTTTTTTTGTGTGAGTAGATGTATTTATAAGCTCAAACACTCACAAATGAAAAAAGAAGAGTGGTTAATGTTAAAGGAAGGCACATGAACAAGAGTATCTCTGAAGTTTCTCCAAGATTAAAATTTTTTTAACACCTTTCTCAGCATTTGCTGGATTATAGGCATAATTAGACTGGGAGGTTTAGATAGTATTCTGGGTACTTAAGAAAGAACGTGAACAAAACATATGTGTTACAAAAGAGTTAAATGTCTAATTAAAAAGTTCTCCATATATATGTAAAAATGAAACCTCAATTATTATTAAATTTTATATATCATACAAGAGGTAATATCAGAAATTAAACTATAAGTCCAGTTTATTTCTTCATTTTATTTTATTTTATTTTATTTTTAAATTTCACTTTAAGTTCCAAGATACATGTGCAGAATGTGTAGGTTTGTTACATAGGTATACATGTGCCATGGTGGTTTGCTCTACCTATCAACCCGTCATCTAGGTTTTAAGCCCCACAAGAATTAGGTATTCGTCTTTATGCTCTCCCTCCCATTACCCCCTCAGAAGTACAATATTTGTTATGGTGGTTGTTTCAGGCTGTAGTCTTAGATATATGTCCTTGCACATGTAATTTACCTCCACTACTCCTGCCATACACCACTCTGTGGTAAATGGTATATACAAGAGCATATATTCAAAGCATATATCCACTCTGGTAAATGAGGCAAAAAGTATTCATGGTAAAAATTGAAACAACATTTGATAGTTTAAAAAAAATAGTATTTCCTCCTCCAGGAAAAATATCTTTTCTAATAATTTGTTTATTGCTGATTTTTATTAAACTATTCACCTTTTGTGTTTTGACTAAATAAAATATATATAATATAAAAATAAAAGAATAGTTTAGATGAGCTATTCTACTAAATAAAATATCTGTGATACAAAAATAGAAGCACTAATTGTCTAGAGGAGATACATTATTTTACACAAAAAAGATGATTTCCTACAAGAAGAGTTTACTTTTGGTTTTTCATATCTCTAAATACTACTTATGTAAGTTTTCAGTAAGAAATCAGAGGGAAACACAAGTAATTTTTTTCAATATAAAAGCATTTAGCTATAACTCACATTAGTTTAAAAAACAATGGAATAGAACACTAAAACTGCAAATCAATTATGATCTCTAAAATATTTTAAGAAAAATGCTATTTTAAATATTTTAGGAAAACATATTTTAGTACAGAAATAATCAGAGGGTTAACCAGGTAAATCTTCTGTCAATAATCTGTGATTATTTTTATTCTATGAGAAAAAAAGGTAAATAGTAATGTTCTCTAGTGAATTGTGTGTGGGGTTTTTTTTTGTGAATTGTATTTCTATTGTATTTAAGAACTAGTAAATATTCAAAAGGTTACACAACCTATTCTGAAAATTCCTACTAAAATTCTTGTGAAACAGAAGAATGACTGCATAATACAAAGTTAAAAGAATAAATACATCCTATATCCTACTGTGATAAAAGTCAAATTTCAGTTTTCCCTTTAACTTCTGTGAACAATCTAATTAGACACAATTGATTTCTAAGTCCTTAAGAAGGAGCTATTTCACTGAGGGAGCAGTGATTTTTCATAAGAAAGTGGTTATCTTGATCTGTTCAAATATAGTGGCCATTAGCTACATATGGCTATTTAAATTTAAATTAGTGAAATTAAATAAAATTAGAATTTCAGTTACTCAGGAGTACTAGCTATATTGCAAGTGCTCAACATCCACATAAGCCCAGTGGTCACCACATGGGACACAGAAGAGTGATAGAACATTTCCATCATCATAGGAAGTTCCACCCAGAAGCATTAGTAGAACCCTTCTGTTCCATTGCATCTACCTCAACAGTTTTTAGATGCAGAGCTGAAATTTCCCATATGTTAATGCATATCATGTAACAGCCTTTAACATATTAAGCATAGTTATGTTTATTTTCTTGTGTGACAGATCCTGTCTTTTGATAGGCCTTTAGTGTAAGGGGTTGACAGGATCTAGTCAGGAGTTGAGCTTATTTTCGTTTTTGTTGTCATTGTGGACCCCACATGCTGCAAACTCTTCTAATGTTACATGGTATTTTGGATTATGACTGGGTTGCTTGACTCATTTTATCAATATTTCTCTTTCACCTCAGGTTTAGGTAATCTTCCACCCCAAAGGTGCACCTCAAAGGTGTTCTTTCTTCATTCTTCTGATTCCTTAATAGTGGACTAAAGTTTTTATGTTACTTGGAATTCCATTTGCTCATTTCAGCCTTAGTCTTAGGCATGTGGTCCATCCCTGGGTGTTAGGAATAAGAGAAAATCAATATTTCTCACCTCTGCAATGGTAGGGGAGGAAGCCCAAAGCCAGAAGTTTCTCTTTCTATTTATTTCCTCCAGTGGTAATGGTCTTCACCCTATGCCCTGGGTATGGCAGTGTCTACCATCCTACCTCAGCGTCTTCAGGCTTTTGTTCTGCAGGAAAAATAGGAGAGTGGGTCTCGGGTCCCTCCAGTCAATTCGCATGCAGTGGTTGTTCCTTGGCTCTCCTAAACCTGCCATGTGTGCGAAGATTTCTCTAGTATCCTGCCTTGTGACCAATCTTTCTAGTGAGCGCCTGTGAGAAGTACAAGACTTTGTCGGTGTAATTCCCTTGTTTTTTATGCTCCAGTATCAGTATACTCTCAGCCTATCCCACATTCAGCTTTGAAACATTCGTTAAATACCTTACCTGAATTATTATTACCAGTTTGTACAGTGCGCTGAATCTGCCTCAGGTAACAAGAGCTTACATTCACATCTCTCCCTGGTAGTACCTCTGTTGCTTTAGGTTGAATGTTAGTTTGCTGCTGTGTGACCTCATGTATCTGGTGGGATGAAGAAAAACTATGGTTACATAGATTAGGCAGCTTTTCTTCTTGTCATAGTGATTGTAGGTATGTTCCTTCCAGATTTTTCTATCTTTAGTAGAAGCTGGGAGAAAAATGTACATTATCATGTAAAATATTTCTTTTAATTTCAGACTCATTTCTAGTGTCCTGTGGTAAAATATCCTTCTGGTCCTGTTTTATTATTATTATTTTTATTTTATTTCTTTTCCAAAAATACTTTCCTTGCCTCTCTCTTTTTAAATTTATTTATTACATACATACTTGAAAGTTCTAGGGCATGGCAATGTAGGTTTGTTACACATGTATACTTGTGCTTGCTGTTGTATGTGCTGCACCCATCAACCCCTGTCAGCAATCTTAGCTCAACCTGTCATTATTTGGCATCAGTGGCAACCCTAATGCATCCTCCTCCCCCTCCCTCCCCATGATAGGTCTCCGGTCATGTTCCCCTTCCCGAGTCCAAAGTGATCTCATTGTTCAGTTCCCACCTTATGAGTGAGAACATCGCTGTGTTTGGTTTTCTTGTTCTTGTGATAGTTTGCTAACTGAAACTGATCCTTTCCCTTTACTCCCTACGAAAAATTAATTCAAGATGGATTAGAGACTTAAATGTTGACCTAATACCATAAAACCCTAGAGGAAACCTCCCAGTACCATTCAGGACATAGGCATGGGCAAAGACTTCATGTCTAAAAACACCAAAAAGCAACGGCAGCAAAGCTTCAAAATTGACAAATGGGATCTCATTAAACTAAAGAGGGCTTCCACAGCAAAAGAAACTACCATCAGAGTGAACAGGCAAAACCGCCAGAATGGGAGTGAAAATTTTGCAATCTACTCATCTGACAAAGGGCTAATATCCAGGAACCTACAAAAGAACTCAAACAAATTTACAAGAAAACAAACAACCAAAGTGGGCAAAGTATGAACACATTTCTCAAAAGCAAGATATCCATACAGCCAACAAACATACAAAAATGCTCATCATCACTGGCCATCAGAGAAATGCAAAATCAAACCACAATGAGATACCATCTCACCAGTTAGAATGGCAATCATTAAAAAAGTCAGGGAAACAAACAGGTGCTGAGAGGAGAAATAGGAACACTTTTACACTGTTGGTGGATTGTAAACTAGTTCAACCATTATGGGTGCAAAACCGTGCTTACATTCCCGCGATTCCAGAACTAGATGTACCATATGACCCAGCTATCCCATTACTGGCATATACCCGCTGATTATAAACTATACTGCTATAAAGACACATGCACACGATAAGTTGGCACGGCCCACAATAGCAGACTCTGAATCAACCCAAATGTCCATCAGTGACAGATCGATGGCAGCAACAGCAATATATGGCCACCATGGAAATACTATGCAGCCATAAAGGGATGAGTTTGTGTCTTTGTAGGGACATGGATGCAGCTGGAAACCATCATCCTTAGCAAACTATTCTCTCTTTTTTTTAAGCTAGACATGGGTTTGGAGCTGGTTGTGCACTGGTTACCAACTTGTCTAAGTCTAGTGAGACAGAACACACTCATAATCAACAAATTATATAAATCATGCTTGTTACATACAGATAGGCAGGAAGGGACAACAGCCGTCTAGGATTTATTGTGAGCCAGTGCTTCAAGGACCAGAAAGCTGCCTGGGACAGATGAAGTCTCTGCTGCATGTTTCCCACTTGAACTGCAGCTGAGGGACCCTGAAGGGCATCCCACTCTGGGTTATATACCTTGGGGTAGTGGAATCACCGAGCTAAAGCACTGAGTTACATCCTTTTCTGGGAGGAAGCTAAAACACAGCCCGGGGCATTATAGCTGGCTCTCCTCTTATCTAAGGATGTTGCATTACCAGTACATTGTATAGTTATTCTTCAGAATTACAAACAAGAAAGTGGGGAGAGCCAGGCTGGTCAATCTAAGACCACCCAGGAAACTATCCTGTAATGGGTTCTGATGTTGATTGGCAAAGTGTGATATATGTACTTACATTACAGAGAAAAACAATTATTTTGGGGTGAAATTTGATTTTACTTATTTTTATTCTCTTTTCCTGACACGAGTACATGCTCAAAACGACACACGCACACACACACACGCACGCGCGCGCGCGCGCACACACACACACACACACAACTTGTCATTATCTATGTTTGGTTCTTTAGAGGTTTGACCAGAACATTCAGTGGCAACCCCATTTGTGTGCATATTTTATTTTTATTCAATATTCAGTAGGAAAAAGACATGCTCTTTCGGATACCTGTCTGATGTATTTGTATTATTTTGTATTTAGCATAAATTCACATTTAATCTGCTGGGATAGTGTCTTTAAGTTTATTTTTGTCTTTGTTTTGTTGGTTGGTTTGGCTTCCATTGTTAATGAAAAGATTACTTTATTGTCCTCTATTTTAAATATAATAATATGACAAAGTAATGTAGTTATAATAATCTAGAACTTGTGGGGCTTTTCTTTTTTTTTTTTTTTTAATTACTCCATAAGCCAGGACTAAAGAGATTCTTCTGGATTTTACTCCTTCTTCCCACCCCTAATTGCCCACTTATGGGTTTTGGATTGCGTTGAGTTCAGGTCAGAGGATGCTGGAGTGAGAAAAATGGTACACTCACAACTGGTTTGTTATAGTACAAATTTTGGTTTTCTTCCCTGATTTGTCTGCTCATATTTTCGTTTCAGAGTTTTCAAATAACTGTGCTCTGAATTAAGGGAGGCATGTATTTACTCCATCTTATCTGTTTCTGAAACACTGGTTTTACATTTTAATGATTTCTAGAATTATATACTGTTTTATAACTCTAGGCACTTCCAATTTTGTTTAGATGTTATAACTATGAAAAAGAATCACATATTACAATATTATATTTGGTAGATACTATTTTTTTATCTAACCAATTAGTGTAACTGGATCCATAGATCTAGAACACATGTCTTTAAATTTTTATCCAGTCAAAGAAGAATCTTTTAATTACCAATTCTTAATGTATTTTCTTTTATTTTCTAAGAGAAAGGAGTTAAAACAGTTGGCCTGAAATCCATTTACTACCTCTACTAGAAAAATGCATCCAGGGAAATAAAATAAGAAGCCATAAGAGCTAGTGTAATCTTCTTGTCAATTGGACTGTAAAGAAAGAGATTAATGATATTTGCTAAGAGAAAGGTACCTTATCTCTGAAATGCTGTTAGTATGATATCCCTGGCTAAGGTGTGATATCTAGTAAGTAAAATCCAGAACCTATAGATCTGTGAAGTATAGTTCCTTAAACACATTTCTAGGTAGTATAAAATGTCTTTGATGTCCTATACCATTCTATGCCTTGTCAGAATCCCTTGATTTATTTATTCTTACAATTAATTAGTAAAGCTTGGTCTGATTCATATGAGTCTGGACTGACAATCAAATCTTATCTGGTCACACCCATTTCCACTTTTATTTTAATGTTTTCAGGTCATGTTCACTTATGACTCTTTTTTAGTTGCCTCCCTACTTGATTTTTTTAGATACATTTTTCATTTTGCTGGGGTTGTTTCTTGAGTGATTTTTTCCCCATGAAAGTGATGTTCTTTCAGGACTTAGAATGTCTTCGCAGTTGGCATGTTCCTGAAACTCACTAGGGATAAAATGTACATAAAACTTTAAAAGTGTGTTTCTTACTCTGTTTCCAAAATTAAAGGTTGATGCAGAGAGTGCAGGAATAATTGTATGCTGAATAAAATGAACCTATTTAGTTCCAAATTAGACAAAATTACTTAGGCATCATACGCGTGTGATGATATTTATTATGTATTTTGTTTTCAAAATTGTAGTAGAAGTTGTTTTTGAGAAGTGTTTCTTCATGTCTTTTGCACACTTTTTAATAAGATTATTTATTTTAATTTGTTGCATTGTTTAAATTCTTTATAGATTATGGATATTAGACCTATGTCAGATGCATAGTTTGTGAATATTTTCTCTCATTTCTTATCTTGTCTGTTTATTGATAGTTACTTTTGCTGTGAAAAAACTCTTTGGTTTAATTAGATCTCACTTGTACATGTTGGGTATAGCCTAGATTTTCTTCAAGTATTTTTTTATAGTTTGAGTTTTTACATTTGAATCTTAATTCATCTTGAGTTAATTTCCATATATGGTGAAAGGCAAGGGTCCAGTTTCATTCTTTTGCATATGGCTAGCCAGATAACCCAGCACCATTTATTGAATCAGGAGTCCTTTCCCAATTGCTTGTTTTTGTCAGCCTTGTGGAAGGTCAGATGTTTGTAAGTCTATAACTTTATTTTTGCGTTGTCTCTTCTGTTCCATAGGTCTACGTGTCTGTTTTTGCATCAGTACCATGCTATTATGGTTACTGTAACTTCGTACTATAGTTTGAAGTTCATTAATGTGATGCCTGTGGGTTTGTTCTTTTTGCTTACGATTTTTTTGGCTATTGCCCTTATTTGGTTCCATATGAATTTTAGAATAGTTTTTTTTCTAATTCTGTGAAGAATGTTGTTGGTTGTTTGATAGAAATATCATTGAATCTGTAAATTGTTTGGGCAAAAGGACCATTGTAATGATATGAATTCTTTCAATCTATGAACATGAGATAATTTTCCATTTGTTTTTGTCATCATTGATTTATTTCAGCAGTGTTTTGTAGTTCTCCTCACAGTGACATTTCCCCTCCTTGGTTAGCTGCAGTCGTATTTCATTTTTGTGTGTGTGGCTATTGTGAGATTGTGTTCTTGATTTGATTCTCAGCTTGATATAATTGGTATATAGAAATGCTACTACTGTTTGTACATTGATTTTGTATTCTGAAACCCTGATACATTTATTTGACAGTTCTATTAGACTTTTGGTGGAGTCTTTAGGGTTTTATAACTATAGAATCACTGACAGCAAAGAGATAGTGTGATTTCTTCTTTTCCCATTTGTATGCCTTATTTCTTTCCCTTGTCTGATTACTCTGGCTGTGAATTCCAGTACTCTGTTGAATAGGAGTAATCAAAGTGTGCATCCTCATCTTATTCCATTTCACAAGGGTAATGGTTCCAGCTTTTAATCATTCTGTATGATGTTGGCTATGGATTTGTTGTAGAATTTTCTTATTATTTTGAGGTATGTTCCTTCTATGCCTAGTCTGTTGAGAGTTTTTATCCTAAGGCGATGTTGAATTTTATTGCTAGCTTTCTTCTGCATCTATTGAGGTGATCATATAGTTTTTGCTTTTAATTTAAATTACATTTGTTGATTTGCATAGATTAAATAAACCAGGCATCCCAATGATAAAGTGCACTTGATAATTGTGAATAAACTTACTGATATCCTGCTGGGTTCGGTTTGCTAGTATTTTGCAGAGAATTTTTGCTTCTATGTTTGTCAGGAATATTGGCCTGAATTTTTCTTTCCTCATCATGTCTCTGCCATATTTTAGATTGATGCTGGCTTCATGTAATGAGTTAGGGAGTACTCCCTTCTCCTATTTTTTTTCAGAATGTTTTCAGTAGGATTGGTAGCAGTTTTTTATACATCTGGTAGAACTTAACTGCTAATCCATCTTGCCTAGGGCTCTTTTTGGTTGGTAGGTTTTATACTACTGATTCAATTTCAGCTCTCATGAATGACTCCTGGGTACATAACAAAATTAAGGCAGAAATCAAGAAGTTCTTTGAAATCAATGGGAACAAAGAGACAACGTACCAGAATCTTCAGGACACAGCTAAAGCAGTGTTAAAAGGAAAATTTAAAGCACTAAGGGCCCACATCAAAAGGCTGGAAACATCTCAAATCGACACCCTAACATCACAATTAAAAGATTTAGAGAAGCAAGAGCAAACAAATTCAAAAGCTAGCAGAGGACAAGAAATAACCAAGATCAGAGCAGAACTGAAGAAGATAGAGACACAAAAATCCCTTCAAAAAGTCAATGAATCCAGAAGCTGGTTTTCTGAAAAAATTAACAAAATATACAGACCACTAGCTAGACTATTAAAGAAGAAAAGAGAGAAGAATCAAATAGGCACAATAAAAAATGATAAAAAGTATATCACCACTGTTTGCACAGAAATGCAAACTGCCATCAGATAATACTATAAACATCTCTATGCAAATAAACTAGAAAGTCTAGAAAAAAATGATAAATTCCTGGACAAATACACCTACCAAGATTAAATCAGGAAGAAGTCATATCCCTGAATAGACTAATAACAAGTTCTGAAATTGAATCAGTAATTAATAGCCTAACAACCAAAAAAATCCCAGGGCCAGATGGATTCATAGCCCCAATCCACCAGAGTTACAAAGAGGAGCTGGTACCATTCCTTCTGAAACTATTCCAAACAATTGAAAAGGAGGGACTCCTCCTTAACTCATTCTATGAGGCCAGCATCATCCTGATACCAAAACCTGGCAGAGACACAACAATAAAAGAACACTTCAAACCAATATCCTTGATGAACATCAATGCGAAAATCCTCAATAAAAAACTGGAAAACCAAATCCAGAAGCACTTCAAAAAGCTTATCCACCATAATTGTGTTGGCTTCATCCCTGGGATGCAAGTCTGGTTCAACGTAAGCAAATCAATAAATGTAATGCATCACAAAAAGAGAACCAATGAAAAAAATCACATGAGTATCTCAATAGAGGCAGAAAAAGGCCTTCGACAAAATTCAGCATCCCTTCATGTTAAAAACTCTCCTTGAAGAGGTCCTTCACATCCCTTGTAAGTGCTATTCCTAGGTATTTTATTATCTTTGTAGCAATTGTGAATGGAAGGTCACTCATGATTTGGCTCTCTATTATTGGTGTATAGGAATGCTTGTGATTTTTTGCACAGTCATTTTGTATTCTGAGACTTTGCTGAAGTTGCACATCAGCTGAAGGAGTTTTTAGGCTGAGACAATGGGGTTTTCTAAATATACAATCACGTCATCTGCAAACAGAGATAATTTGACTTCCTCTCTTTCTATTTGAGTACCTTTTATTTCTTTCATTTGCCTGATTGCCCTGGCCAGAACTTCTAATACTATGTTGAATATGAGTGGTGAGAGAGGGCATATTTGTCTTGTGCCAGTTTTCAAAGGGAATGCTTCCAGATTTTGCCCATTCAGTATGATATTGGTGGTGGGTTTTTCATAAATAGCTCTTATTACTTTGAGATAATTCCATCAATACCTAGTTTATTGAGTGTGTTTAGCATGAAGGGGTGTTGAATTTTATCAAAAGCCTTTTCTGCATCTATTGAGATAATCATGTGGTTTTGTCATTGGTTCTGTTTATGTCGTGAATTACATTTATTGATATGCATATGTTGAACCAGCCTTGCATCCCAGGGATGAAGCCGATTTGATCATGGTGGATAAGTTTTTTAATGTGCTGCTGAAATCATTCTACTATAAAGACACATGCACGTATGTTTGTTGCAGCACTATTCACAATAGCAAAGTCTTGGAACCAACACAAATGTCCATCAATGATAGACTGGATAAAGAAAATGTGGCACATATACACCACGGAATACTCTGCAGCCATAAGAATGAGTTTATGTCCTTTTCTGGAAACCATCGTTCTCAGCAAACTAACAAAGGAACAGAAAACCAAACACCACAGGTTCTCACTCATAAGTGGGAGTTGAACAATGAGAGCTTATGGGCATAGGGAGGGGAACATCATACACTGGGACCTGTCAGGGGGTGGGGGCAAGGAGAGGGATAACATTAGGAGAAATGCCTAATGTAGATGACGTGTTGATGGGTGCAGCAAACCACCATGGCACACGTATACCTATGTAAAAAATCTGAACATTCTGCACATGTATCCCGGACCATAAAGTATAATAAAAAATAATTAAATAATAAAAAATAATAAAAATAAATTTTAAAAACTCTCATTAAACTAGATATTGATGGAACATATCTCAAAATAATAAGAGCTCTTTGTGACAAACCCATAGCCAATATCGTACTGAATGGGCAAAAGCTGGAAGCATTCCCTTTGAAAACTGGCACAAGACAAGGATGCTCTCTCTCACTACTCCTGTTCAACATAATTTTAGAAGTTCTGGCCTAGGCAGTTAGGCAAGAGGAAGAAAAAAGGGTATTCAAACAGGAAGAGAGGAAGTCAAATTGTCTCTGTTTGCAGATGACATGATCCTATATATAGAAACCCCATTGTACTTAAGGAGTCCGCACACTCCTTAAGTTGATGAGCAACTTCAGCAAAGTCTCAGGATACAAAATTAATGTGCAAAAATCACAAGAATTCCTATACACCAACAATGGACAAGCAGAGAGAAAAATCATGAATGAACTCCCATTCACAATTTTTGTTACTACAAGGAGAATAAAATATCCAGGAATACAGATTACAAGGGATGTGAAGGACCTCTTCAAAGAGAACTACAAACCACTGCTCAAAGAAATAAGTGACAACACAAACAAATGGAAAAACATTCCATACTCATGGTTAGGAAGAATCAATATCATGAAATGGCCGTACTCCCCAAAGTAATTTACAGATTCAATGCTATTACCATCAAGCTACCATCAACTTTCTTCACCAAATTAGGAAAAAAAAAAAAAAAAGACTACTTTAAATTTCATGTGGAACAAAAATGAGCCCATATAGCCAAGACAACCCTAAGCAAAAAGAACAAAGCTGGAGGTATCATGCAACCTGACTTCAAACTATACTACAATGCTATAGTAACCACAGCAGAATGGTACTGGGTGCCAAAACAGACATAAAGGCCAATGGAACAGACAGAGACCTCAGAAATAACACCACACATCTACAGTCATCTAATTTTCGACAAACCTGACCAAAAAAAAAAAGCAATGGGGAAAGAATTCCCTATTTAATAAATAAGGAATTTGTTAATTAAATAAATTTAATAAATAAATTCTGTTGGGAAACTGGCTAGCCATGTGCAGAAAACTGAAACTAGAACCATTCCTTACACTTTATACAAAAATTAAGTCAAGATGGATTAAAGACTTAAATGTAAAACTCAAAACCATAAAATCCCTAGAAGAAAACCCAGACAATGTCATTCAGGATATAGGTATGGGCAAAGACTTCATGACAAAAACACCAAAAGTCATTGCAACAAAACATACAATTGACAAATGGGATCTGATTAAAGAGCTTCCACACAGCAAAAGAAACTAGCATCAGAGTGAACAGGCAACCTGCAGAATGGGAGAGAATTTCTGCAATCTATCCTTCTGACAAGGATCTAATATCCAGAATCTACAAGGAACTTAAACAAATTTACAAGAAAAAACAAACAATCCCATTAAAATGTGGGCAAAGGATATGAACAGACACTTCTCAAAAGAAGACATTTATGTGGCCAAAAAACATATGAAGAAAATCTCATCATCGCTGATCATTAGAAAAAAGCAAATCAAAACCACAAGGAGATACTATCTCACATCAGTGAGAATGGCAATTATTAAATAGTCAGGAAACAACAGATGCTGGAGAGGATGTGGAAAAATAGGAATGCTTTTACACTGTTGGTGGAAATGTAATTTAGTTCAACCATTGTGGGAGACAGTGTGGTGATTCCTCAAAGATCTAGAACCAGAAATACCATTTGACCCAGCAATCCCATTACTGAGTATATACCTAAAGAAATATAAATTATTCTACTATAAAGACCCATGTTTACTGCAGCACTATTTATGATAGCAAAGACATGGAACCAAACCAAATGTCCATCAATGATAGACTGGATAAAGAAAATGTGGTACATATACACCATGGAATACTATGCAGCCATAAAAAGGAATGAGATCATGTACTTTGTAGGGACATGGTTGAAGCTGGAAGCCATAATCCTCAGCAAACTTACACAGGAACAGAAAGCCAAACACCATATGTTCTTACTCATAAGTGGGAGTTGAACAATGAGAACACATGGACACAGGGAGGAGAACAATACACACTGGGGCCAGTAAAGAGGTGGGTGGCAAGGGGAGGGAGAGCATGAGGACAAATACCTAATGCATGTGGGGCTTAAAAACTAGATGTGTTGATAGGTGCAGCAAACCACCATGGCATATGTGTACCTATGTAACAAACTTGCACATTCTGCACGTGTAACCCCAAACTTAAAGTAAAATAATAAAAAAGATTTGAAAAAATATTGAAACCCTTAAGGAATATGGAATTATGTATAGAGACACAATATGTGGCTCATTTGCATTCATGAGAGGGAAAAGGAAGGAATAAGCTACCTGAAAAATATATTTGAGGATATAGTTCATTAAAATTTCTGTGATCTCAATAGAGAGGTTCATATACAAATCCAGTAAAGGTGGAGGACCCCATCTAGAAATTATACAAGATGACTATCCCCAAGGCACATAGTAATCAGATTCACTTAGATCAATGGAAAATGATTTTTTTAAAAAAAGATATTAAAAGTAGCTAGAGAGAGGGGTCAAGCCAAGTACAGAGGAAAATTCATCAGACTAACAGCAGAACTCTCAGCAGAAACCTTACAAGACAGAAGAGATTGGGACCCTATTTTTATTATCCTTAAAGTAAAGAAATTCCAACCAAGAATTTCATATCCTGCCAACCTAAATGTTGTAAGTGAAGGAGAAACGAACTTCTTAGAGAAGCAAATGCAAAAGAAAATCGTTTCTACTAGACTAGCCTTACCAGAGGTCCTAAAAGGAATGCTAAACATTGAATCAAAAGAATGACATCTGCTTCCACAAAAATACACTTATGCACATAGACCGCAGGCAGTTTTTTTTTTTTTTTTTTTTTTACACTTTAAGTTCTAGGATACATGTGCACAATGTGTAGGTTTGTTACGTATGTGTACATGTGCCGCGTTGGTTTGCTGCCCCCATTACCTCATCATTTACATTATAACACCGCATGTTCTCACTCATAGGTGGGAACTGAACAATGAGACCGCAGGCACTCTAAAGCAACTACACAATCAAATATACAAAACAACCAGCGAACAAAATGTCAGGATCAAAATCACATATATTAATATTAACCTTGAATGCAAAGAGGCTAAATGCCTCACTTAAAAGACAGAATGGCAAGCTGGATAAAAAGAAAAGACCTAACTATCTGCTGTCTTAAAGAGACCCAACTCACATATGATGACACCCACAGACTCAAAGTAAAGGAATGGAGAGAGATCTGCCAAGTAAACAGAAAACAAATAAACAAAAGAGCAGAAGTCACTATTCTTATATCAGGTGAAATAAAATGTAAATCAATAAAAATTAAGAAGGACAATGAAGACCGCTACATAATGATAAAGGGTACAATCCAAAACAGGAAACTTAACTATCCTAAAAGTATATGCACCCAACATTGAAGCACCCAGATTAATAAAATAAGTTCTTCTTGCCCATGAAAATACATAGACTATCACACAATAATAGTCAGAGACTTCAACACCCGATGACAACAATAGATAGATCACTGGGCAGAAAACAAATGAAGAAACTCTGGACTTAAACTCAATCAATTCTTGACCAGTTGAACCTAATCGACATCTCTAGAACATGCCACCCAACATCCATAGAGTATACGTTCTTCCCATCGGCACTTGGAACATATTCTAAAATTCACCACATTCTCAGTCATAAAGTAACTCAATACACTTTAAAAAATTGAAATCTTCCCAAACACACTCTCTGATCATAGTGCAATAAAAATAGAAATTAATATCAAGAAGATCTCTCAAAACTACACAAATAGAAGGAAATCAAACAACTTGCTCCTTAATAATGCCTGGGTAAACATTGAAATTAAGGAAGAAATCAAAAAATTCTTTAAAATTAATGAAAATAGAGACACAATATACCTAAATCTTTAGGATACAGCTAAAGCCATGTAAAGAGGAATGTTTATAGCTCTTAACACCTTCATCAATAAGTCAGAAAGATCTAAAGTTGACAATCTAAGTTTGCACCCAAAGAAGTAGAAAAAAAAAATAAGCCAAACCCAAAGCTAGTAGAAAAATATAATAACTAAAAATAGAGGAAAACTTAATGAAATTGAGATGCAAAAACTCATAGAAAAATAAGTGAAAAAAGGATTTGTTATTAAAAAAATAAGATTGATAGATCATTAGCTAGATTAACAAAGAAAAAAGAAAGAGAAGATTCAAACAAGGACATTTAGAAATGTCAATAATGACATTACAACTGATCCCACAGAAATACAAAAGATCCTCAGAGAGCACTATGATCAGCTCCATGCATACAAATTGGAATATTGCATGTAAATACATGCCATTACAAATATATGTGACATGCTCAATTTCAGGGCAAAACTTTCATGGTAATTTCACGCGTTTAATGGCCATTCTCAGATGTCTTTCTATATAGAATAAGCACAAAACTTTATGCAAGAAAAGCCTTTGGAAAATATGCAAACTTTCATATCAATAAAACATGAGCTCCTGATTTTCAGTTTTTTTATACAGCCAGCCCTTTGTATATGGTTTCTATATTTGTGGATTCCACCAACCATGGATTAAAATTATGAGGAAAAAGGTGTCTGTACTAAACAGATGCACATCTTTTTGTCATTATTTCTTAAACAATACAACAGCTCTGAGCATAGCATTGAAATTGTATTAAGGATTGTAAATTATCCAGAGATAACGTAAAGTATATGGGAGGATATACATAAGTTACCTGCAAATACTACACCATTTTATATCAGGGATGTGAACATCTGTGGATTTTGTTATCCAAGGGAGGTTCTGAAACCAATGCTTTTTTTTTTTTTTTTTTTTAACTGAGAAACACAGCCACATTATTTTCATTTATCTGATAAGTTATCTTTAATAAAGTCCACAAGTATATGGTATACTTTTGATAAAACCCAAAGACATAAACCAGATATTTGGTTTGTTGCTTGAATCTGGGTTGAGTAGTTTATTTATTTTTAACTGCCTGAGATTTCTCTGTGTGAACACTGACTATTTAATCTCTAGGGATTTAATAGACCGAAAACAACTATTTTGGAAGCTTTGTATATTCTATAGGTTTTCATATTGCATGTCCAACCATCACGTGTATTCAGCCAGGGTAATCAAACTAACTAGCCTCTCCCTGTGGTCCTATCATATTTCAGTTACTATAAATTCACTTTTGTCTCACATTTTTAAATTTTTCTGTAGAAAATTGATACTAATGTTCTACCTCCTTTGCAGGGAAGAGTGACAGTAAGATTGTTTTATCTTTATGCTGCAAAGTGAGCGTGATTCTAAGGGATGTAGCATTAATCTGATAATGATAAAGACATATTTCATGAAAAGAATGACAATTAAAGGGCTAGTGGGGGCCTGATCACTTGACTGCATCATTGGACCATGAGAACAGCAAAAAATGGCTACTCCTGGACTTCATATAATGCAAGATAAGAGCATTATATAATGCTAAACTATTTGTCTTTTATAAGTTTTTATATGAAACTGAATATAAATTATACTATTCATGGTTCTAGCAGGAGCCCAATGATAAGCTCAAAAAGGTGTTTGAAGAGAGTTTAATGAAGGGGCTATATTCATGTGTTGCATAACCTCATATTATTTTGGTCAATGATAAACTGCCTATATGATGGTGGCGCCATAAGATTGTAACATTATATACTTACTGTATCTTTCCTATGTTTATATATATTTACATATATAAGTATTTACCATATTGCTATAACTGCCTACAGTATTCACTACAGTAACAAATTGTACATTTTTTTATCCTAGGAACAACAGTCTATGTCCCATATTCCATGAGGAATCAAAATGATTTCCAAATAGAAGCCAAAACACTGGTAAACTTGGAAAAAATACTCTGATACATTTTGTACTACTTTCCAATGTCCTACTAGGTACCAGAAGGCAAGAGATGCCAGTCAGCCTAGTTAGGCACAGGACAGGGTGGTGAAGAGTAGAGAAAATACTTGGGAGGAAGAAGAATATTCAGCACACTTCATCTTTTCGTTCTTCATAATCAGCACCATTTGTCCTTTGTTTGGGTAATTATATTTGCAATAATTTCCAGTAATTATCCATCTCTCTCTCCTCGTGTATCAGTCATGCAGGTGATTTAACTGTGGATATAGTAAAAATCTCCAAAAATGATTCTTCCAAGTCATTAATATCAAAGTTAATCTCTGCAAAGCCCCCTAATGATGCAACTTTTTTTTTTTTTGGCTCCCTGTCTTTTTTGGGATGAGAATAAGTGGCAGGTGTGAGTGGCAGCTTCAGTTTCTTTCTGCCATAACAGGACTCACTTCATGTGTCAGGGAACCATTTTGGGGATTCTGCCAGTTTTATGGTATATCTATTCTCAGTGTCCAGTCTGATAATCAGGGGAAAATCACAAAGATAAATCCCACAGATAATTCACAGTGTGGTGAAATCAGCACAGGAGTAAGTTCCCTTTCTGTGCAACATGATGGTGTTTCAGTTTTGAGATGCTTAGTATTATTTCAGAGCCACTGCTTATATAAGCCCTTTCAGACCTATGTTTCCTTTTTGTCTCTGCACAGTAACCATGGTTAATGGTCTCAGATTTGTATTTGAAAACTAGATGAAATTTCACATTTAATATCCCATTGCAGGAACCTTTTGGAAAAGTATCTGGTCTTGCATTCATGCTGGTCATCTGGTTATGTGAACTGATACCTGGGTAAGAAGATGTAAATTTCCATAGTGGTGACATGGTGATTTGAGACATATTCACTGTATACACACACACACAAACACACACACACACGCACACACAGCTTCCCTCACATAGATCAAGTTTCTTTAATCTGCCTATCACTTGCACACCTCAGAACACCGTACTCTATTAGCTATCACTGAAGATCACTGCTTTTCAAAACACTCTGTTTAGGTAACTTTCTGTTTTGCTGTCTTCGGGTAAGCAAAGTCATATAGCCTCTACCGCTCTAAAGTATATTATTTCCTTAAAATCAAGGAGCTGTATTTTATTATGTCATCTCCCACTGTCATGCTTCTCTTACAGAAAAAAAAAAGCAATGATAAATCATTTAAAGGATTCTGCAGCTCCCTTTACCAAAGCATTTCTTGGTGTCTTGAACAAGGTGTGTCTTCCTGATCTTCTAAGGAATATAATGAGGTGGTATCTGAATGGTTGCATATAATACATTAATCTTAATACAAATATCACTGAAAACTTTAAGACTTCTGTAGTACGTCTAGAAAATTACAGCACTTCTATCTCATTTATTGCAGACCACATTTAAGTCTAGGTCTTAATCTATGACACCAACACGTTGTTAATTCTACTTTCTGAAGCTCAAGAAAGCATGCTAATTACAGATTTTTTTGTATGTGGGGGACACCATAATGTACATTTGACTAGGAAAAAAAAATCCTCTTTTATCTAACATAGTTAGACTGCACTTCTATAACATGTACCTTATAGTTGCTGAAAAGACCTACCACTCTGTTAGTATATATAGGGGATTGCCTCCTTGTACCTCTTCCTCTCTGTTATGATGGGTTCTAACTCTTATTTTGGGATTAGAGGCAAGGGGAAATAGGAAGGTTACACATATAGCTGGCTTTCTCTAGTGAAGAAACTATACCAGGCAATATAAAATTTTGCAATTTTATTACAAATTACAACAGGTAATATAAAATTTTGACCTCCCATAGAGGATATGTAGAAGGGGTAAAGAGAAGGCTATTACTGGCAGAAAAAGCAAAAAAAAAAAAGTGCAGGAGAACTTGAGAGGTCAGAGTCATCTGCCTGATCTCTGTCTACCCAAATATATTCATCCCATGTTTCGAGTGTCAAGCTTAGCATAAGGGTTCTGGCATGGTTTAGCATTTAACTTAACTGGCACTGTAACACTGTGACCCTTACCATTAGGCCTGTGCTATGGTTTGGATGTTCATTCCCTCCAAATCTCATGTTGAAATATGACTCCCAGTGTCAGAGGTGGGACCTAGTGGGAGGTGACTAGATAATGGGGACAGATCCCTCATAAATAGCTAAACACCATCCTCCTGGTCATAAGTGATTTCTTGCTGTTAGTTCACACAAGATCCTTTTGTTTAAAAGAACATGGGGCTTCCTCTTTCTCTCTCTCTTACTTCTCCTCTTGCCATGTAACTTTCCTGCTCCTGATTTGCTTTCTGCCATGAATAAAGCTTCCCAAGACCTCACCAGAAGCCGAGCAGGTGTCCACACCATGCTTTCTGTACAGCCTGCAGAACCATGAGCCTATTAAAACTTTTTTCTTTTGGGGATTAAATTACCCATCTTTGAGTATTTCTTTATGGCAGTGCAGGAATGGCCTAATACAGTGTTTGATTGATAATTTATCCACAGCTTCTTTGTAGAACCATTCATTGCTGTCAAAAGCCTATGATTTTTTCACCTGTGCCCAGAGATGTCCACTCAAGTTATCCATTAATTTCATTTTACATATATGCTCTCCAGAGACATTAAACAATCATGGCACAATCAGTGTTATCATCACTATTGTGATGATGACTGAGTGCTCAAGCACTTGGTCTCTCAATGCCTTGAACTCTACCAGAGTGCCATCCCATGTTACCACAAGTGTTGATGTAAGTAATTGTGAATTACCACTCAAGGCATTAGTAAAGTGTCTCCTTTCCTTTTTTTCAAGGATATGAATAACTCAATTTTTAAATTTCATTTTGAAAATCTATTTCTTCATGTCACTATTACAATTAATATTTTCTCAGTCTGGTCCTGATGTGAAACAGATGACACACACAAAAATAAAATTATTAAAGAAAATTAATAAAATAATTTTAACTATATTTATTAAAGAGATTTAAGAAAAACAACAACAATGACAAAAACTTCAAAGCGAAAGGAAATCCCAAAAGGTTACTGAAGCACCACTGGCCTAAAAATAGTGGAAAACTGTTACCAATCCTTAGGCTTGCAAAAGCAAAGACAAGGAGTGGTTACAAGAATCCAGATAAAATTGTAGATGTCATAGTAGATGCTAGGGCAGAAGATGTGACTTAGTAAAGACAGAGTACTACTAACAGTCTGACGTCCAAAAGCGGTCACTATGAAAATAAATGCCCCAAGTTCTTATTATTATTCTAGTCTGCTTCTAATACGTTTTATAAGCTTAAACTATGAGACAGTAGGCAAAACAGCGAAGTTGAAGCAAACCACATACGTCAGGCTCCCGGTTCTCACGACAGAATGTAGAAAGGTGAAAGGGTGATAGGGAATCTCCAGCACCCTGTCTAATTAATATGAAAAAGTCTTTCTACCCTCAAATTTTAAAAGCCTGTTTTTCCAGCTGAAAATACCAGTGCACATTGGCTGGTCTTCAGTGTGTTTTGTGGTAGAATTTAGTTGTTTCCCCACGTGATAGCTTTTATTTTGAGAAATATCCCATCTAAGTCTGCTTTCTCTTGCTCCCTATGTAGAACCTTTATGCTCAAAAACTAATAAACATAATTTCTGTTTCATCAGAGCACATCTCTGTATTCTCTCAATCTTGATAATGAACTCTATTGCTCTGTCTAGACAAGGCAGCGCATAGGCAGAAATTAGGGCAGACAGCTTAGTTAGGGTCCAAGGAACCTGGCATGTTCTGCTGCACCCAAAACTAAAGTTTTTGTGCCAACTCTTCATTTTCCAAGTTCTGGATACTAAGTTTTATTCAAGTGACTTTAAAAAATCTATTTAACAAATATACGTATGCTCTTCCATTCACCCACCTACTTGAACTTCACTTGCATATTTTTTTCTATAGATACATTCATAATGTCTAGAAATACAGGCCCCTAACCATTGATGAAAAAACATGCTGAGTTCATCAGATTACCAGAAAATGCCTATTCATAGACAAGAGTGTGTGCCTCCCACACACTGGACACCCTTGAACCTTGGTAAGTCGCCCAGCCAGATTCCTTATTATTTTACTTTATGAAGATGTTCTTTAACTAAACTATTTCTGAAGTGAAGAAAAAGAGAGATAGTTAAGGTTTTTGTTGTATACTGCTATTAGAATTTTAATTTGGTAGAGTCTGAAAATATCTCATCATAAGTTAAGTAAGATAATAGACATTAATTTCTCACATGGACTGGGATCTACAAGATAAGGTAAAATGCATGAGAATGATTAAATATGGGGTGCATATATTTTAAAAAAACAAATTATATATCTAATTTATATGCATATGAACAAGTAAAATTATTTTAAAGTTTGTCAACAATCTAAAATAATAAAATCAAAAATAATAAAAATGAAATGAATACAATGAATTCATGGGGCTTATAATATATATAGATCTCAAAGATAGAACAAGAGTATAAATGCATGAGGAAGATAAGTGAAATTTTAGTTTTTGCTCTAAGGAATATCACTACAAAGTATTATAATGTTATTTGGAAACAGGCTATGATAAATTAAATACATATATTATTCACCAGAGCAACCACTAAAACTTTCTGAAAGAGGTATAAGAGAAAATAAAATATTTTTTTAAAAAATCAAGAGAGAGTTGAAAACATTATAAAGTGAGACAAACAGAAAACAAATACCTAGATGTTAGACTCATCTTTCTATAACAGTATTTATATGAAATATAAATTGACTAAATTCTACCAGTAAAAGGCAGTAATTGTCTATTTGGGTAACAAAGCAAGCACTATATATATCTACAAGTGACACATTTTAATTCAATAAATCAATAAATAATAGATGTTGATTATAAAAGACTAGAACATATATATATTATAAAACATGAAAACACTAAGCATATTAAGATAGATTTAAGGTTTTTAACATAAAACGAATATATTTTGGTATAAGAAATATTACCAAGATAAATAGGGCCTTTATATTGTAATTCATTAAGAAGACATACTAATCTTAAATATGCGTGCACCTAATAAAGAGCTTCAAACTATAAAAAAAAGAATAGATGAAGAAGAGTAATAAGCAAATTCATGGAATAGTTGGAGATCATAACTCTCATCTTACTGTAATTGATAGAACAATAAAATTTAAAAGTGTAAACACATGGGCTATGAATAACACTGTGAAAATATTTACCTCACAGAGACTTATAGAATACTACACACTAAAATGAACATACTCAAAGCTTTTAGATGTGCCCATGAAATATTCACCTACACAGATCATATATTGAACCATACAATAAGTCTCAATACATTTTAAAGGACCAACATCATACAGATCATGCTCTTTTACCACAATAAAATTAAATTGGGAAATAAAAATAATCTCAATGTATTTTGAAGTTAAGCAATTCACTTATTAATATGTGATTGATATTTTAAATGACAAGAAAAAATAGGAAACGTTGTTAATATAAATGAAATAAAAACAGCACATGGACGTTATGGAATTTATTTAATGATATTCTAAAGCCTCAAATGCCCATTTTAAGGGAAAAAATGTAAAATCCATGATTTTAACTTTCATCTTATGAAAGTATAAAATGAAGAGCAAATTAATCCATAAGTAAATAGAAGTAAATGAAAAGTAAACAGAAGTAATAAAAGGAAATAAGAATAGAAATCATGAAATAAATGAAACCAGTAGAGATGACACGATATTTGCCCTTCTAAACTTGACTTATTTCACTTGGCATAATGTCCTTAGCTTCTTTTAGTTCTTGTCTCAAGATCCGTTTTGCAGAGAATCTGGATGTGAAAGACATAAAGATGCAAAATCCAAATTACCTTTAAGAATGAACTTGTTCAGCTATTACTAGTGCTAACAGCAGAAAGCTCTCCTGCTGTTTCCTTTAAAGTCAGCCTCAGTTTCAATGAGTGACCTTGCCTGAAGTCACATAAGACATCCTATGTTCAGTGACTAAATGGTCAACAGGTATGAAACTGGCTATTTTGGCTTACACAGAGAAGACTCTGATGGATAGTATTTACTCAAGTGCTCCACCAAGTTAATGGTATCTGTTGCAACTAAATTCCAGATAAACTTCCTCCTTTATCTAATCCTTCCCACCCTCTTCCTTTCATTAATGTTTTTTAAATTTACAGTCCAATTGCCTTATCTTTTACTGAAATTCCCCCAAATTTCAGATCAACTATGGATTCTATTTCTTATTTTCTATCTTTCTTATGAATTTATTTATTATTGTACTTTATTAAGGCATTTGTTGCAAATGGAATTTTGAAGAGAGTGGAGAGAGGAACCCGTACTCAATCATCTCTTTGAACTAAAAGTGCTCTTTTAAAATTGTGTACATTTTATAGTAATTATTTTATTCTTTCTCATTCTAAAACTGAGAATGCAAATAGATTATTAAGTCTACATAATTGAATTTATACAAATGTAAACATTCAGTGGAACAGTAAGGTATGACATCTAATTTTATAGAAAAAATAGCAATTTATTTTGGTGCTTTGAGATATATTACTTTTTAATTTTCTTACAGTGTTTAAATTTGTAGAATGTCCTTTCAGAGCACCTTTTCCCTCTAGTTGAAAGCTTAAATCCAATCTAATTATTCTTATATTTTCTTTTTAGTTTAGGCTTCAAGACATTGACCATGGTTTCTTGATGCTAATTACATTTAACATCAACATTAAAACGAGTATAAAAAGGGCTCTGAGTCCACAGTTTCTTTGTTAGGCAACCTTGCATGTAATAGCTTTGAAAATACAGGGAATTAAAATCTAATAGCAATAAATGTTGCCCCTTTGGAAATCTTGTTATGAGGAAGGTCTAGTCATAACTGTTCATTTTATCTTCATAATCACTGGTTTCAAAAATCTTTTAAAATTAACTTCTGTATTCAGTAAACCAAAATGTCTCCTTGGTACATTTTAAAACACATTTCTTAGTGTGTTTATCTTCCCTAAAAGCCACTCAGCTGAAGTCATTAAACACATCATCGCCATTACCACCAGGGTCGTTTCTTGTGCTTCAGGCTTTGTTGGTTCATTACCAAGCAATTGCTGTACCTATAAGATGGATTTCTTTTTGATAGTGTTCCATCCTTTCTAAATACTCATATGGGAATCATGTAAATACCACCTTATTGTAAGAGTCTCATTAAATTATGTGATTTACTTGTAGTTTATTAAATTAACAAATATAGATAACCTGAATAATGTCTTTATTTCAATGAATAAGGACAGTGTCAAAAGGAAAAAGAGTACTAGCTCCTAATATGCTGTAATCAGTCAAAAATCTCAAGGCAAAATTTCATTTTAGCTCTTACTGTGGATGCATCTAATTCTTATAAATTAATTTTCTGAAGATATTTAGTCCTCAGCCTGAAATATTTACTTATTTACCATTTTGGTTTTGATGCCAATTTTGAGGTAAAGGGAAATATATACCACTTTCAGATTCATGGACTCATTCAATGGTTAAAAAAAAGCGATATCAAAATAATCTGTCTTTAAAATTGGGTATATCAAAGCAATTCATTTATCTAATTGTGAGCTTTTACAAATTTTAGGTTTTACTCAATAGATTTTTGAGACATGAGTTTTGAGAAATAAATTATATCATCTTATTTCTTTGGAACTCAATTTTAGTCATTATTATTATGACAAACAATTTTATATTCACCTATCCAACCTAGGCTTAAGAAATTAAATAGTTCAGTGCAACTTAGAGATCAAAAAGTAAAACCACAGTTACAGTTATTACTTCATGAGCAGTTTAATTTCCTTCAGTAACAGTTTTCATCAAGGAAATAAGAATAGATTAGTTGTTCCAAAGATGAAGTGAAAAGCTCAATAAAGCTCAAAGAAGACTTGGACAAAAGTGTTCGGAAGGAGCGTAGGGCCTAAAAAATGAAAGCCTGAGAGAGCCACATTAAGCGATAGGTGGAAAGGCTCTTGACTGGTGCCCACTGCCAATATTCCATCTGCATTCTATCTTGCTAAATTGCAGATCTATGGAAAAATGTGATAATGTAAAAAATTTCAACCTTCCCTCGAGAATATACTAGCTAATTTATAGACTTTATATTTATATTGTTTTTCTTATTATTTAATTCATAAATCAAATAAAGGTGGAAAAAGAAAAACTTCAGCTTTATACAAGATATCAGAGAAGAAATGTTGCAAAGAGATTTCATTGCGATTTTCCTGTTTTTAGCTTTAAATTAAGTAATATTAAGGGCAGCAATCATGTTTTATTTGAATTATAAAAAGGTGAGGCAAATTTATTGTTGACACAATTTTTCTTTTATTAAAATAGCTGGTCATATATAACTGAGCATCATGGCAAATCATTTTACTTTTATTATCTGGAAATGAGAGCCAGAGATAATCTACAGCAACAATGAAACAATTAAAGTTTAACACAATTATAATAGAAAAATCACAGCAAGTGATTGTATGTTTGTGTGTGTGCGTCTATATGTGTGTGTGTGTGTGTGTGTATGTACCACGGAAATAAACTGGTATTATAGCTTCTGAAAGGAAATTACTGCCTTTCAAAATATTTAAATTAAAAATAGACTTAATTATTTATTTTTTGTTAATGAAAAAGCAAGTGGTGGCTGCATTTGATCAGTTTGATATGGGTAGTCAGCAATGATAATGATTACAAATATGAATTAGCTCAATATAACCATTTAAAATATATGTATATTTCAAGACATCATATTGTACATGATAAACATAGCAATTCTTGTCAATTAAAATTTCATTCACTAAAAAAAGTCAAGAATTTTTAAATTTACTGTCATCTGTGTCTTAAATATAGTAGTTAATAAAATAAAAATGCATGATCTTAAATATAATAGTTAATAAAATAAAAATGCATAGAGTATCCTCTATCCAATTGATTGACCATTATAAATTTTTAAAAGTCAATAATTAGTTTCCTCTTCTAGAATGAAGCACCTATGGTATTTGTGTTAACTGGCTGTCACTTAAAAAG
The DNA here is from genome assembly GCF_008728515.1 of Papio anubis. NCBI lineage: Eukaryota > Metazoa > Chordata > Mammalia > Primates > Cercopithecidae > Papio > Papio anubis. Next base: position 39,214,892 of record NC_044979.1, on the reverse strand, counting down.
TTAGAAAATGAATGACATATTTGAATAAATTATTTTGTATTGGCCATATTATTAGGTGCTTAGATATAATAAATTATTTTCATAGAAAATCTCCGAGGTAGAAAATTATCTTTTTACCTCTTTGTATACCTCATAGATATAAATCTAACAAAGCGCATAGAGGATATATATGAGAAAAGATATAAACACGGAGAAAAATTCAAAGAACGAAATAAATGGAGGGATTCCATATTTATGAATTAGATGATTCAATATTATTAAAGATGTTAATTCCTCTCATTTTGATCTACAGATTCAATACAGTCCCAATAAAAATGCCAGCAAGTTACTTTGCAGATATTGATTAACAAGTACTAAAATTTTTATGAAAGGGGAAAGGATTTAATACAACACAGAAATTATAAAAAAAAGTTACAGGACTCAAACTACTCTATTCTAAGACTAATATGATGCTACAATAATCAAGATATTATTATATGGAGGAAATAATTGGCATAAACAAATAGAACACAATGGAAAACTCAAAAGTTCATCCACAAAAATATGGTCAACTGATTTTTGACAAAGGCAGAAAGGAAGTTATTGCTACTCAAATGTCATTACTTTTAGACTACCAGTAGAAAGAATAAGACATGTAAGTGTGTATACTAACCTGTGCACATATCTATATTTGTAATATTTGTTCAATAAAGGATGCCAGAATACTTAGACGTCATATGAAAAAAAATAGTAATAACATAGGCACACATTTCACATCTTACATAAAAATTCCTGATATGGATCATAGTTTTTATTTTTTTTATTTTATATTTTAGAATTTTAAAACTGACATAATTATACATGTTTACGGAACACATAGTGATGTTTCAATACATATAAGAACAGTGATCAGATTAGTTGTGATTAGAATATCCATCATCTCAAGCATTTATCATTTCTTTTGTTTTGGTAACATCCAGTATCTTCATTCTAGCTATTTGGAAATGTTTATTATTGTTAACTATAATCATCCTTCAGTGGTATAGAATACTAGAACTTACTTTTCCTATCTAGCTGTAATTTTGTATCCTTTAACCAATCTCTCCCTATTCCTCCCTTCTCCCTGCACTTCCCAGCCTTTAGTATACTCTGCTCTACTTTTTACTTCTATGAGATCAACTTTTGTTTCCTTCCACAAATGAGTGAGAACATGTCGTGTTTGGCTTTCTTTTCCTGGCTTATTTCACTTAACATTATATCCTTCAGTTTCATTCATGTTGCCATGAATTACAGGATTTCATTCTTTTTTGTAATTAAATAGTATTCCATTGTGTATATATGCTCCCTTTTTTTTCATTCATTCATATGTTGTTGGTCACCTAGGTTGATTTCATATCTTGCTATTGTAAATAGTAATGCATGAAACATGAGGACACAGATGTCTCTTTGATAAATTGATTTCCTTTCCTTTAGATAAATGCCCTTTATAAAATACAAATCTAAAAAATATCTAAAATTAAGCAAAGAAGAAAGTCTATGTGACCCTAGGTTTGGTGATGGGTTTTTGGGCACAGTAACAAAATCACAATTCACAAAAAATCAATAATTTATACTATATTAAAATTTAAAACATCTGCTCTATGAAAAACACTGTTAAGAGAATTAAAAGGTAAGTTGCCACCAGAAGAAACATTTGAACATCTGGAAATAATATGCCATATAAAGGATTTATATCCAAAATATACAATGGACTCTTAAATGCAACAGTATATATTTTTTAAATGTGCCAAAGACCTGAGCAAACAAAAGCAAATAAGCCTATGAAAAGATATTCAACATAATTTAGCTTCTAGGAAGCACAATTTCAAACAACAATGAGTTAGTCACTAAACATTAAGTGTGATAAAATACAAAAATAAACTTTACAATATCAATTGCTGGTGAGGATGCAAAGCAACAGGAAAACATAGTTCTATAAGATACATTATTCATGATCCTCTATATTAATACAATTGATTTAAAATCATATGTCCACACAAAACTTATATAAGAATGTTCATAGCAGCCATATTCTTAATTACCAAGAATTGGAAGCAGTTAAAAAATGTCCTTCAATAAGTGCATGAACATTAAGACAACAGACTTATAGTTTTCGCTAATGACAATGTATATTTTAGTTCAAAATAGCTAGAAGAGATGATTTGAAATGTTTTCAACACAGAAATAATACTCAAGGTGATAGACACCCCAAATACCCTAACTTGATTATTAACAGTGTGTGCATGTAACAAAATATCACGTGTACCCCATAAATACGTAAAATTATTTATATCAACAAAACTTTTTCAAACTCATAAAACTTTACAGCATATGGAGTTGAGTTATAATATGGAAAATGTAAAAGTCATTTAGGAGATAGGGGAATCCCAAAATGTAGACTGTGACAAAAGAATCTAGTTGTATTACAACGTCATAGAAATTCTGAGAAGTGGTCACAATCTGGAGGAGCCTACAGAGACATGTTGAGTAAATATGATGTGCTCTCCTGGATGGGTTCATGGAACAGAAAAGAAGAACATTAGGTTAAAAATAAGGAAACCTGAATTAAATACGGACTTTGACAATCTACTGATACTGGTTTATCAGTTGTGACAAATATTCTATGCTATTGTAAGATGTTAACAATAGAGGAAAGTGGGCACAAGGTGTGTAAGAATTCTCTGTGCTATCAACATTTCTATAAATCTAAAATGCTTCTAAAATAAAAGATTTATTATAAAAATGAGTTTCTAAGACTCCAGAGATACAACACAACACTACATTTTAAGAGGGAAATATGGATTTGAACCAAGATTCTCTCTTTTCCAAACTTTTGATCCATACAGCTTATTCCTACTAAAAGAATTGAATAATTTATTAAATATTTTATGGTAGAAGTATACTTTTGATGATGTTTAGAGTGACATAATTTAACTTACAGAAGGCATACTTTGTCTCATCTGCACAGATAATTATATATTTATTGTGTGTTCAGTAAAATGAGAAAAATATTTTTAAAATATTGAGCAGGTGTAGTGAATGTGAAGGCAAACAGAGATAGTACCAACCGCTCCTTCTCTCACCTGCCACTTGTGCCCTGATGAACGATGTTCTGAATGTAGATGTTCTATATCGTTGTGATTGAGCTGCAGAAATAATTAATGTCAATGACTTTTTTTTGGTATAAGATGGCTTGAGCTAGAACCGGGTTACTATTTTCAGTTGTATATCTTTGTCTTTTTTTTTTTTTTTTGAGACGGAGTCTCGCTCTGTCGCCCCGGCTGGAGTGCAGTGGCGCCATCTCCGCTCACTGCAAGCTCCGCCTCCCAGATTCACGCCATTCTCCTGCCTCAGCCTCCCGAGTAGCTGGGACTACAGGCACCGCCACCACGCCTGGCTAATTTTTTGTGTTTTCGGTAGAGACGGGGTTTCACCGTGTTAGCCAGGATGGTCTCGATCTCCTGACCTCGTGATCTGCCCACCTCGGCCTCCCAAAGTGCTGGGATTACAAGCGTGAGCCACCGCGCCCGGCCGTATATCTTTGTCTTAATGGAAAAAATCCTCTGGAAGGAGTTGGTTCTGAGTAGCTCCTCTGAATAAAGAAGATATGCACTGTAGAGGCCCCAATCCCTGACAGGCGCCCAACTCCTCTATTCTTTAAAGCAAATGTGAAGCCTCCCTGGCCCCTTACCCCCTCAGAAATCAGAAAGCTGTTATGGGAGGGCCTAGGAGGAATAGGAGTTCTAGAAGGAAAAGTGTCAGACAAGAAAGGGATATAGTTTTAAACTGTTACATTTGAATCCAGTAAAAATGTATATACTATCCTAGGTGTAATGTCCTACCAAATATTCAAATTAATTATATGTTTTTCAATATGGTTTTATAAGAACTGTGATTTTAGTATTAAATGTATTCTTAATTATTTTAAGCACATGTGAATGGCTAAATGTTAGGGCTGGAGTGCAGGGGGTTATGGTAGAGTAAGTCTTCCACATTCTTAGGATGAATTTTCTCTAAACACTCTTAACCCATTGCCCCACTCATTATTCTTGCATTATACATGTGGAATGAGTAATCTGATCACTGAATATTGGAACTAGCTGGGCACGTATAACTCAACTCTCTCCTCTTTTCTTTTAGAAATTTGGTACGTGTATGAAAGACCCATTCTAGTCAACACTAAGTTTAATGGGGCTAGACCTTCTCATGGACAGCCTAGTCATTGACCAGTGGTTCCTACATTTGTGTAGGGCAGTTCATCTCATTTGGCGGTTCATCATTAGGCCTATTTGTGTTGCACGTCTAGCTCTCATCTAAAATCAGCACTTTTAGTGATGGGTTTGGTCCCAGTTTACACTCCTCTGCCAATCTCAACTTATTCCAAACCAAGGTGGGAAACACAGGGATAATATTAATCAGGACTCCCTCAAGACTCAGCTGCAGACTGGAGAAAACCGATTTATATGCATTTATTTACACTTTTATATTGTGTTTTATTTTAGTTCACTTGTTCTTTGGAAATTAAGTTCTGATGTTGAATGCCTTGCACTGTGTTTCGTGGTAGCTCGAACAACAGAAAATAATCTATGGCCAACTTTGTTCCAGCAGGCAGGTTGCCAGTGCCTGTCCAGATACAAGGAGGACTCTCTCCTCCCAAGCCTTCATGTCATCTCCTAGTTACAGAACCAGGGAGGAGGAAGCCAACTTCTTGAGCATCTTCTCTGCTCCATATAACAGGAGACCAGGGACACTAAAGATATTTTATCTTTAAGGGCACAATTGAAACAATAAATATACTTTCTGATATACTGGGCCTTTAACTGTTACATTGTATTCATACTGAAAAGAGGAAAAATGCCTGAGCTTGCTGACCTTACTAAATTCCAGCACACATTGAAGCCTACTCACACGCTCCATGTCTAGCTCATTGATCTGCTGGAATCAGAAGCTGCTTGTCTTGCGAGATGTAGATAAGTTGGATTAAAAAAGAGAAAAAGAGAAAAAATACTTGAGGTGCTCTCTTCACCAAATCCTGTACTTATTTCCTCTGCCGTCCATCTACTTTAAAAACAAAACAAATTAATTTTCTCCTGTAAAACTTGATGATAATCATGGCTATAATTCTAATGAAAGTGTAAGGTGCTAAGGAATATGGGGTGGTGGTAAGAGTGTAACTACTTAAAGAACTTGGAAGCCCCAATTCAGAACATAATGCATTTTACTTTCTCTCATCTCAATCTAGTCATTATAAACAGACATTTAAGATTCTGTAGATAGGATGGCTATTTGCATAAATATTTCAATTTTATCCCTGAATACATCAATTAGTACTTGCTGATTGTGTTTAACATATGATTTATGTCCCCACACAAATCTCATGTCGAATTGGAGGAGGGGCCTGGGGGGAGTGATTGGATCGCGGAGGTTTATTTCCCCCTTGCTATTCTTGAGATAGTGAGTGCTCAGGAGATCTGATGGTTTAAAAGTGTTTGGCACTTCCCCCTTTGCTTACTCTCTCTGTCTCCTGCCACCATGTTAAGAAAGTTCTTGCTTCTCCATCCCCTTCTGCCATATAAGTTTCCTGATGCCTCTCAGTCAATCTTCTTGTTAAGGCTGTGGAACTGTGAGTGCACATTATATCTTAAGTGCCATTGTTTGAGTGATAAATTAATTACCACTCTAAATAGAGAAAAAGTTTCTCATTTTTTTCTTAACAATTAAAGAGATTAATAATTATAGCCATAGAAAATTGTTTTCTTTATAATTAACCTATAGCTAAAACATCCCAAATATATTTATAATTATTACATTCTAACATAGCAAAGTTATAATCTTACAAAAACTTCGGTGTATGACATATTTGGACTTCTCAGTGTATAACATATAAATAGTATTTAAAATGTACATATTCAAAATCCATTTATTATATTTCCTATTAACCTTCTGTTTTCTTTTTTTACACAAGCACCAAAATGTTGCGGTATTTTTACAGACTTATCTTGCAAAAATTGTTTTGATTCTTAGCATGTCATTGCTTGACAGATTGCATATCTTTTTTACTCTCACAATAAAGCTAAGAAAAATATCTCATTATTATTCTCATTTTACAGGTTTATAGTTATAAATAAGAAAGATTCATTAGCTTTTCCAAAGACACTCAACCAGTGAAAGAGAATCTACTTTCAAGCTATGATCTGTCTACTGGGGCTCTGAAATCTGAAGCACCATCCTTTATAGACTTGCCCCTTCTAACATATCTGCCTGTGTTGGCAGGTAAAAACCTTCATATCAGATCTCCCCACTCCATACTATGGAGACCACTCATTAGCTCCTGCCCTAGAAGAATGCCTTCATTTATTATTCACCTTGCAATATTTCAATATCTCTATCTGTCTAATCCAGCACCTAACTTCAATACTGTTCTGAGAGCTTTCCCTGATGAATTCCCACTGTTTACATCGCTTTGGACTCTCCCAACTATACCCTATGAAACCCTTCTATGCTCAGTGACTTGACTGAAGTCCTTTTCCATTCTTGGATGTAATTAATATTTGATCACTCATCTATATATCTCTACTTCACTTGTCATTGCTATTGAACAGTTTCTATAGATATTTCTCTCTGTACAGAAGTGCATTGTCTCCTTAGGCATGGTATTCCTCTCCTTTCCAAGTCACATGAGGACATGGAATATTTTGTGGAATACTATGTTAAGTTTTAGAAATGTAGTTTAACATAAACTTGAATAGTCCCAGGAAATGTAGTGTTCTCTCCCTCTTCCTTTTTTGCTCTCCGCAATATTTATGTTTTTTCTTTTCAATAACCCTACAGAACTACTTTTTCTGTTTATTAATTAATATATAAGACAGGACTTTATGACAGTTATTGAATTTTACATTTCTATCATTCCAAAACTGGAATGAATGTTATTTTTCCAATCCTTATTGAAGGCACTTTACTGCAGGCTGAGTGAATATTCTCTTTTATGGTAATCAACTGTGTAAAGAGTAATGATTTATTATTGTACAAATGAAGTCATCTGGAAGTGCATTATATCTGGGGATAAGACAATGTCTGTGTTTACTTGGGAAAGACACCTCACTAGCTACTTGGAGGCTTGGGGGTGCCAGGAATCACGAGGCCCCAAAGAGGCAGTCACAGCCATGGCTTAGGGAGTTTCCAGCTCTGGATTTCCAGAAGGGCCACAGCTCTTCCATTTTTCTCTTTGCCCACAACATAGTAAGCAATTAGCATGTTTTAGCCTTGTTTGTGTTACAGCAGCAGGGTCTCTCAACGAGTGTTCAGCTTCTAGCAGAGAGGATACCTCCTCTCTGCAACTGTTCATCCTATCATCCGCAGCTCTGGGAAGAGATAGTAGCTCTGTTTTGCAGCTGGTTTCCCCATTGTCTCTGCTCTGGCTGAGCCTGGGGCATTTATGGACCTCAGAGGAGAGGAAATATGCACTAATTGGTGCACAGGCATCCATAGGTGAGCACAGGAAAGTACCACAAGTTCCCACTCCAGTTCGAGAGACTGGCAGCTTGGCCCTCAGACTTCAGGCCTGTCCGTTCCTGAAGGTGGGACCTCACCAGGGACCCAACCCTCCTGCCCAGGAGCCTGGCCGTCTCCTGTCACCATCTAGGGCACCTAGGTTGCTTACATCAAGGGGCACCTGAAGGCCAGCACTGAGCCACTCTCAGCCACCCCCATCAGCGTCCTGCCAGACTTCACAGAACCCAGAGTCTGGAGGGGACCAAAGTGGCAGGGCCTGAGCATGTGCACACCCAGGCAGGCTGTGACAGTGCCTGGGCTCAGCCCCAACCCTGCTCCAGAGCATGCACTAGGAGCAGGGAGAGGCCAGGAAGCAGGCGCCTCCAGTCTGCAAGGGCAAGGGGGTGCCTTCCCGGACCCCTAAGAGTGCAGGGATTCCTCGGTCCACAACCCCAGTTTAGGCAGCTGCAGCTGTGCCTGGGAGAGTGGAGCTCCTGCCTGCTCTGTGGAGTGGGAGGCCCAGGTCAGCCGCCATGTTTTGGGCCGCTGCGGTGGCGCATGGAGAGCTCCCACCCAAACTCAGATGGGGTGGAGCTCCCATTTGTCCTTGACTTCTGTCAGTTCCACTGAGTGTGCAGCCCCAGCTAGGCCTCCCTGCTGCCTCTGGCATGCTGACACTGGCCACTCTAGACGGCCCACTGCTGCCATCAGGAGAAGGGTGAAAATCAGAAAGCTACCTACTGAGTACTATGTTATTATTATCTAGATGATGAAATAATCTGTACAGCAAACCCCTTTGGCACACAATTTACCTGTGTAACAAACCTGCACACCTATCCCTGAAACTAAAATAAAATTTAGGAAGAAAAAAACACTAGAATCAAGATGTCAGCTAGGAATAGTCTCTTATTTGTGCTTTGGGTTCCTTTTCTACAGTCACTAGTTATTAGTCAAATTTATTCCCTTTGCAGGTTTTCCACACGGTCACTCCATTTTTAAGCAAGTAACAGTGTGTCATTTTGATACTTAAAATATCTCTTATTTCCCTTTCTGCCACATCTGACTGATGTCTTCCTTTCAGGGCTTGAGTAATTACATTGGCATCTACTTCATAATCCAGGATAATCTTCTATTTTAAGGTCAGCTAATTAGTAACTTTAGTTACGTATTCAATGTTTCTTTTGCCAAAAGTAACCGTGGGAGTCATGCTGAGTTTGAAATTCAGGGACAAAAATTCTGCATAAATATCAAAATATGAAAATGTGTCCTCAAAAGCAAAAACAATGTTTGAAGGTTTCTAATTGATGTTATGAATTGAGCATAACACCAACATCAAATTTGACAAAAATAATACAAGGAAACAAACAGCTGTGAAATATCTCTAATGGTTATAAATGGAACTCTTTCAAATAATGTATAGATTAATTTCAGATATGTATTTTTTCTCCCATTTTTCTGGTCAAATAGTGACTCAGATGTATGCATTTACAGTTTCTATCACTCACTAAATTGCACTCAATTTGGCAATACATACTATCTTGTTTGGGCTGTGCAAGGACATTTGCACAAGCAATGATCTTCTTCATCCTTAACCATTGTCTATTTATATGATAATTATTCCCATCCCTCAAATAGTCATATTTCTCTTATCTAAAAACAGACAAATATAAATATACAAACTTATTTTTTCTCTATATATAGAGAAGAATATATATATTTACATATATATAACTAAATATATATAGATATATCTCTATATGTAACTCTATGTAAAACTCTCTCTATATATATAACTTTATATGTAGAGAGAGTTATATATATTTATATACATATAATTATAAATATAACTATAGATAGAGAGAGAGATGTTTATATATATATATATATATATATATATATATGCACACACACACACATTTTCCTCCACAGGCTTCCCCATTTATTTGGTATTCTTTATAGGAAACTACCTCAACATATTTGGCTATAGTTCCTTCTTTCTGGAACTGACTATTCTACTGATAACAACCTTAGCAGGACATTGATGCCTCCCATGTTTCTATAATAAATAGTGAATTATCAGTCTTCATCTTATTTTTCTATCAGCACCACCTAATGCAGTCACTGTACCTTCCTGTTCAAACAGCAGTACCCGATGCAGGTGTGATACTTTCCTTTACCACCTCGCTCAATTTTCAGGACATCTTAGTCTCCCAGTTTTTCTTTCATATTTCACTGCTGCTCCTTCTCAGCTTCCTTTGGTCTACATATTGCAGTATTTGGGGCTCAGCCCTTGGCTCTTGTCTCTATTTACAGAAACTCCTCTGAAATTTTATCATGTCTTTTTTTATGGCATGAAATGTCATCTATATAATAATCCCCAAATGTATGACTCTGTCTAGTACCTGTATTTTGAAATTCTGACTCAGATATGCAATTGCCTAATTGAAATATAGACTTAGGTAATAATGAACATTTCAGTGCTAACTTGTCTAAATCTAACTCTGGATTTCCATTCTCTTCCTTTAACCTTATTTCTTTGTATCTTTATCTCAGTTAATTCCAATTCCATTGCCCCAGTTCAAAATCTTGCAATCATGTACGATGCCTCTTTTCTTCTCATGTCTGATACTTGATATATCAGTAAATCTTATCAGCTTTATTTCAAAACATCTAGATTCTAATCACCTCTCATCAGCTCCACAACACCTACACAGGTCTGACTTTTCCTTATTTCCTACTTGGGTTATTACAGTTGACTCCTAACCAGTTATCTGATTCCACCCCTACTCCCTTTATTCTATTTTAATCACATAGTAATTATTTTGAAATTAAATTCAGAATTTTGAAATTAATTCAGAATACATCACTTTTCTTAAAACCTTCAAAGAAGTCAGTTACTATTTGCCTCTGAATAAGCCACTGCTCTTAGCTATATGATCTGACATGCTGTTACCTCCCTGACCTCATCTCTGTCTAAATTCCCAGCATTTTTATCCCACTCCATTACTTTATTTTTCTTAATAACAATTATCATGTAGTATTTTGTGCATATGGCCTGTCTTCTCACTCCAAAATATTAACTCTATGAGAGGATTATGACTGCCTCTGCTATGTTACATAGTTCTCCAGGGTAGTGGGGGATAGCCAGTAGTCGAAAGCCTCACCCAGCTCCCATGCAATTGGCAAGGCCTCTCTCCCTCCTGTAGTGCCCCACTCAGACTTTGTCCTAGGCTGCAAGCTTCCCTCCTGAGAAAGCAAGCACAGGTTTCAGGTCTCACTCCTGGCGGTCTGCCCATGCTGTCAGTGGCAACTCCTGTGCTCTTAACTATGGCAATTCTCGTTCATCCCACGAATTCTGCTCAATAAAATTTGTGTTAAAAATTTCAGTCTGAAGCTACTTTCATCCTATAACTTCTTCCTAATTCCACTGGCTGCCTTCCCTGAGGGCCCCTGTGAGGTACAGTCAGGGATGGCTTCCCTGGACTAAAGCTGGAGACTGAGAGTGCCTACAAGGCTCTTCCTGCTGCTGCTTCTACTTTTTTTTTTTTTTTTTTTTTTTTTTTAAATTTTGCACAGCTTCCTAAACCCGTTTCAGCTCTAGGTTAAATCTTTCTCTTGTGACCTGGATTTTCAGATTCCACAGTAGGGATATGTGTTCAGAGGCAGGATTCCCTACCTCATACTTGAGAAACTCAGTTTTTCACTCGTCTCACAGAATTTGCCACGGTGTACTGCTTCTTTCAAAGGATCTGTGAACTTTCAGTTTTCCTGGTATGTTCCTGTCTTGGCTCTTTTAGCAAAAGTTCATGATGTGAATCTCCACACACTGTTCTTCCCATCCAAGTGGGAGCTGCACATTAGCCCTGCTTCTACTCATCTTCTTCCTCTGACTCTCCTTCAGATTGTCTTTTCTATGAGGTCAAAAAGAGGCCTCTGTTTGTTCTGGGTTCTCATGTTCCCTAATTCATAAGAAAAGAGAAGGATAGACTCAAGTCTAAGAGAGAGAAAGGGAGAAAAAATACTGGGGAAAGCTCCCAGGTTTGGTGGCATATGCTTCCTTTCACACCAACATCTGAGGCCAGAATGGATGCACCATGAAAGAGAATGGTACTTCTCTGCCTATGATCAGAGCTTGGATTGGAGAAGGAAGTTTCTGAAAGAAGGGTGCAGGTGCAATTCAGGCCAGGCCACTGGAAGATGTCATGCCAGCACATAGCCACTGAATTCACTAGAATATACTTTCCTTCTCTTCATGCTCTTATATTTTTGTTGGTAAAATTTTTCAATTATTTTCATTTCACTGTGTTTTTAATGCATGTTGCCTCAAAAGTGTTATGGAAGAAATAAATACATTTGAACAAAAATTCAGTTGAACTGAGAATTCAGAAGCTGTCAGTGAAAAGATTAAGCTTCATGTGGGATTTAATCAATGTGTAGGATATTTGAAAAGCAAAATATAACTTGGAGACTTTAAGTAGACCAAACTGGAGAAGATGAAATGTGACTAAGCCTTGTGGGGGCTGCTTATCTCAAAATGAAGATACTGATAGGACATCACAAATGAGCAGATAAAATAAACAAGACAATGTTGAAAATTAACCATTTCTTTGAATTAAGAGTGATAAGACTGAAGGCTGCGTGGCCATGTGAAAAATCAGAGCTTGAATCAATCAGATCCATTTCACTATTTTGAATACATTCATAGATTCTACATATTCTGGGAATAGAGATGGTTATAAGACAAGTAATGTTTTAAAGGGAAAACAACACTCATTTACAATTATGTATCATTAAGTATTTATTATTTACTATGGGAAAAACTATCATAGGTACTTTGTTATTACAATGCAAGTTAAGCTCATCTTGCTCCAAAAGAAGCTCTTTTTTAAACTATGAAAGATCACCTCAAGAAAAATCTTAAAACATAATAGTATAAAGAAAAGTACATTTTAATAATCTATTGGTCTTTATAGAAAAATATGTGTTGTTAGACAAAATACATTCCCAATATAGTGACTAATTTGTCCTTGTATGTAAATAAAAGTCTAAGAATAGAAATCCACCACTAGAAATTTTACTCTCATAGGTACCTTTGCTTTATTTTATTCTTATACAAGCCCTAAGTTAAAATTGCACACAACAAATGCTCGGCAGTTTGAAGTGCATTGTCAATTGTTCCTCAAGTACCATCTGGCACAGCAATCTTGACTGCAGAAAGTGCTTAATGACCATCCTAACTGATGGTTATAATAGATGCATCTCTGCTACTTTTGCAAGATCTATGAGTAATTATAACCAGAAGGATGACAGTCACAAATCTCAACAGAGTGTTCAGTTGTTTCCAATTCCTAAGACATTTTAAGAATGTGAAATTCAGCAAGACAAACAAAGAAACAAAAAACAGAAGTTATATATAATAAAATATCAAGTAAATAAAAAAAAAAACACACCTCTGAATTTTTGTTCTGTGCATGACTTGTTCTGTTACATGACTTCTTTTCAAGAAGCTAAAGGGAAAAATTTGTTTCTATTTCATGAACAAAGGCAACATTTCCCTGAACCTTCTCAAATAATAACATCTAACAAATTCTATGTGTGAACCATGAAATCAATAATGGCAAAAATAGAAAGGAGACCAAGTAAATCAACAGGGGATGAAAATAGCAGAAGTGTGTAGTGAGACTCTTGGAAGCATGGGAATTATATTGAATGCTAATTGTCACTTAAATACTTACTTATGACTTCTACATTCCCAGTCCAGATCTCTCAGAGGACTTATGAAAAACTGTAAGTACACATTTTGTACATGAACTCAGAAATCTTACTTTGAGAAGTAATACCTAATGTTTTGCATATTTCACTTTGTATACTTAAATATATTTCAAATCTCAAGAAGTTAGTCAAAGTTAAGTTTAACTAAATAAAAGAATCACCATACTTACCAAATTTTGCCCAGAGCTGGTATTACCAGTAATAAAGAAAAAATCACCTTTAGTACCTAACTGGTATTTTGTAAGCCTAAATTGCACTACAAAGCTGCATTTATTATTTATGATGATAATATTACATTAATATACTGAAACTAGCTATGTTGTATAAAATAAATAGCATGCTCATATTTGTGGATGATATTACTGTTCCTCTGTTGTTTCCTTTTAAGAAGTGTCGTCTATATATTACATGTGCTAGGTCATGCAAAGATTAAAAATGTATGACTCTTGCCTCAAGGAACACACAACTGAGGAATCACATAGTCTGGATATTTTCCAGCAATGTGAACTAAATGAATGCACTAAATCATCTATCTTCTCTGGATGCTTGTCATCATGACCAGTGCTGTAGCTTTGCCGAGCCACTGGCTACCATACCTATCACACTCACCAAAATGAGGATACAGCCAGGGAAGATAGATAGTGTGTCATTATTAGACAAAACTATTTTTAGATATGCAAGATATCTCTACAATCCACTTTGATTTAATTAACTTTGTGACATATTCTAGACAGAGCCACAGCAACAGAGTTCTGTAATACACAAAAGGCCAAAATTGACTGTGTGTGCAAATGACAGAAGTCCAATCCATACACATGTTCTTCCTGCCATTAATCAAATTAGAGCAATGTCAGTCATTAAAAATTTTGATTCATACCACAATCTTTGACCACCCTGGAAATCCATTGAATGTTAAAATTACTTTCAAGAGTTTGAGTTGGAAAGTAGGGTTGTCTGTATAACTTATCACCAGCCCTCCTTTCTCCCTCAGGTTCTGTACACTATTTGGTAAGATGCTAAAGAGCAGACTCTATGTCATATTTATTAATTCAGTGTTCAAAGTATTGAAGACAATATTCTGAATTGGAAGGGTAGCACATCATGATGAAATCTAGTCTGAGGATAGACTATAAGATACTTGAGGCAGAATACATTTTTAGAAATCTTCTCACATTAGATTAAATAAGCAGCCTATATATCTTTTCTCTGTACAGGAATTATAAGACAAACTATTTCTTCAGTAGTAGATTTTGATATGTAGAAGTCCATATCATGTCTTAATATAATTACTAAATTCTAATTATAATAGTATCCTACATATATAAATTTTATATCTTGCAAAGATAACCCATGTAAGGGTGATTCTATATTTGTACTTAACTTCTTAGATTTTGTTTATTTCTATCTCTCCCTAGATTCTCATCTTTTAGGTGTGTTTATAGAAATGTGGTTGTACATGAGAATTAATGTATAATTCTGCATGTTGAATACACAGGACATATAATGGGGTCTCAGAAAATTATTTAAAATGTAGTATATTCACCCATCATTATGTTTCAAAAATGAGTTTTAAATTATATGGAACAGAAACACCCCTTCATTGTAAAATATTATCTGAATTTTATAGACACCTTTTAAAACTTTCAGATACAGTTTTTTTTTGCTTAAATAATACATTCTGAGTAGAGTTTGTGTGTGTATTTAGTGACTGATAGACTTATATATGTCTTCCTTTATTTTATTTTATTAGTTCTGATTCAGATCATAATAGTCTGGATTACAGCTATTGCCCCTTTATTATCCAATATAGCATAAGCATTTTCTCATGCTAATACATTTTAGCTGCTAAAATGAGTTTTCTATAACATGAAATAGAATGCAATAATACAAAAAAATACATGCTGGTGCAGTGTCTCATGCCTGTAATCCTAGCAATTTTGGAGGCCAACACAAGAGGACTGGTTGAGGCTGGGAATTCAAGACCAGTCTGGGCAAAACACTGAGACCCTGTCTCTACAAAATTAAAATAAAATAAAATAAAAAATACAAAAATTAGCAGAGCATGATGTTGTATTCCTATAGTCTCAGCTATTTGGGAGGCTGAGGTAGGAAGATCCTTGGAGCCCAGGAGCTTGAGGCTGCAGTGAGCCAAGATTGTGCCACTGCATTCCAACTTGGATATTGGAGCATTACCTCATCTCAGTAAGAAAATAAATTTTTAAAAACTCAGCTGCTACAAACACAAATAACAAACAATATCCAAAAGCCACAGACATACATAACCAAAACTTAAAACACTCTTATATTTTACATACTGTGTAAAGAATAAAGTCTACATTACTTAGTAAAACATACAAAAGCCTTTTCAATCCAACAACCAACCCGTCAATCTTTATTATCTATTAGTTTCTCAATTGTGCCCATGTTCCAGCTATATTAACTCAAATCTTTTTTCCAAAGCAACAGTCAATTGCCTTTGGAAAACTAATATAAAAATGATTATTGAACATCTCTATTTTTTATAAAAGGATTATCTCAATTATTTTATATGACATTTCCTCTCTTTGGAATGCCCTTCACTGCTAGTCATTGATTTGCCAGTCACTGACCTCTCCTACTTGTTTTTATGACTTAGTTCCATTTTCTACTGTGTTAGTCCATTTTCATGCTGCTGATAAAGACACATCTGAGACTGGGAAATTTACAAAAGGAGGAGGTTTAATGGACTCACAGTTCTACGTGGCTTGAGGAGTCTCACAATCATGGCAGAAGGTGAATGGCATATCTCTTAAGGCGGCAGACAAGAGAAGAGAAATTGTGCAGGGAAACTACCCTTTATAAAACCATCAGATCTTGTGAGACTGTATTCTATTTCATGCTATAGAAAACTCATCTTAGGAGCTAAAATGTACTAGCATGAGAAAATGTGTATGGTATATTGGATAATTAAGGGGCAGTAACTCTACTCCAGAGAATTATGATCTGAATCAGAACTAATACAAGAAAATAAAGGAAGACATACATTAGTCACTAATTATGTTTCTAGCACTTTACATTATGATATATTATTTGCACATCTATCTTAATGTGAGGATGCCAGTTGTAACTTCTGTTCCAGTTTTATTGATGGTCATGTACTGAGGGCAAAGCCAATTATGATTTTTAAGATTTGATGGATTCTAGGTCCCAGAAGGAAGTGAAACCATTTGGTGTCCATCACTTGAAAAACATGTATGTGAGAAGAATGCTCATGTAAACCAAGAAAGAGACCCATAAATTAACAGAAGAAGGAGACTCATTCTTCATTATCTCTTGATGATGACTTTGGAGAGTAAAGAGGTCTAGCAGATAACTTCTGCTTCGGAACTTGTAAAATGGTAATTTCCAATATGAAAATGGAGAATAGCTTGCAAATAAAGTGTCCAAGCTCCTGAAAGGTTGTGCAAACTCTTGAGGAACAGAGTTGAACCTAGACACATAGTAATTGGGTTGGCAAAGGATTCTCAAACTCTGAGGATATGTTAAGTATAAGAAATACAGAAATGTGCTTTTTAAGCTGTAAATATATTTGTCTCATTTATAGTGTTTATTTTCCAGTAGATCTTCTTTGTATTTAGAGAAACTTTTAAAAAATTTTAGACTTTCTCAGCTAAAATAAGAAGAACCAAAGGGAGGGTCTTTTGCTCATACTGGAGCAAGAGCTGTAATCCAGAATCTCTCAAAGGTTAAATGAAATGTAAGGAGGCTGAACTGAGCTCACTGCTCTTAGTAGCCCTTTCTACACTTAGTTTTATTTTGATCCATGGAGAATGTGAATTTTATTTCTCTTAGAAAATTGGTAATAAATAATACTTTACTTAGTTTCTCAACAGTAATTCTTCAAGGGTCCGTATTACATCTGTTTTTACTTACTTGTATTTTTCTTGTTCTTTCTACACAGATTCTCAATAAGAAATTGTTAGAAATACAAATAAATGAAGCAATGATTTAATATTTTATATATGTACATCTCATATACTCTAATAACAATATTCATACAGTCTACTCAGGTAGTAGAGCTCATGCAGGTGTATGCTAGCACATAATAGTATTACAAATGACTACGGTTTTTTATTAGATTTTTATTTCCCTCCCTAGATGTTAGAGTAGCCACCTTTCCTTTTCTGTGAAAGTAGCTACTTTCACAGAAAATTATTTTAAATGCAAATTTCTCCCTCCCTGATTTATTGCACATTTGGAAACCAAAAGGACGATCATTTACAGAAGGAATTAAAATGGTCTAAAATAAACAAATACAATTACATCAATTCAGCTGTTTACAGATCATTTGGGTTGCTTTTCTCGGTTATCTGAAATGCAGTCTGCTTACTTGAGACTGACAAATAAATGTTGGTCTTGCTAGCAAGATTCAATTTTAACAATAGAGTTTGGAGTTAAGGATTTCATATATGCTTCATTCAGGGAAATTTGTGTTATTAAAGAGGCTAAATATTATTGTTGATAGTTGATGGTAACCACACTGATCTGCTGGCTTCTCCTTTTTCTATATGACTCCGTGAATTGATAAGGATGTTTTATCTTCTTAATAGAGTTAAATTAATTACTTCTATATTTTTCATCAAATAGAGTCCAGACATAGCCAGGAATAGAGATTCTTGTAAATGAGTTAGGTTGAAAAGTCAGCATAATGAATTTTGACTTCAGTTTTATTACTAATGAATATAGTCTAGTATTGTGTGTATAGATGTTAATATTTTTAGGTGATGCCTGATGCCTACACATATCAGACTATCTGCTGACTTGACAGAATGGATTTGGTTGAATTTGTACATGTCATTGCCCATTTTACCACAAAACATACCACCAGATAACCATTTCCTTATTGAAGGTGAGAAGAGATCCATCCAAGAAGAGAATTCTAGAGCATCATTTGAAAAGTTCCTCTCTTTAATGGAAAATTTATATTTCTACATTAAATTTTTTTCTGCTATTGGTAATTTGAAATGTTTATGACATTTTAGCTGATGTACTTTGAAATGTCATTTTCCAGCTTCTGTCATATGACTATTGTTACTCTTAACCATGGGTATAAATTTCTTGGTGGTACACAGCTAAAGCCTGTTATTTGATTTCCTGTCTTCTTGCACAGTTTATTCTATTTACTTGAAGAGAAATCTGGGTTGAATAACTGTCCCCAGTTCTATTACAAAATTGGGCAATATTTGCAACTCAATCTCTGTGGTTGTCTTTGTAAAGTTGTCTTTGTAAAGCAAAGAAGGGCATTTGAATTTGTAATCAATTATTTATTTCAGGTTCCAATAAATATCCACTTGCTGGCTAAGGAGCCAACATGTATTTAGATGACCAGCTATAGTGCTGTTACATTCAAATGTAGAGAATGCTCAACAATATTAACATCAGCAGCAGGATACGTATTTTTGATCTTAAATTTAATATTTTGGCTTTTGAAATGACCTGGCTGAAGTTTGCACATTTTTACACTCTGGCTCACTTGTATACACCTTCAGTAACCAGAAAACCATTTCCAAAATATTGTTGTCAGTTGCTGGCCTGTGTCTGTCTAATCTAATTGCTTGGCCAAGATCCTTTGTTTTTGTTCCGTTGGTCTTTTTTCTTTTCTTTTCTTTTTTTTTTTTTTTTTTTTTCCATGCAAAACATAGAATTTCTTTGTTCTACAATCATCAAAAGGGGTTGGACTTTGATACACCCTGTTCAAATAGCATTAGTAGATATTTTGCTGAAGACAGTAAAAGGCAGTATTTAGGACAATATTAACTTTACTTCTTAAGCTCTTGATTCTCTGGAGCAGATTTCTTGAAAGGTATTGTCTGAGGGATGTGTACTAGAGGAACTCCATCTTGAAAATAGGAGCTGAGTAAAATTAGGCTGAGAACTCCTGGGTTGCATTTCCAGATGGTTAAGGCATTCTAAGTCACAGGATGAGATAGGAGGTTCGCACAAGATACAGGTCCTAAAGACCTTGCTGATAAAACAGATTACAGTAAAGAAACTGGCTAAAACCCACCAAAACCAAGATGACGACGAGAGTGACCTCTGGTCGTCCTCACTGCTACACTCCCTTTAGCATCATGAGAGTTTTCAAATGCCATGGCAATGTGAGGAAGTTACCCTATATGGTCTAAAAAACTAAAAAAGGAGGCATGAATGAATAATCCACCCCTTGTTTAGCATATCATCAAGGAATAAATAAAAATGGGCAGCCAGGAGCCCTCAGGGCTGCTGTGTCTATGGACAAGCTATTTTTTTTTATTCCTTTACTTTCTTACAAACTTGCTTTCACTTTACTCCATGGACCCACCCTGAATTCTTTTTTTTTTTTTTTTTTTTTTGCGGGAGATTCAAGAACTCACTGTGGGGTCTGGATTCAGACCCCTTTCCTGTAACAGTATCAATCAGTTAACCAGCGTTAAATGTGGCCTTCAAGGAATTACTGATAAAGGTTTAGTTTCATTCTTTTATTTCAGGCTTTCTAAATCTTCCAGTAGACACATATGTTGGCATCCTGCATCTGATTTATATAGTTATTTATTTTGTTACTCATAGGAAAACAAACGAATCCATTTGTTTTTAAAAATTAGTGTGGACACATAAATCTGCCTGCATTAATGCTACTAATTTACATAGGGACTTGTTTAGAAATTTACAAATTTATTCCAAAATCCATCTGTGTAGTCAACGTTTACTCTCAGTTCTTCTCACATAGTATATAGTAGAGAGATGAAACCATAAAACTCATGTCAATACTGTAACACTGTCTAAAGTGTTTTGTAAATGGTAAAACTATAACAATACACTTTCCGTAAGTGAGTTTGTTAGAAATTTACAAATGTATTCCAAAGTCAGTCTGTGTAGTCAACGTTTACTATCAGTTTTTCTCACAGAGTATGTAGTAGAGACATGAAACCAAAAAACTCATGTCAATACTGTAACACTTCTAAAATGTTTTGTAAATGGTAAAACTATAGCAATATACTTTCTGTAAATGAATTTGGTTTTAATAGCACAGGACTCTAGAGATCCTTTAGTTGTCTGATTTAGAATGCTAGCCTAAAGCAGGTTGAATATTAAAGGTTGAAATAGCTTGGTTATCCATGACATTTTACTACTGTGTTACTGCTGTGGATATAGAACTGATTATTAAAATATTTGTTTCCCCAGTGGGATTTTCATTCCTGGTGTTTTGATTCTGATAAGAGCAGTAATCCTTTAACTATCCCTTTGGGTATGATAAAATTCTTTCATTAGATGAGAATTAATCATAGATTTCATATAAGCTGGACGATCTTTTATCACTACACTGAGAGGCAGTAGCTGACATCTGCATTTCTTGCCTTCCTTAGTCTATTGATTTTATTTTTACCTATGATTATGTGAGTACACACCATTTTGATTTTACTGTGATAGGGTCTGCTCCTCTTCTGTTACAGTTTGCCGTCTACTCTGTGGGTAAGCTATTCTCTGAGTATTGATGAAAGAATAAATGTTACTGACTTATCTGTTAAAACAAAATGTGCCAGCTACCTATTGTGGAAGTGATTAATAGCAAAATGAAGCTTACCTGTAATGACTGGAATTACAGAACAAATGTGTACACATTTGTATACACACACACACACACACACAATTGCTTTTGAAGTACTTAACAAACTATTATTTTATAAATCATCTATTCTGGTAGGTAACAAGTTTGAGAATCTTTTTTTTTTCTTCTTCCTCATTCCTGGTAGTAATTCACAAATTGGTGACATAGGTATGTACCACTAATTGTTTACAC
The DNA here is from genome assembly GCF_008728515.1 of Papio anubis. Taxonomy (NCBI): domain Eukaryota; kingdom Metazoa; phylum Chordata; class Mammalia; order Primates; family Cercopithecidae; genus Papio; species Papio anubis. Next base: position 39,193,795 of record NC_044979.1, on the reverse strand, counting down.
AATCTCTTTTTGATTAGTGTGTGCAGCATGGTTGCACACTGTCTGTCTCCAAATGACTGAATCGAAACTGAAAGCTGACTTGGGCAGGCTGACATTTTGCTGACTTTCAAATCAATTTCAAATTCAAATTGATAATTTTTATACTTCAAGGAGATAAAAAAAATGGGAAAAGACTGAGGTTATGAGCAATGTTACATATATGAGAAGAAAAAGAGAGACTAGTTATCTATGTTACATATTAGTTATCATCATCTTTCCTTAACCACAGAGGTATATGGGAATAAGCTATAAAAATACAGAAAAGCACATATCTTGGCAAAATAAGCATACTCATGAAGAATTAAATGTATAACAAATAAGACAGAAGAAAAGAAACACCAGCTATATAGTCAGTCACACAGGTATGTAGGTATGGAGGATGTGTGTATGTGTATATGGTTGCATAAAATATAACTGAAAATCACACACTTATTAATTAAAGTATTATTCATTCATTTATTTATTAATCCATCAACTCATTCATTCAGCATCCATTATGCGTTTGTGCTAAGTCCCTGATGGAGAAATCAGTGTTTTTAACTGATATTGAACAGTTGCTCTTTTTATAAATGAAATTTTATTTTCTTAACAGGAAGTTCACAAGAAGTACCATTATGGACTAAATATAATAGGTAAGAAGTTCTCTAGCTTCACCATGCATAGGCAAAATTTATCTTTTCTCCAAAGGAGTCTGTGGGGATTTTTATAAAGGCATATATATGTTTTTCTGCTAAAAGGCCATATATTTTCTCCAGTGTAATTCCATATTAAGTAACAATAGGATGGAGGTGAGTACGTAGGATAAAAATTACATAAAAACTGTAGACTATTCTGTATATTGGAGTGGGGATACCTGTGACAGAGTTAAAAACTTGGAGAAATTGTAACTTGTAGTGATAGACAAATGACATTGTATTTAGCCTGGCTAAGCTGGAACCTGAGTATTTACATCTTTGATGTGACCTTGGGAAATGAGTTAATGCTTACCGTCATGCATCTGTTAATCTGTATAATGGGAGTGATCATAATACGCAGCTCCAAAGGATTGTGTGAAGACTGAATGAGATTATGCATGTAAATCCCTTGACGTATAATAAATCCACAGGATATAGTATATGTTAGTGCTCTCTCTCATATATATTACACATATATATATAAACACATATCTGGAATTATAATAATAATAGAAAATCAATGGTTTAGCATCCTCAAAAGAATTTTTTAGTTGGGCTATTAACTTAGAACCCGGATATTCAATATCAGCATTTTCAAAGATCAGGAAATATGACAACCTTTATGGCAGTGCCAGATAAGTTTTTATGAAATGATAAATGGTCAATCAAATATATTTAGGGTGATATTATTGGGAAAATATTACGAAGTTTTGATGCATTTCACTTTAAGTGACTGAAAATGAGGGTATATTAATTCTTCACCTACCAAAATTACACTTACATAATAAAGCATTCTAAAAAGAATAGTTGAAGATGAGTAGTCACAATGGTTGTTTTCTTTTAAAATTAAATTGTAACTATATTCTTCTACTAACTTATCTAGAATCGTTTCAGTAAGTATGCTCCTAGTGGAATGGATGATTTGGATCAGCAGGAAGGGAGTATATTTTCAAAAACTGGGGATGAAAAGCATCAATGAAATGCTATATATTCTTTAACATTCAATTCAAGTGTTATCTAATATTTGTACCCTGGAATTTTCTCTAACTTTCTTCTTTTAAGTTTGCTATTTTTTCATCTCTACTTCCATAACATAGTACCCGCCTTTTTAAATATGAGGTATAGCTCTTTTTCATATGCCTATTTTCTTGATCTCAAGGACAGAAAATTAATCATGTTTTAGCAAGTTTTGTTGCTTCAGCTTCTTAATGGATTTGGTAGTTCCAGGTTATGAAATTTTCTATAACTCCTTCATTTAAGAATGTATTATTTCTTCTCTATTTCAATAATAGTATAGAAACATCTCTTATAGTGTGTGTAGGTCTTTTCCTTATAGCTATCTTCCAAACCTCAGAGACAAAACTTAATAGTGTTTTAATGAGCTTGGTAGCTACAGTTTCTAATCCAGTCATGTAGTATGAATGCTTTTCTACTTTTTCTATAAATAATTTTTGAATATAAAACATAAAAATATAAAATAATGTTAGAATGGCACAATTCCTATCTTAAATATAACACACCAAAGTGACTGTGTGAAAAGCACAGTTCCTACATACAAACATTTACAAAGTAATTGTAGGGAAATTTCTTTTTACCTTTTGAATCTCTTACAGAGAAATTAGAGAAAAGAGAGAACACTGTTCTAAAGATCTCTTTGGAATATTTTTGTCCTGCATCACATGCCCACAGTAGAGGGAAGATGGTGAGGCAGTGATACTTTCTAACATCCAACCTTCTTTTATTAAATGTTTTTATCAATACATAAAAATTGTACATATATATAGCAAAATAGCATACGTATGTATATGTATATATTTGCTATACATAAATAGCAGAATAGCATGTGTATATGTGTGTGTATATATACACACATACATATACCTGTATGTATACATATATGTATGCATTTACATATGTATAGGGTGACATATACATATGTATATGTGTATGTGCATATGTATATATGTATATGTATATGTGTGTATATATACACACATATATATTATATGTAATGATTAAATCAGGGTAATTGGGACAGCCATCATCTCAAACATTTATTTTTTTGTGTGTTAGGAACATTTCAAATCTTCTCTTTTCACTATTTTGAGACATACAATAAATTCTTGTTAACTATAGTTGCCCTATTGTTCTATAGAACATGACAACTTATTCTTTCCATCTAACTGTATTTTGTAGCCACTAAACCCCCTACACTTTCCATCCTCTGGTTAACTATCATTTTACTCACTAGGTCCATGAGATCAATTTTTTGAGGTCCCACATATGAGTGAGAACATGAAATCTGTGTTTATTACAGCACTATTACCAATAGCCAATATATGGAATCAATGTTAGTGCCCATCAATAGATAAATGGATAAAGACAACATGGTATATATACACAAAAGAATATTATTGAGCCATAAAAAGAATAAAATTCCATTATTTGCAGCAACATGAATGGAACTGGAGGACATTATGTAAAATGAAATAAGCTAACATCCAACTCCCGACAGATGTTTCAAGGTAATCACTCGGGCAGTTATGGTCTGTCTTATCTCCACTGAAGAGAAAGCAAATGCATGTCTGACTTATCTCTAAGAAAGCTAAAGTGCACCTTTGGGGTCTGAAATTTATGGAAACCTAGAAGGTTAAAGAAGGGCTGAACTGAATAGCTGCTTGAGGGCAGGGGAGTTCAAAAGTCATGCTGTTTTGATATTACCCTGGTAGCACGGAGATTTTTGAGACATGGGGTAAAATCCCCATGAATAAGAGAAGGCAATGAGTGAGATACTGAGTATGGTCATCTTTTGTCCTGTCTAAGTTTTCTTGGAAGGGACCTGACTCCCAAGAGAAAGAAGAGGATCTTTCAGATGTGAGAGGTGTGTTATACAAGGCCTCACCAAGGTCACTGGAACTGAAAAGAGAGTAGCATAATGAGGAACCATGAAGGAAACAATTGTAGTGCCATCAGTAGAGTAAGAATTGCTCTGCCTCTCCCTACTTTTCTGCCAACCCTTGCCTTAGATCCTGTAGGAAAATAGAACTACAGCTAGTGTATAAGTTAGGGTTGTGCCATAAGAAAGTAGAAAGCTGTTACTTAAATCTTCCATCCTGTAGGTGACTGAAGCTGGAAGAGAAGATTTAACCCAAAGTTAAGTTGTAAATTTTGATTAACACATAAGAGTAGATACTTCCGTGTGTCAGCAACTTAGAGACTGGTAGTACTGCTTTAATATCCGAGAATCAGCAGAGAAACAAAAAGCAATTTCATCCAGGGATAAGGAAGATTAGCTTCAATGAAACTATTTTTAAAAAGCCTTTAGAGGCTTTATTTTAGCATTGGATTTTTATTTATCATGAGTCATATTGGTTAAACAGAAACTGCATATAGTTAGGAAAATAGGGGAATTGGTTGAAGATTGAATTAATAATCTTAAATTTTTCATAAAAATGCATTCCCAAAATATGTTAAATAGTTATTAGAGGTGGGTCATAATTTTGCATGTCTCCTAGGACAACCTGTCTTTAGGAACTCTTATCAACAATTTTATCATAACCAAACCCATCTGCTGGTCATCACTTCCAAACTGTGGTCTTTATCCTAATGGATAAAACAACATTATTTTTAAGCCAATGATTCTTAGCTGCTCCCTTATTCTCTTTTCAAATTTCTATTAATCACTGAGTCCTAACAATTGTGCTTTCTGTCCATCCCCTAAATTTCTCCCTTCTTTCCCCTTCCCATGTCTAATTCCTTAATTTAGCTTTCTGTCACCTTTTGTGTGTACTAGATTCCTAGCCGGTCTCTCCATTTTTAGTTTTTACTTATTATACTACATACACTTGCTATCCAAGAGAGTAAATGAATCACATAATAGTTGTTTAAAATGCAATCGTGTGATGTTTGTTGTAAACACACAGAAGCTTATATTTGACCTAAACAGGATAAGGACCACATGAATTACAAATTCTTTGAGGATTTGACCTTTGTTCACCTATCCATAATCTTTTCTCAATACTGAACTCACTTCTGTTCTCAAACCCTATTCTTTTTTATCTGTGGTTATTTATCCATGCTGTTTTCCAAACCTGAAACACAATATTCATGGCTCTTTTGTTAATCTGGATAACTACTAATTCTCCAGATTCAACTTCTACCTCATGCTATACATTACATCTTTAGATTTATCCATCCTACATGACTGCTGGTTTTTAAACTCTACACCTACTTTTCATTTCCTCCATCCTGACCAGTTCTCAACAGAAGCTAAATCCTGTTTCATGTGGACAACCATAATCTAGGAACCACCCTGTGACTTAGAACTGCACTGCTTCTTGCAGGTATCTGCTTTCTGAATGCCACCTACCAGCATATTGAACTTCTGGGACGTCAACAACCATTTTGGAACTAAAAGTTGACTTGACATCTTTGAACATTAGTATAGATCACTAGTCCTACTCCTCTTCCCCAGGAACTATTGAATCAGTATTTTCAGGGATCCGTTCTACCTGCACTGCCTTCCTGTTCCTCCACACACACTAATCTGGTGACTGTGCCTATGAGATGTGATAGCCCCTACCAAGGGACCTGCTTCAGAGGAGATTTGGGCAGAAATGTCAGCCAAGACGGTGTTTCAGCTTTTCTTTCTTTCTTTCTTTCTTTTTTTTTTTGAGACGGAGTCTCACTGTGTCGCCCAGGCTGGAGTGCGGTGGCTGGATCTCAGCTCACAGCAAGCTCCGCCTCCCGGATTCACGCCATTCTCCTGCCTCAGCCTCCCGAGTAGCTGGGACTACAGGTGCCCGCCACCTCGCCCGGCTAGTTTTTTGTATTTTTTAGTAGAGACGGGGTTTCACCATGTTAGCCAGGATGGTCTCGATCTCCTGACCTCGTGATCCGCCTGTCTCGGCCTCCCACAGTGCTGGGATTACAGGCTTGAGCCACCGCGCCAGGCCTGTTTCATCTTTTCTAGGGAAGCAGAGACATAGTGCTGAGTTCTGTCACTGAACCAAGGCCCACCTCCCAGAAATACGCCAGAGAGAAAGGGCTCCTGGGGAAATTTGAAAGAGAAAATGACTAAGGGACCTTTGGAAGAGCATTTTAAATATAATTTGGAACAACCAGGCAGAACAGAGAACTACTTTGAAGCTGTGTAGTCTACTCTCTAGGATGTCAGTTGGTGAGGAACAAGGAATTTGGTCATCTGAACATTCCAGAAAACTAGAAAAGAGCCACCAGGAATTAATATCTGGGGCACTTGGACAGTGCATGGGATGTGGGTCTTAGGATATTGTTCCTGTTCCTGACCTCCCTATGTTGCAGAACTTGAGAAGATATATATTGTATTTCCCTTCAATATTGTGACAGTTAGTGGGGACTCATCAAACCACATTGACTTTCTCCTGGGCACTCAGTTAAATGGCGCTTTTTAGGTTCCCGTGCCATTAGTGGAGCCTGTGACAGCAGGCAGGCCATCAAACTTTCTGCCCTGAAACTTCTGGTGCCTTTGCTAGCTCCCTTTCCTGGCCTCCATTCAGAAGGAAAACTATTCATTGGAACAACAGGGATCCTAGAAGGAAATGGACCCACTAGATGGATGCAGGCAGCCTGGTTATCTGAATAACTGAGTGGGGAAATAGCACCTCATCATCACTGTCTCACATTAGATGGTGACTCTGTAACACTTCTATTACGATAAGCCACGGAAGCTTGGGTGTTATTTGTATAGCTGTTTGTATGTTCTTGGTACTAAGAATTAATAGGAGTCAACATGATTGTGGATAGTGAACCTATTCCCAGTTAGTGGCACTATTTCCAGTTATGGACTATTACACACAATGGTGCTATGAATATTTTTGTACATTTAAAACTTGCCCACATGCATTCATCTTTGTTAAGAATATACGCAGAGGTAGAATTCCTGGTTCACATGCCCCTTTGTTACATTAACATTGACATATAGAGGATTCCCCTGTGCTCCACATTCTTGGCAACACTTGTCTGTCTTTCTTTCCTTGATTAATCATGAAAAAGTGTAACTTGACTCTTGTTCCTGGCTCTTAGAATATTTTCTTTTGCCAGTTTTCCTAACAAGTCCATAGTATTTCTTGTCTTGGTATATCAGACAATCTGTATATTCTAATATAATTCATTTCTATTTAGTATATGTTTCAAATGTTTTCACTTTTTCCCACTTTAAAAAAGAAATACATGGCAGCTTTAATTTAATTTAGGGGAAAAAAGAAAGAAAACAAAAATGTATATATGCCTGGAAGAACGGCCACTAATCATGATTTGAGGCCTGTTTTAGAACTATGAATGAGTTTATACTTACTACGTATTTACTGAATGCCAGGCACTTACTAAATAGTTCTTACTTATCACTTTTAACCTTCATGAGAACCTAAGAGGTAATTACTATTACTGTCTATAATTTACAAGTGAGAAATACGTTGTGTAGAGATTAAATAATGAAAAATATCATCCTCTCAGGATTCAGACTCATACAGTCTGAATCTGTGTCACTTGTTCACCTCATGTAAACAAAATAGACATCTTCCCTTCAAAGTACAGTTTCTCACAGAAAGACAAATACTGTATTATCCCACTTTAAAAAAGTATCCATAATTGTCTAGCTCATAGAAGCACAGAACATCGTAGTGGTTGTCACTATTATGAACTGCTGTACAACATAGTGGTTATGGTTAAGAATACAGTATTGTACACTTCACAGTTTATTAAGAGAGTAGAGATCTTGTGTTTTTAACACACACATACACAATACAGTATACACATACACAAAAGGAAAAGGACACAAAAATACTTTGAGGTGCATTGGATATGTTTTTTTGTTGTTGTTGTTGTTGTTTTGAGACAGAGTCTCTCTCTGTCGCCCAGGCTAGAGTGCAGTGGCTCAATCTCAGCTCACTGCAACCTCCACCTCCTGGGTTCAAGCAATTCTCCTGCCTCAGCCTCCTGAGTAGCTGGGATTACAGGTGTGTACCACAATGCTCGACTAATTTTTGTATTTTTAGTAGAGACGGGATTTCACCATGTTGGCCAGGCTGGTCTCGAACTCCTGACCTGAAATGATCTGCCTGCCTCAGTCACCCAAAGGGCTGGGATTACAGGCGTGAGCCACTGTGCCCGGCTGCACTGGATATGTTTATCTTGATTGTGATGATAGTGTCATTGGTATTTGCATATGTCCAGAATCATCAAACTCTATACTTTAAATATGTAAAATTCTTTAGATATCAATTTGCATATCATTTTACCTTTACAAAGCCGTTTTTAATAATAATATTTTAAAAAGTAGAGTTTAAATGTTCTTCCTGGCCGGGCGTGGTGGCTCACGCCTGTAATCCCAGAACTTTGGGAGGCCAAGGCAGGCAGATCACGAGGTCAAGAGATTGAGACCATCCTGGCTAACACAGTTAAACCCCGTATCTACTAAAAATACAAAAAAAATTAGCCGGGCGTGGTGGCCGGCGCCTCTAGTCCCAACTACTCGGGAGGCTGAGGCAGGAGAATGGCGTGAACCCGGGAGGCGGAGCTTGCAATGAGCCCAGATGGCACCACTGCACTCCAGCTTGGGTGACGGAGTAAGACTCCCTCTCAAAAAAAAAAAAGTTCTTCCCATGCCCAAGGCCTTAGTGAAATGGTACTATATTCAAGTTGGGTTGAGTTATGCAAAGGTAAATAATTGGAATTTCTTATTAGATATGATATGACTATTTTCTGGATGACAATAATTTGCAATTTTTCAGAAGCTCTCTGATTAATGAGACATTTCTGTGCCTCCTTGTGAAATTGCAACAAAAGCTAACCACACAGTATTTACCTCTGTCAAAGGCTATTTCCCAGAAAAAGGAACCTAAGTCACATTGACTACAATTCTAGAGTATAAAACCCAAGAACCTGGTAACTCATATTTTGTATTATATGAGTCACTCATATTTTCCAATAAATATTTTGGCATTTCTTATCTGGATTCATTTCTAAAGTCTATCCTCCTTCGTTGTCGCTTTCTCAAGTGCTAATATTGAAAAGCAATTTTTATCCCATGCTATCACCATTCAGATACTGAGGTTTAGCTGTTACCCTAAAATGTAGGAACATGCTGCAGCAGAAATTAGGAAGTCAGAAGCAAACTAGATTGACCTTGTTGAGATAACTGAGATGTGCTTGCTTTCCAAAACAAACATGCAATATCTAATTGTCTTATTTAATTTATTCTAAGAAAAAGTCCATGAAATAAAGGTGATTAAGCAATGCTAGCAGTGTCTAGGGAGGCCAAGAAATAGATAAGGAATCTTCTGACTGTAGCTTAACGTACATTATACCAGATATAATAATAGTGATATTTCTAATCAACTTCCTCCTGAGTGATAAGTCAATAAACTATCACTTTATATTCTGCAAACATAACTGCTAGTTCCAATGCAATTGCAGAAAATATTTGGAATAGCTATGTCTTAATATGAAAAGGGCAAGATAACACCGCATGCCATGAAGAACTGAGTCTGAAGATTTTAGATAGAACAAGCTGAAGTCTGCACCAGAAATTCATTTAAGATTTTTATAATGTAGAGGCAATATAAGCGACCAATGTTTTTCCATTTTACGTGACATTACCTATGTGGAAGTAAGTGAAACAGAACTGGGTAGAAGGAGACATTGAATTGTAATACGTTCACAATAGAAACCTCAGCTTGTCTCCTGGAGAGCTATGGAGTTGGGATGGCCCTTCAGAGTCGTCCCAAATGGAGGAAATGTGGGAAGGCCTTCATACTTTCATATAGCATCAACCAGGCATTGCATAAGTGCTGCAACCAGAAAGGAGGCAAAACACTGAGTGAGAAAATTTTCTTTCACCAAGATCAAGGCAGTACAGTTCTTGCAGATAACTCAGCTTTGGGCTTCAGTGAAAACATTTATACCAGCTAAGAAAATGAATGACTTGGTCCTGCAGAAGGTTGTCTAGGAAGTACACCACATTATTCTCTACAAGAGACATGAGTTTTAAGCTCAATGGTTTCAAAGCAAACATTACGAATTACTCATTGCAATCTTTTAAACAGAAGCATTATTGACACCAATGAGTCATCACATTTTAAACAATACATCTTCCTGATAAGGCCTCAGAGATAAACTAGTTATGGTTGTGATTCTAAGCAGCTGAATTCTTTGGCATGCTATACAAAATATTTGGAGTTGAGTCCATTGGTTTTTCAAGATATACCAGAAGTTAATGGTTTTGGTTTCAGGGTAATTTATATTGTCAGTCTTTCTGGCAACAAGTAATTGTAGTGTTGGTTATTTGGTTTGGCTATCTCCAGTATTTAATTGTAAAACCATTGCATCAGCAGTGAGAACAAATTGCTTATGTTTCTAGTCTCAATAGCTATGATACATGTGTTTAGTTTGTCTCATATCAAATTATCTAATGATTTGGTTCAAATAGCATGATTAAAAACAATCTATAAGATTAAAGATAGAAGCACATTTATGTTATATGTTATTCAGTGCATTACATTTTCTATATTCAGTTCAAACCAACACTGACAAACAATGTAGTAAAAAAACAGCTTTTATTAAAATTTCCATCTGGACATCAATAATTAATTTACATAATACAACATTGAATATTCATATAATTCATAACCACTTCTGATTCACAAAATGAAGTTTAATACCATTCCTAAATGATGCCTCTACCAGGCTGAGAGAGTAATAATGATCAGTTGTGGAATAGCCATGGCTGAAACCCACCTGAGTTTCATGATGAATATTTATCTGAGAAACCTGTAGTTATAATTTGTAATAGTAGAATATGATGGAAGAGAGAATGGTAGGTTTATAATTTTATGACTGCCTTTTAAAAATCTGGGATTATAAAGACATATTCATCCAGGAAATCAATTTATAGATTATAATGTAAGGTGAATATTAAAGTGTTTTGGTTCTAGAAAATCCTTAATTGGTCATTTTGAAGAATTACATATGAAAAATGACTTCAAACATCCAATCAGAAGAGTGTCTGGAAACTAAATTTTGGGGTAGTTGTTCTCATAGTAAAAAATATAAGAAAAGTAGAAACCGCAGATATTAACTGTGATCTGGGATTCTACAGTGTTATTAGACCCATATCACAACTCAGAATTCTCCCTTGTTTCCAGATGTGTTATCTGAAATGAGTTTGGGCCATGATGATTAATTATCCTTTACATTTTGGAGGGGACAAAATTATTAAAGTAGAATTTAGACCTGACCTAACTTAAATTTTCTAAAAATTCTATAGGACATGTTACCTCACCAAGATGGAGAATAATTTATTAGTTCATATTTTGTTTTATTCTTCTATTCACAACTGTGTTTATCAAGCTATGAGCAGAAAAAGCTAGCCTTACTTTTTTCTATTACAAACCTATTTCATTTTATCTACTGATGAAGCACTGCAAAGAGAAACTTTTTTTTCTTAAGAAAACTCAATACAGTTTCAATAGCTCTTAAGTAGTATTCAAGTGGGACCATGGCTGGGATTTTTCTGTTAATAAGTTGATAGTAATAAAGAGGCTATTTAACCAGCTGCACAAATTAGGCCTCATCTGGTGTTTAAATCTTATTAAAGCAGTCTAAGCTCTATACCAACCTTCTTCTTTGTAAAATTCAGAATAACAACTTTATCCATTTATTCAAAGGCATTAGCTAATGCTTAAATTAACTACTTTATAAATTAGAAAATCAGTGTATTAGTTTATAATTTATATGTATACAGAAAAATAAATGTTATTTCTGATTTATTTCTAAGTAGATTGGCTTATGAATAAATATAAATTGCAAGACCTACAGGCATTTTTTTTCCCCAAAAATGAGACAGATGGTTATTGCAATTTTTTGTTACAGGGTCTCATTCTGTTGCCCAGGCTGGAGTGCAGTGGTGAGATCATGACTCACTGCAGCCTTGATATCCCCAGGCTCCAGTGATCTTCCTACCTCAGCTTCTTGAGTGGTTGGGACTATAGGTGTGTGCTGCCATGCCTAGCTAATTTTTGTATTTTTAGTAGAGATGGGTTTTTCCCATGTGTGCTGGATTGCTCTCAATCTCCTGGGCTCAAAACTCTGTCCACCTTGGCCTCCCAAAGTGCTAAGATTATAGGCATGAACCATGGCACCCAGCCTACTGGACATATTTTGTTATATTATTTCATCATCACCCTATGCCAGGATACAGCCATGTTTTAAAGTAGCCATTTTCATTTATTTTTAACACATTAAATACTGATATATTTGGCGGCAGTTTGAAGAATACCTATAGTCCTTTGAGGAGCTATGGTGACACCCTGCTCTTGTGTCCCCATTCATGGGCTTCTTCTACAGATATCTAATGTCATTCTATTTGTACTCAATCTTACTGAATTCAGCTTCACCAGGAAACATTAAGTAATAAATCAAATTTTTGAATTGTGTTCTATTTGGAACACAGTTCATTCTATAAGTTAATACCCTACAATACCTCTACTGTACCAATATTTCACTGGTCTCATTAGGAATCACCCCGAATATTTGTTACAAGTTTAATTTTATAGCATGAATAAAAAAAAAAAGAGTTCTTTATCACTTCTTTTTATTCCCTATGCTAATTTCCAAAAAATGCTTCTTCATTCTTTTAACCACACAGTACAATATGTCAACTAGCTTCATATTCAAAGGAATTTTTTCTTGTTCTCAAAAACAAATGGAAGAGAATAATGTACCACCATAAAAACAAAATAATTTTAATCAGAAAATAATCCCCCTAATTATAACTATTCTAAGTCACAGATATGTTCATTTAGATAATAAAAGTATTACTAAACTTTACACAAAATTTATTAAATAAATCATAAAATTTCTTGATCTCATATAAAATTATTCAAATACCTATAAACATGAGGTAATAGTAGTAAATCTTCCCTCTATAACATTACAAACTTTGTATACATATAGAGTGTCTATGACTCTAGTTTTTATAGTAAATACAGAATGATCACTGTCTATGTGTCACATAAGACTTTTCCATTTAATAATGTATTTTTCATATTCTTTCACATTTATATATATGTCTATATAAATCTGCTTTACTTTTAAACAGTTATTTAGTGTTCTGTTGTATGGAGATAATATAACTATTTCTCTATGAATAAACTCATTCCATATTTTTTACATTTTATAAAGTATGCTATAATGAAAACCATATTCATATATCTTAACACACTTGTGCACATTTATCTTTACAATACATTTTTGCAAGATAAATTGTTGGAACTGTGAATATGAATGCAACCTGGAAAAGTTGGTTATTCGTCAGATCACCGTCCAAACAAACTATTATTGCCTGCATTCCAACCAGAGACCTGTTCCTTCATACCTTCTTTATTATTTATTATTTTATAACTTATTTGTATTACTTTATTAGTAAAAAGTGGGGCAAAATAGATTTCGATGTATCACTAATGGATAAACCAATAGTACATGGAGCCAATACATCTTCCTCTTTCCCTTTACTTCCTTTCTTTCTTCCTCACTTTTCTCCTACTTTTTCTTCACCATCAACTTTTTAAAACTTACAATTCAGCATATTACTTAATGGGTATAATTCATGATATTTGCTTTTTACTTTATAATTATAATTATAAAATGTATTTATTTTTAAAAGTAAATAAATTAGCAGTTACAGGGTATGTGTTTATAAAATTGTCCTCTGAATTAACCTCACAAAAGGCTTGGAAGAGCAAAAATATTGCAGATAAGTATTGGGTAGTTATTTTGCTTTTGTGGGGTAGAGATCCCAAATTGTCTCTCTTACATTATTACCCTGTACATCACATTATATTTATGGATTTCACATTTTTGTCAGAGATTATCTGAAATAGGGAAAATTATTTCTGTGTACAAAAAAGTGTAATTGTCCATGTCTTCTGTTTAAGGTGTATGTCTATTGTAGTAAGAATATATGGAGAGTGCTATTTTGTTTCTAAGACTGTTATTTTATCCGTGTGTGTGATTTGATGAAAAAAGGAACAAATAAGTTATAAAATCATGACAAATTAAATTGAGATTTGAACTTATTAATATTATACTCTGAAGTCACAAGAGGTTTAATCAGGTTCTAACATTTTAAGTAATCTCTGGTCACATTAAGTTACAAATTAATCTGGGCAGTTTATCGGCCTCATGGGTTTAATTTATTCAGTGTCACAACTTAAGAGTAAATACTTCTAAAATACAATTTGAATGCCTAATCAGATGTGGTTATTTACGTGATAGATAAATACAGTCTAGCCACTTGGCAGAAGCAATAGTAGGAAGTACAATAAATACGTATATTGGGATTTAAAGGACATTCTTTTTCTCCAGAGCTGATAGAGTAGACAAGAATATAACATTTCTATATTGCTTGGTGGAATTTTAGAATCAATGGATGGTGCTTTCTTTAACTAGGAATGTAAGCCAAAAATTGAGCCATTCTCCTAAGCAATCATTCTGGGTTTAAATTTGTACTCACCTCAACGATTGACTAGTCATTAGTGAGACCACTAAATCCCTTAAATGAAAATGATGTCTGAATCCAGTTCCTCTCAGTAAATAGGTTTGCATTGCCAAACCAACTCTGGGAAGCTTTACAAAAAGAGGTAATGTTGCAGGAACTTGCTCTGTTAAAAATATATTAAGAGCCACCGCACAAGAAATGCACTTATGCACAAACATACACATCAACTCTTGCATACACATACACTCACACATACAGATACACAACTTACTTTTTAACAAATGTGTCAGTATTACTTCTCAGTGTTGTAAGTTGTCATTGGATAGTGGATATTTAGTATGGTTAAATTCACTGGGAAAAATGCATTCTTGAAGTTGTAAAACTGAACTATTTAGAATAGGTTCATAGACATTTCACTCAAAACCATAGATAGTTGTTTTTTCCACCTTGATCAACTTAATAAAGAAATGTAGCCTTTAAACAAAGTTATGGAGCAATATAAACAACCAAAGGGAGTTTTAACAAACCACATGCTGGTAGAGTATTTCAAAATATTGAACCTGAAAAGCAAATGGAACAACACATTGATCGAGGAGGAAGTAAAGACAGGTGCGAACAAGAGAACAGGGGGAGAGACCAGTGTTCAAAAACAAGTAGGGCACATCTTACGGAGAGAATCGAAGGAAGACTGAAAAGATAAAAATACGGAGAGGTTTTAAGGTGAAAATAAAGGAATGTTGATCGAATAATTTTACTTTAAAAGTATAAGGTGAGCTCAACAGCAGAGAATAAAGTTTTGAGAAAAGCCACAGAAGCAAGAAAAAAGCAAAAGTAGATATGGTTTACCACATCTATGCTCTACCTTGTGTCTCAACAGAGAGGGCTTCAGAAAGTCGCATCATCTCACTAAGTTTTAGTTTTCTTGCATGTACATTAAGAAGCTGGTCAATACCAGTGATTTCCGTGTTCTAGTCACAAGACTGGCCCTGAATCTAACCCTTAGAGTTCTCCTAGGCAGAACCCACTGGGTCAAACAGCTTATATAAGTTTGTTTCAAATTCTAAAATACCAGCGTGTCTTAGGATAAATTCTAATCAAACATTACTAAATCAGAAAGCACCTCAGGCCACCTTGATAACACTATAATGTAAAAAAAGGAATTTAAAAAATGAAAAAAAATACACTGTGGTTCACATTTTGGATACATTATCCTGATGAATGGTGCCACCGTCTACCCAATCACCAAGTCCACCTAGCAAGTATTCTAGTCTCTTTCCTCTCTCTCTTTCTTCTTCTCCTATTACCAACAAAGAATCACATGTAATCAGTGACCACGTCCTGATAATGTCACCCACTTACTTCTCAAATCTGCTTCACCCCCAATCCACAAAGCTAATGACAAGTTCTTGCACCTATAGTCTCCTGCCTAGACTACCATAATTATCTTTCCCTGGTTTCCAGTCTCACAATGTGCTTCAACACTACCCTGCTAGGAGAGAAATCTTTCTAATGTCAAATTTACTTCACAGACACTAGTTTAAAATCTTCCATTATTCCCTATTATTAATAACCACACCATCCAGTATGGTGATGGCAAATCACATATGGCTATTAAGCACTATAAATGTGACTTATTCAAATTAAGACGATCTGTAAGTATAAAATACACATCACATTTCCAAGACTTGGTAGAATAAAAAAGTAAAATATCCCATCTTTATTTTTATTATTGATTTGTATGTATTTTGGATATAT
The DNA here is from genome assembly GCF_008728515.1 of Papio anubis. NCBI lineage: Eukaryota > Metazoa > Chordata > Mammalia > Primates > Cercopithecidae > Papio > Papio anubis. The sequence continues at coordinate 39,177,793 of NC_044979.1, read as the reverse complement.
TGGGTTACATACTTTATTGTCAAAATTAACATAGCCATATTTGCCTTAAGTAATCTCTCAGTGAAAGTGTTTTGAAAACACCCAAAGCCATGACTCCCTTAGCCCACAGAATAGTTTGTCTGTGTTTGATTCCTGTTTGTTTATAAATTTAAGTGCAGTAGAATTAAGTCAAAGAGGTCACTTGTATGCTGACACATTTCAAGTTTTTAAGAACTACCTTGTTATCACCTCCCTCTGGCTATTGGAGAGCTACCAAAAGAGTAGTTCAAAATAGCAATGGAGGTAACAGATAAAGGGGCTGTGGAAAGAGCATCAGAAAAGGCTCACAGCGAAGATGGTATATTGGATATATTGGGTTAATACTTCATTATCAAAATAAATTGTGCCTGTTTCTTTTTATTTTATTTAAATGTTCCTACCAGAAAATTTAAAATTACCTATGTAGCTTGCATAATCTTTTAATTGAACAGTGCATTTCTGTAAGAGAAGCCACATAATTTGGGAGGCAAAATTAAAATTCAAAGTATAGTAACCTTTGTACAAAAAGTAGAAAACGTGCTCTTAAAGGTACTAATATTTTTTTTCTTCCATATTCTCATTCTCAGTCTGTCATGGTGTTTCTTATTTGCTATTTAATGTAGCACCTTCTTTGACATGTGCACATGTTGTGCAAGTGCACTGGTGGGCAAGAGAGGACAATTGAAGACCCCTGCAGAAACCCCCATGACTCGACTTGTGTGCGACGCGCCCGCTGCTGGATTAGCACTCCTCACTATAGTGGTTGCGCACTTATGAAGCTGGTTATGTTTTCTAGGAAAATGGTTATCAAGCTGTGTGTTTTGCTGTATTGGTGTCCAAGATATAAACTCATTGGTTCAACATCAGCATTTCAAGAAAATAAAATAGAACATATAAAAGAAAACAGTAGCAAACACAGTAATAGAGTACATACTAACCAGAAAGATATAAATATTTTTGTAACATTCATATCTCCATTGTGTTTCTGTCAGGTCATATAATAAAAAAAAAATGTACTTTCTGTGAGTTGTGCTCAAAAAAGTTTGAAAAATACTGAATTATACCACATAAGCCCTTTAAAATCCTGCCTCTCCCTGCACCATTATATTAAAATTCTTAAATTTCAGTCATAGTTTAGTTTCCTGAAGAAACCATATTCTTTAAGCCAGTCTCCATAATATTACCTTTGCTGAAGTTCTTCCTCACCAGTCCTAGCCAACATGGCAAAGTCTTACCAGCTTTGTAATACTGAGTCAAGGCACCTTTGTGAGCCTTTTCTGATACTCTCCACAGCCCCTTTATTTTTTACCTTCCATTGCTATTTTGAACTACTCTTTTGGTAGATCTCCAATAGCTAGAAGTAGGTGATAGCAAGGTAGTTTCTAAAAACTTGAAATGTGTCAATATACAAGTGACCCCTTTGACCTAATTCTGCTGCACATAAAGTTATTAGCAAGCAGGAATCAAACACTCAGATAAACTATTCTGTGGGCTTAGGGAGTCATGGCCTTGGGTGTTTTCAAGACACTTTTACTGAGAGATTACTTAGGGTGAATATGGTTATATTCATATTCTTAGGGTCAGGCTTTGGAAACCAAAATCCTTTGTACTGTATTCTTTAACAGTCAGACCCAGAAACTGATAATCAAGCACATTGGACACATGCAAGTCTAATCATATTTGAATAACCATTAATGCTTGAATAACCATTAATGCTGGGGGAAAGGGAAGGGTGTCTGTAAGATATTTTAGCCAGATACCACATATTTAATATTTCCAGCATCTTCTAAGACAGCCAATTTCAAACATTCACTTGCTAATAAGTCATTAACGTTACCAATAAAAACCTAATTATATTTATGCAAGATAGCAAAGTCACTAGTGTAGATCGAGATAAGGATAGCTGAGCTCATGGCAGCTGACTATAAAGAGCTGTCTATAAGGAGTCTTCCTGGAAAAATTAACCTGGACTGTGAATTTTTTATTATATCAATCATCCTTAAGCAGTAAATTAAACTATTATATACATGATTTCATAATCTCTTTGTCTAATCTATTTTAGGATTAATTTCATACATTAAAAAACTCTAAAGAATAGTTATAGACAATGTGGCTTGACTGTTAGTCAATCATGATAATGTTTTAAAAATTAATTTAGGTCACAGTTACACTAGTACCAGTACCAATAGGTATGAATGTCCAAAAACAGGGAAGAATTCTGTTAATTAGTATTAATATTCCATTAACCTCCAATAATATATGATTTAAAGATGACAATAAATTGTTTTTTGAAATTCCCTCAGACTTTTAAAACCTGTGATCTACCTTCCAGAAAATTAAATTGTTTATCTTCTATTATCCCAAAGCATTATGATTATTCCATAATTGGCATTTATTATAAATTGAACATATTGTTAAAACAGGATATTTTTCTTATCACTTTTGAATACATTTTCAATAGTACATAGGTATAAAAGCAAGGTGAATGTGAGATGAATATCTTCCTTTTACCTGAAAAGTTACAAAGTTTTCCAGAGCTTCTCTCATGCCTCATTGACCAAAGAATAACAAAACAGACAGATATAACAAGGAATCGGTGACTAAGAGCAAGAAGAGTGATTTGTGAAAAAATTTATCTGGAGAAGGTTATTTCTCTAAATAGAGGCCTCACTAATGCATGGAGTGTTGGTTATCACATGCCCTGTTCAATAGGGTTATGGTCTTGATGGTGCAGGAGGAGAGGAAACATTGAAAATTCACCAGAAGAGTATGAAAGTAGAGCTCTCAATGCCCAGGCACTGTGGCAAGAACTTCAAAAGACCACCCAAGGTAGACACATTTCTGACTGGTCAAAGGAATTGTTGAAGAAAAACAAACCCACGAAGAAACTTTCCAAGAGCACAGAAAAGGCTCGTGATGGTTGACTTGTCCTACCAGCCGATAACGTGAAGACAGGCTGTTTTAAATATCTGCATATTCTGGGAGCATGAAAGTGATCATTCACATAAAAATAGTCCTATCTCTTAATTTCACCATAGTTCCACAGTTTTGAGCCCCCAACAAGCATAACAAGAACAATAAGAAACAAGGTTAGGAGGGAGGGAGTAGAGAGAATCTTTCAGATAAGCACAGGTACAATGCAACAAGAGACAAGATATACCACTCTTCAGTCTGATAGAAATCATTCGGAAGACCCATGTACGATCATAAATGTTTATTTTGGTTCATTTTGTTTCCATGATTATACATATAACCATACCCATCATTAAAAATCTTATGTTATGTGGTCAGAGAAAGGGAAAAAAAGAAATAACTGAAATTACCTAGTGTTTTCCAATATATCTATCACATTACACAAACACACTCACACGTACCCTAAGAAGGTCTTAGCCTCCACTTATATTACAATCAATGCCAGTAATGAATTGTTGTGACACACAAAATGATCCTGCCAGGTTGATGTTTTCTCCTTAGGAGAAATACATTAACAATGCTTTGTTTCTAGAAGGGCCAGGCAATGCAGAGATAATTTGTGTAACAATAAAAAACAAAACAAAACAATACAAAAACTCTTTAGGCTCTCTGCTTCCAAGGAAGCATTAAATAACAAATAGAAATGGGAAGAAAATAAGGACTGATTTCAGTCATGCTTCTAAACTTATGAAAAGATGGGTGAAAGTGGGTTTATTGCTTGAAAACAGCAAGCCCTTTATATCAAATATATTCTCGATGGCTCATAACAGCCTTTAATGGCACTGGAATCATTTCTGAAATTATTTGTTTTTCAATTTTAGACCATAACTATCTCATTTGTATCTCATTTTATCCAAACAATAGAAATGGTTTGGATTCACACAATTCTTACGTGAATGTAATCAGTGGATTCAGTCATATCTTTGATGGTAATAATCTATATTTATATCAGGGAATAAAAACAGGTTTATCCCATTGTAACTGATACTTATTTTTTTAATTGTCTACACAAGAAAAATTTCAAGGCATCATAATTGATTGGTATTGTTAGGGCCTTGTAGATTTAGTAACTCATGCTGATTCAATTTTTTTCAATTTTGTCACTGTTCCCAGCTCATATTTTTAAATAACACACATAACTGTATTTCTAGCTAAACATGGTGGCAATCTTCTCTTCTTCCAGAGACCCGAATACAATATTTGTAAATTTAAAAAAAAGAAAACAGCAAATGAAAATTTCCAATTATATTTGTAAGATGAAGTATTAGTAGAAATGTGCCATCTCTCTAATTAGTATGTTGAAGTTACAACCCGATACTTGGAAGAGATGATTTACCTATAAAACTACAAAGGAAAAAAGTAAGATCAAGGTCAAGAGTGAACAACAGCAACAAAAATAATTTGTTAAAAGTCTACATATGAATGAGATCCTGACTGCCTTTATGCCAACTCACTTAAGGAGCAGAGACTTCATGCTGGGACAGGCAAGCTGAGAATACCAGAGGCTACCATTCCTATCTAGTTCCCTGTTTCTAAAGCAAGTGTGTCACCCTGAAAGAAGCAGATCAATGTCCCTGCTCCCACCTCTGGAATAGTGACTAAGAGATTTTGCCCAAAGGCAAAAGCAAGTCTGAGAGCATAGAGCTCTGACATTCTTTCCAAAGAGACTAACTTTATTTGGAATAAAATATGAGGCAGTGCAATACCAAAAACCAATGAAGATTTATATCATAAGCAAATAAAATGTGACTAATTCAGTCCATGAGAGAAGAAAAATAAATCAGTCGACTTGTTTAGTAGAGAAAACCAGTAGATTAGTGTATTAGAATGATCTTACATTGCTATAAAGAAATACTTGAGACTGGGTAATTTGTTTTTTAAAAAAAGAAGTTTAATTGGCTCACAGTTCTTCAGGCTGTACAACAAACATAACAGCATCTACTTCTAGGGAGGCCTCAGAAGGCTTACAATCACGGCCGAAGGCAAAGTAAGATCAGGCACATCACATGGTGAAAGTGGAGCACAGGGATGTAGGGGAAGTGTCATACATTTGAAAACAACCTAGTATTGTGGGAACTCAGAGCAACAGCTCACTTATTACCAAGTGGGTGGTCCAAGTCATCTATGAAAGATCTGCCCCCTATGATGCAAAAACTTCCCTGTAGTGTTCTCTTTCAACATTGGGGATTACATATCAGCATGAGAATTGGGTGAAGACAAATATCCAAATGATATAATCCATACTTTGTCCCTCTCAAATCTCATGTACTTCTCACATTGCAAAATACAACCATACTTTCCCAACAGTCCAGCAAAGTCATAACACATTCCGGGTTAACTCCAAAGTCCCAAGTCCATAGTCTCATCTGGAGGTGAGTTTCTTTTATCTATAAGCCTATAAAATCAAAACAAATTATTTACTTGCAAGATACAATTGGGGTATAAGTATTGGGCAAACGTTCCTGTTCTAAAAAGGAAAAATTGGCCAGAAGAAAGAGGCTACAGCCTCCACGCAAGTTTAAAGTTCAGCAGGGCAGTCATTAAATGTTAAACCCCAAAATAGTCTCGTTTGTGTCCATGTCATGCTTTCAGGACATACTAGTGCAAAAAGAGTGAGCTTTCAAGGCCTTTGGCAGCTCTGCCCCTGTGGTTTTGCAGGTTTTGTCTCCCACAGCTTCTGTCACATGTTGAAGTTGAATGCCTGTGGCATTTCCAGACACAGGGTGCAAACTGCTGATAAATCTACCATTCTGGGGTCTGGAGGATGGTGGCCACCTTTCCACAGCCCCACTAAGTGTGCCCTGGTGTAAGGCCTCCAACCCTACATTTCTCCTCTAGTAGAAGTTCTCTGTGAGGACTCCACCCCTGCATCAAGCTTCAGCCTGGGCATTCATCCTTTCTTATACATCCTGTAAAATCTAGGCGGAGGCCAAGCCTCCTTCTCTCCTGCAATCTGTGTACCCACAAGCTCAATATTACATGGAAGTTGTCGAGGATTATGGCTTCCATTCTCCAGAGTGGCAGGTCGAGCTGTACCTGGGCTCCTTTGAGTACTTGTTGGAGCTAGAGTGGCCAGGGTGTGGGAAGCAGTATCCCAAGGCTGTGCAAGGCAGTGGAGCCCTGAGGCCTGGTCCACAAAGCCATTCTTTCCTCCTATGCCTTTGGGCCTATGGTGAGAGTTTGTCACAAAGATCTTTGATATGCCCTTGAGGCTATTTTCAAATTATCTGAGCTATTAGCACTTAGTTTTCTTTTAGTTAAGCAAATCTTGCCAGCAAGTGGTTGCTCCACAGCCTGCTTGAATTCCTCACCCAAAAAAGCTCTTTCTCTCTCTGCCACATGGCCAAGGTATGAAATTTTCAAACTTTTATGGTCTGCTTCCCTTTTAAATATAAGTTCCAACTTTAGATCATTTCTTTGCCCCTGCATATGAGCATATGCTGTGAGAAGCAGTCATTCAACATATTGAACACTTTGATGTTTAGAAATGTCTTCTACCGGATACCCTAGGTCATCATTCTCAAGCTCAAACTTCCACAGACTCTTAGGGCATAAACAGAATGCAGCCAAGTTATTTACTAAAGTATAATATGCATGACCTTTGCTCTAGTTCTCAACAGGTTCTTCACTTCTTTTAAGACCTTGGCAGCCTGGAATTCACTGCCCACATCACTATCAGAATTTTGCTACGACCATTTAACCAGATTCTAAAAAGTTCAAAATTTTCCCTCATCTTCTGTGTTCCTCAGAGCCCTGCAAACTCTTCCAACCTCTGTCTGTTACCCAATGTCAAAATCTCTTTCACAGCATCAAGTATCGTTATAGCAATGCCCCATATATAACATCAATTTTTCTGCTCCTGCATTGATATAATGAAATAACTGAAACTGAGTAACTTATAAAGAAGAGAGGTTTAATTGGATCACAGTTCTGTAAGCTGTAAAGGAAGCACAGCGACATCTGCTTCTTAGGGGGCTTCAAGAGGCTTATGATGATAATAGAAGGTGAAGTGGGAGCAGGCCACATCACATGGCAAAAGCAGAAAGACGGAGGCAGGGGTGCCAAACATTTTTAAATGACTAGATTTTGTGTGAACTCAGAACGAGAACCCACTTATCACCAAGGTGATGGCCCAAGCCATTCATGAGGCATCTGCCCCCATAATCCAAACACCTCCCATCAGGTCCCGCCTTCAACACTGGGAGTAACATTTCAACATGAGATCTGGGCAGGCACAAGTATCCAAACTGTATTAAATTAATAGCTAAAGAAAGGTCCTTTTGGAGTCAGAATAAACCTCAAATTTGACCTCAAAAATAACTCCCGTCATGGAACCCATAGTTAATTAAATCAAACTGTGGAGCAATGTATAACCCAGGGTATTGTCAACACAATAAAGCAAGTAGTGACAATCAGTGAAGCCTGACAATGGAGTGTGATTAAAACAGAGGCAGATAGTTTAATAGAGATATAATAGAAAGGGTCAGTTAAAGAGAGGCTTGCTAAAACTACTATCTTTCCAGTATAACTGCATGCATACATAAGGGTTTGTACTCTGGGGAATGACATCAAAGAATTCATACTGTGAGAAAAACAGATTACAGAATTGACTAAAGTAGTCAAGGTAAATCAATACACAAGACCAATGATAACAACAAGTCTGAGGTTGGGGGCAGGATCACTATTCAGAGTGGCTAAAATATATTATCTAAAATGTATACTTTTTCAATGAAATTTATAAGACATGCAAAGAAGTAGAAAAGTGATCTATGCACAAGATGAAAAGAGAATAATAAAAACTGTTTGCAAAATAATACAGATGTTATATTTGCAGGCAGATAATTCAAAGCAACTATTTTAATAGTTTATGCTTGAGAACCAAAATAAAACATGCTTAATGAAGTAAAGGCAAATACAATGATAATGTCTCATTAAAAAAGAAAATTAATCAAGAGGTTGAAATTATTAAAAAGAATCATATGGAAATTCTGAAATTAAAAAATAGAATAATTGAAACAGAAAATTTGCTAGTGGGGTTCAAGAATAGATTTGAAATAGCAGAAGGGAAAATCAGCGAGATTGAAGAGAGATAGAGATTGTGTAATCCGAAGAGCAGAGAGAAAAATGAATGACAGAATAAGCACAGATTCAGAGAATTGTGGGACATCACCAAGTGCACCAACATGCATGTAACGGAAGAAGAGAGAAAGAAAATAATAGAAAAATATCCAAATTAAAAAATGGCTGAATGGCAGGAACATCCCCAAATATATTGAAAAACAATTATCTTCACATCTAAGAAGCTCAACAAACTTCAATTAGGATAAATACAAAGAGATCCACACACAGACACATTATAGTAAAAATAATGAAAGCCAAAGCTAAAGAGAAAATCTTAAAGGGAAGAAGAAGAAAACCACTTGTCATGTGCAATGAAAACACAGTATGATTAATAAATTACTCCCTGGCTTCAATCTTTTGATTTAATTTCTTTTCTTTTTTTTTTTTTTTTTTTGACATTCTTTTTAAAGTTTTATTCATTTTTTGTTAACTTCAGTAGGTTTTGGGGGAACAGGTGATGTTTGTTTACATGAATGATTTCTTTAGTGATGATTTCCGAGATTTTGGTGCTTCTATCACCTGAGCAGTAGGCACTGTACCCAATGTGTATTCTTTTATCTCTTGCTACCCCCTTCCCTTTCCACCAAGTCCTCAAGGTCCAGTGTATCATTCTTATGCCTTCGAGTCCTCATAGCTTAGCTCCCATATATAAGTGAGAACAGACGGTGTTTGGTATTTCATTCCTGAGTTGTTTCACTTAGAATAATAGTCTCCAATTCTATCCAGGCTGCTGCAAACCATCATTTCATTCCTTTTTATGGCTGGTAAGTGTTCCATGGTATGTGTGTATTCATGTATATATATACACCTAGAAGTGGGATTGCTGGACAAATGGTAGGTCCACTTTTAGTTCTTAAAGAATCTTCACACTATTTGCTGTAGCAAATAATGGTTGTTGTAGCTTACATTCCCATCAACAGTGTAGAAGTGTTCCCTTTTCACCACATAATCCACATCAACATCTTTTTCTTTTTATTTTTTTTATTATAGTCATTCTTGCAGGAGTGAGGTGGTATAGCATTGCAGTTTTAATTTTCATTTTTCTGATAATTAGTGATATTGAGCATGTTTCCATATTCTTGTTGGCCATTTGCATGTCTTCTTTTGAGAATTTTCTATTCATGTCCTTAGCCCACTTTTTAATGGGATTGTTTGTTTTTTTCTTGAGAGTTGTTAGTGCTCTTTATAGATTCTGGATATTGATCCTTTGTCAGATGTATAAATTGTGAAGATTTTCTCCCACTCTGTGAGTTGTCTGATTACTCTGCTGATTATTTCTTTTGCTGTGCAGAAGCTTTTTAGTGTAATTAAGTCCCATCTATTTATCTTTGTTTTTGTTGCATTTGCTTTCAGGTTCTTGGTCATGAAGTCTTTGACTAAGTCAATGTCTAGAAGGGTTTTTCTGATGTTATCTTCTAGAATCTTTATGGTTTCAGGTCTTATATTTAAGTTATTGATCTATCTTGAGTTGATTTTTGTATAAGGTGAGAGATGAGGATCTAGTTTCATTCTTCTACAAGTGGCTTGCCAATTATCCCACACCATTTGTTAAATACGATATCCTTTCCCCACTTTAAGTTTTTGTTTGCTTTGTTGAAGATCAGTAGCTATAAGTATTTGGCTTTATTTCTGGGTTTTCTATTCTGTTCCATTTGTCTTTGTGCCTATTTTTACACCAGCACCATGCTGTTTTGGTTACTATAGCCTTACAGCATAGTTTCAAGCTGGGTAACGTGATGCTTCTAGATTTGTTCTTTGTGCTCTGTCTTGCTTTCACTACATAAAACCTTTTTTGTTTGCATATTAATTTTAGGATTGTTTTTTGCAGCTGTTGTAAAATGGATTGAGTTCTTGATTTAATTCTAAGCTTGGTCATTGTTGGTGCATAGCAGTACTACTGATTTGTGTACACTGATTTTTGTATTTTGAAACATTACTGAATTCATTTGTCAGATCTAGTAGTTTTTTGGATGAGTTTTTAGGGTTTTCTAGGTATGCAATCATATCATCAGCAAACAGTGACAGTTTGACTTCCTCTTTACTGATTTGGATGCCTTTATTTCTCTGTCTTGTCTGATTGTTCTGGGTAGGGCTTCCAATACTCTGCTGAATAGAAGTGGTGAAAGTAGCCATCCTTGTCTTGTTCCAGTTCTTGTGAGGAATGGTTTCAACTTTTCCCCAGTCAGTATAATATTGGCTGAGTGTTTGTCATAGATGACTTTTATTACCTTCAGGTATGCCCCTTCTATGCCGATTTTGCTGGGGGTTTTAATGATAAAGGGATACTGGATTTTGTCAAACGTTTTTTCTGCATCTATTGAGAAGATCATGTGTTTTCTGCTTTTAATTATGTTTATGTGGTGTATCATACTTACTGACTTACATATATAAAACCATCCCTGCATCCCTGGTATGAAACCAGCTTGATCATGGTGTATTATCTTTTTGATATGCTGTTGGATTTGATTTGCTAGTATTTGGTTCAGGATTTTTGCATCTATATTCATTAGCAATATTGGTCTGTAGTTTTGTTTTTTTTTTTCTTATGTCCTTCCCTGTTTTTAACATTAAGGTGATACTGGCTTCATAGAATGGTTTGCGGGGATTCCCTCTTTTCCTATCTTGTGGAATAGTATCAATAGAATTGGTACTAATTCTTCTTTGAATGTCTGAGAGAATTCAGCTGTCATTCCACCTGGTTCTGGCCTTTTTTTTGTTGACAATTTTTTTTATTACCTTTTCAACCTTGCTGCTTGCTATTGGTCTGTTCAGGGATTCTATATCTTCCTGGTTTAATCCAGGAAGTTCGCATATTTCCAGAAATTTATCCAACTCCTCTAGGTTTTCTACTTTATATGCATAAAGGTGTTTATAGTAGCCTTGAAAAACCTTTTGTATTTATGTGGTATCAGTTGTAATATCTCCAGTTTTATTTGAGTTTATTTGAATCTTCTCTTTTCTTGGTTAATCTCACTAATTATCTATCAATTTTATTTATAATTGATAATTTTATTTATCCTTTCAAAGAACTAGGTTTTGTTTCATTTATCTTTTGTATTTTTTGTTGTTATGGTTGTTTCAATTTCATTTAGTTCTGCTGTGACCTTTGTTATTTCTTTTCATCTGGTAGTTTTGGGTTCGGATTGTTCTTGTAAGGTGTAACCTTAGATTGTCTATTTGTGCTCTTTGAGACTTACTGATGTAGGCATTTAATGTGATAAACCTTCCTCTTAGCACCATTTTTGCTGTGTCACAGAAGTTTTGATAGATTGTGTCACTGTTATATTATTCAGTTCCAATAATTTTTTATTTTCCTTCTTGATTTCACTGTTGACCCAACAATCATTCTGGAGCAGGTTATTTAATTTCCATATATTTGTACGGTTTTGGGGGATCATTTTAGAGTTGATTTTCATTTTTATTTCACTGTGGTCTGAGAGAGTACTTGATATAATTTTGATTTTTTTTTTGTTTGTTTGTTTTTGAGACAGAGTCTTGCTCTGTCACCCACGCTGGAGTGCAGTGGCCAGATCTCAGCTCACTGCAAGCTCCGCCTCCCGGGTTTATGCCATTCTCCTGCCTCAGCCTCCCGAGTAGCTGGGGCTATAGGTGCCCGCCACCTCACCCAGCTAGTTTTTTGTATTTTTTAGTAGAGACAGGGTTTCACCGTATTAGCCAGGATGGTCTCGATCTCCTGACTTCATGATCCGCCTGTCTCGGCCTCCCAAAGTGCTGGGAATTTTGATTTTCTTAACGTTACTGAGACTTGTTTAGTGGCATATCATATGGTCTATCTTGGAGAATCTTCCATGTGCTGATGAAAAGAATGTATATTCTGCAGTTGTTGGGTAGAATGTTCTGCAAATATCTGTTAAGTTCATTTGTCCTGTGGTGTCGTTTAAGTCCATTGTTTCTTTGTTGACTTTTTGTCTTTATGACCCATTTAGTACTCTCAGTGGAGTAAAGTCCCCCACTAATATTGCATTGTCATCTTTCTCATTTCTTAGATGTAGTAGTAATTGTTTTATAAATTTAGGAGCTCCAGTATCAGGTTCATATATATTTAGAATTGTGATAGTTTCCTCTTAGGCTAGTGCTTTTATCATTATATAATGTCCCTCTTTGCCTTTTCGAATTGCTGTTGCTTTGAAGTTTGTTTTGTCTGATATGAGAATATCTACTCCTGCTGACTTTCAGTGTCCATTTGTATTGAATATTTTTTCTACCCTGTTATCTTTAGTTTATGTGCATCCTCATGTGTTTGGTGAGTCTCCTAAAGATAGCAGATATTTAGTTGGTGAATTTTTATCCCCATTCTGCCATTCTGTATCTTTTAAGTCGAGCACTTAGGACATTTACATTCTATGTTAGTATTGAGATGTGAGGTCCTATTCTATTCATCATGCTATTTGTTGTCTGAATCTCTCTCTCTTTTTTTTTTATTGTGTTATTGTTACATAGGTTCTTTGAGATTTATGCTTTAAGGAGGTTATATTTTGGTGTATTTCAAGGAATTGTTTCAAGATTTAGAGCTCCTTTTAGCAGTTCTTATGTTGTCGGCTTGGTAGCGGCAAATTCTCTCAGGATTTATTTGTCTGGAAAAGACTATATTTTTCCTTCATTTATGAAGCTTAGTTTTGCTGGATACAAAATTCTTGGCTGATAATTGTTTTGTTAAAAGAGGCTAAAAATAGGATCCCAATTCCTTCTAGCTTGTAGGGTTTTGGCTAAGAAATCTGCTGTTAATCTGGTAAGTTTTTCTTTAGAGGTTACCTGATGCTTTTGCCTCAGGTAACCTCTACATTATTTTATTCATCTTGACTTTAGCTATTATGATGACTATGTGCCTAGGCAATGATCTTTTTGCAATACATTTCCCACGTGTTTTTTGAGCCTTTTGCATTTGAACATCTAGGTGTCTAGCAAAACCAGGGAAGTTTTCCTCAATTATCCCCTCTAATATGTTTTCTAAACTCTTAGATTTCTCTTCTTCTTAGGGGACATCAACTATCGTTAGGTGTGAATGTTTGACACCGTCTTAAACTTCTTTGAGATTTTATTCATTTTTTTAAAATTCTTTTTTCTTTGTCTTTGACAGATTGGGTTAATTCAAAAGTCTTGTCTTCATCTCACGGTCTGAAGATCTTTATTTTTCTTGTTTGATTCTATTGTTGAGACTTTCCAGTGCATTTTGCATTTCTTTAAGTGTGTCTTCGATTTCCAGAAGTTGTGAATATATTTTTTATTTATGATCTCTATTTCATTGATTTTTTAAAATATCCTATATCACATTTTTAATTTATTTAAGTTGCACTTCACCTTTCTCTAGTGCTACCATGATTAGCTTAATAATTGACCTTCTGATTTCTCTTTCTAGCAATTCAGAGATTTTATCTTGTTTGGATCCATTGCTGGTGAGCTGGTATGATATTTTAGAGGTGTTAAAGAGTCTTGTTTTGTTACATTACCAGAATTGTTTTTCTGGTTCCTTCTCATTTGGGTAGACTGTCAGAGGGAAGATTTGGGATTCAGGGCCTCCTGTTCAGATTCTTTTGTCCCACAGGTTGCTCCTTTGATGTGTTCTACCCCTTTCCCTAGGAAAGGGACTTTCTAAGAGCCAAACTGTCATGATCGTTTGTGTTTTTCTGGGTCTAGCCACCCAGTGGAGCAACTGGGCTCTGGGCTGGTACTGGGGAGTATCTGCAGAGTCCTGTAATGTGATCCATCTTCAGGTCTTGCAGCTGTGGATACCAGCATCTGCTTCAGTGGAGGCAGTAGGTGAGTGAAGTGGACTCTAGTGAGGGTCCTTGTTAGTGTTTTTGTTTAGTGCACTGGTTTTATGCACTCATAGACTCATAGACTCTTGCATGTGGACCTCCACTAAGTTCAGTGAAATCAAAAAAAAAAAAAAGAATAATAGCAACAAAAAATAAATACCACAAGTACTTATGAAAAATATTAAGTCAGAGCTGTGATAAGGGTAAGACCTTCTGCAGGTGTTACTGACATAAAGGAAAAATAGGAAAATATAACATAGAAAATATAAAATACTTACACATAAATTTAACAACAAAAAATTATGTGCTGAAATATGCAAAATGCTTATAAGAAGAATCAAAAAGAAAATCCTACATAAACTGCCACCATCCCATGGAATAAAAGTCTTAATATTGTTAAAATATTAATTATTCCCAAATGTATTAATCAACTTTAATCAATCTCAATAAAAGTCTCACAAGGATTTATTGTTTTATTTTTATACAAATCCAACTGATTCTAAAAATTATATGAAAAGACAGAGAAACTAGATTAGCAAAGAAATAGAATAAATTTGGAGGAGTCTCATTACCTGATTTCTAGTCTTGTCATAAGCTACAAATGAAGATAATGTAATATTGACAAAAGGAAAGGCACAAGAATCAATGCAACATATGTCATCGTGTATAGCTATGTATATACATAGAGTCAGTTGGTTCATAAAACAGTGGGAAGTCATTTCAATGGAGAAAGTACAGACTTTTCAACAAATTGTTTTAGAACACCTTAATATCATATAAAAAAAAAAAAAAACCTTTGGCAAATTTCCTGCATTATTCAAAAATAGCTAAAATTGATTATAAACCTAAGTAAAAAAAAAACTACAAATATTTTATCAGAAAAAGTAGAAAAAAATCTTATTTTTGTGACTTTGGCTTAGGTAAAAATGTCTTAGACACAATTCAGAAAGCACATCCAAAAATAAAAAGAACGGATAAGTTTTGTGAAATGGTTTCTCTGTGCTCGCACCCAAATTTCATCTTGAATTCCAACATGTTATGGGAGGGACCTGCTGGAAGGTCATTGAATCAATCGAGTCAGTCTTTCCCATGCTGTTCTCCTGAGAGTGAATAAGCCTCACAAAATCTGATGGTTTTATAAGGGGGAGTTTCCTCGCACAAACTCTCTTTCTTTGCCTGCTGCCATCCATGTAAGATGTGACTTGCTCCTCTTTGGCATCTGCCATCATTGTGAGGCCTTCTCAGGCATGTGGAACTGTAAGTCCAATTAAACCTCTTTCTTTTGTAAATTGTCCAGTCTCAGGTATGTCTTAATTAGCAGTGTGAAAACAGACTAATACATCATACTTCATCAAAATAAAAAACTTCAGTTCTTTGAAAGAATATTGTAAGAAAATGAAAAGATAAGCTACAGGCTGAAGGAAAATATTTTCAAAACACATAATTGAGTAAAGACTTATATTGAGAATATACAAAGATTTGCAAAATGCAATAATAAAAAATGATTCAACAAATATATGGTTAAAAGACTTGAAAAGACATCTTATGAAAGAAGATATGTAGATAGCAAATAAGGAAGTGAAACATACTGCTGTTCATGGCCACAGTCCAAATCCTGTACACTTATCTGATCATTGGCAAGGGTTCTTAACTGTTTTCCCTCTACCAGACTCCTAGTGCTCCATTGCTTACTAAACACTGGTGGAAAAATGTTTCTCTTTGTTCAATGTATCCTTTCTGTTTCTTAAAGTGACACTGTTAGCATAAAAAATGATATTACTCATCATAGGGCCTATAATTTTCACTGCCTACTGAGCATTATTTATACCACCCTGTTCTCCTATCTTTATTATTTTTGTCCAGTCAAATCTTACCAAACCTTTAACTGTAGCCTCCCTTCAGAATAAATGAAATTATGTTTAAGTCTTCTACTCACATGTGAATTTTTTTTTTTTTTTTTTTTAAGTACAACACATCTTAAGCCCAGGCGTCTCACTCAAATATTGTGAATGTTCTTTCCCATCCACATCTGCAGTCACCCAAATGATGCATGTCTACCCTTTTTAAGAATACCAAGACATTTCACATTCCTTGTTGAATGAGCTATTAATATGGAGTATCTAATCTAATCAAGGTTTTATGTTTTTCTAATTAATTCCATTTTTTATTCTCAAGCTTATTTTATCCTTAACTTGCATTTTGATGCTTGTTCCTTTGGCAAGTAAAATCTTAATTTACTTCCATTATTAATTTTTTGTTTCTTGAGAAGTTTATGTGATTAAGATTTTCACTTATCTACTACATACTCATACATTGTTTTCAATGATGTATTTTACAGGAGCCAAAATCTAGTTCTGCACATATACTGGAAATTATATTTGGCTCACTGTCTTGTTAGAGAGCAGGAAATGTAGGTATACTTTTGAATATTATAGTCTTTCTTATATTTCTGATTAAGTCAATAATAAAAGAAAACAAAAATAAAATGTGATTATTATTAGCATCATAATTTCCTGGGTTTATACTACAGAATTCTGTTAAGAAATTTAAATGAAATAAAATATCAGAATTTTAAAAATTCCAAAAAAAATCAACGTCAATTAATTTACGTTTAAACTAAGCTGATTATATATGAGTAATGGAAGTGTTCAGACACACCATGCAACTGTTAGCGCTGCAACAGTGAAATGAGAGACAGGGACACATGAAGGTTAATAGCGGGTATCAGGAAAACTCTTCTTTGCCTTTATTAAAAGAACAGTAAGTGTTTCAAACAAATAAAAACATGGAAAATGAATAACCATGTTAAAATCAGGACTGAACCGCTAACTACAGGGTAGTAATTAAAAATATATAAAATTGAATATCGAAAAAAGCATGCCATTGATATTGCATTTCTGAAAAAAGACATAGGAAAGACTGCATTAAGACAAACTAACATGCAAAAAAAGATAATAATTATGTCTTGAATTTACTATTCAGTCACATGAATTTTATAATGAATCATTTTTCCTCATGAGTATATATTGATTATATAGGAATAGCCATCAACAAAATAATCATTGTTATTACAGTTAAATAGATGAAACAATTTTAAAAGTAATTATTAAATATAAATATGACTAAATAAATCGTATAAAATATAACAACTCAATCTTGTGTGAAATAAAAATGTAAGATAAATTAAATTCAAATGTACAGTATATACATTTCTGAAATATAAAAACACTGATGGCCGGGGCGCGGTGATTCATGCCTGTAATCCCAGCACTTTGCGGGGCTGAGGCGGGCGGATCACCGGGTCAACAGATCAAGACCATCCTGGCCAATTTGGTGAAACCCCGCCCCTACTAAAAATACAAAAAATTAGCTGGGCATGGTGGTGAACACCTGTAGTCCCAGCTACTCAGGAGGCTGAGGCAGGAGAATCGCTTGAACCTGGGAGGTGGAGGTGGCAGTGAACCCAGGTCACACCGCTGCACTCCAGCCTGGCGACAGAGCAAGACTCCGTTTCTAAAAAATAACAATAATAAAAAAGAAAATGATAATTGCATAGTTTGATTTCTAAAAACAGTTTTAAGGAGCAGTTTTAAGTTTACAGCATAATAAAGAGAAAGGTACAGAAATTTTTCATATACCCCTGCCCCAGACATGCATAGCCTCCCACATTATCAACATCTCCCACCAGTGTGGCACGTTGGTTACAATTGATAACCCTACATTACACATCATAATATGCCAAAGTTCATAGTCAACATTAGATTCACTCAGTGTCCTCCAGTCTATAGGTCTGGACAAATGCACACTGACATGTTGAACCATTATAGTATTATACTGAGGGAAATTATCCTGCAAAATAAATCATGATTTTCCCCCAGAGAAACATAAGGAGGATAGAAATGGACAACAAACAAGAGGTAGTGTTTCTACAGAAAGAAAATAAAAGAAAAGAAAGCTAGTTTTAAGATTCTTGGTTTCAAGATGAGGCAATGTCACATGTTCTAGGTGTCAAATAATGAAATGAATAAAATTATTTTGGATTTGATAACTAGAAAATTCATCAACAATTTTGAGAAGAGCTATTTTGGAAGTTACAATTTTGAGTGCTGAAATTGAGATATGCGAGATATAAAGGACGGGAAACTATTGAGTTATTGGTTTATTTTATTTATTTATTTATTTATTTATTTATTTTATTTTATTTTATTTTATTTTAGACGGAGTCTCGCTCTGTTTGTTGCCCATGCTGGAGTGCAGTGGCGTGATATCTGCTCACTGCCACCTCCGCCTGCCAGGTTCAAGCAATTCTCCTGCCTCAGCCTCTGGAGTAGCTGGGATTACAGGCATGTGCCACAACGGCTGGCTAATTTTTTTGTATTTTTAGTAGAGACAGGGTATCATCCCACTGCTGGGATTCCAGGCGTGAGCCACAGTGCCCGGCCAACTATTGAATTTTTAAGGCACAGGGATAAAATAGAGTTAGTGGGTTACTTGAAATAGTATGAATTTTCAATGTAGAGCATTTGAATGCTGAATACATTGTACATAAGGAAAGGATGAAGGCAAAAGAAAAATGGATAACTTATTATGGAAAAGGTATCTAAGAGGTTTAGTGGAAAATTGAATCAGGTAGAGGTAAAAGGGTTATTGTTGATCAGCAGATGAAAATCCATTAATATATACTAGAAATAAAACATTTCTTATTTTGGTTCTAATGTTTCTTCCCTATATAGTATATTTGTTGTTTTGTTCTAATATGAATTTCCTCTTTTCCAAATTCAGTAATTGCAAGTGTGAAAAAGATGTAAGATTCATAATTCAGTCCAACAATGATCAATTACAGAAGACTGTGAGGAAATAATGAGACTTAATTTAGCATAAGCAAAGCTACACATTTGTATAAATATGAAAATAACAGCAAATGTGTTTAACATCCAAATATTTGGATAATTTATCATACCTAATTCATTCTTTAAAAAAGAATTAGAAATAAATGTAACACCACTCAAAGAATAAATCAATTCAGTCAGATTCTAAGTGATACTTTCAGTGGCATTAAGGATTACTTTATTTATTTAGTTTTAATTTAGAACTGAGGCAAGTGAAATTACAGTAAACAGTATAAATAACATAAAACTAAAAATAAATTGGAATGTTATTCTTCTTTATTACAAAAATGAGAAGAAAAGTAAAGTCTAGACTGTTCATGAAAGAAAAACAACAGGGGATGAGCGATCATTAAAATTATAAATAAAATATATTATTTGATTGAATATAATTATATTAGTAATAAGACAAGTAAGCTAAAATCCACTACAAATCATACTTTCCTTTTAAATAATGCTGAGGTATAAAGTAAAATGAAAATGACATCAAAATACACAAAAAACAATAATGAGAAAACAACTACACATTAGAACCTATGAAGGCTATCAAGCCAAACCACTCAGTGTAAAACCCAAAGCTTTAAATGCTCACATTACAAAATACTAAATTACGGTGAAACAATTAAGAAATAAGAGTATCTGTCATCATATTTTATCATGTTGATGGCTCAAAAATATGATAAGTTATAAGACTATATTAATGAAATAATTTGAGGTTTTAAGTGCCATTGTGTTGCTGTTCATTAACAAGAGTTTTCAGCAGTTACTTGCACTTGATTATAAGTTTTGCCTTCCCCTCAACCCCTTTTACCGGTTTTTAATGATCCTTTTTGATTTTTCTCAAATTCAGTTTTGTTGCACTGAAATACATACAAATAGTCTTTCAGAGGATACTAATAATTAATAAATTATGGGAGTCTGAAAATCTGAAAATATTTTAATTATATGTCATTGAATTATGTAATAAGAAATCACAGGGTCAACTCAATTTTCCAAAATATTTTCTAGGTATTACACTGTTGTCATCAGCAATGACACTGCTGTCTTAAAACATGACTGGATATTAGCCCTTTGTCTGATGGATAGATTGTAAAAAATTTTCTCCCATTCTGTAGGTTGCCTGTTCAATCTGATAGTAGTTTCTTTGCTGTGCAGAAGCTCTTTAGTTTAATTAGATCCCTTTTGTCTATGTTGGCTTTTGGTGCCATTGCTTTCGGTATTTTAGTCATGAAGTCTTTGCCCATACCTATGTCCTGAATGGTGTTGCCTAGGTTTTATTCTAGGATTTTTATGATTTTAGGTCTTACATTTAAGTCTTTACTCCATCTTGAGTTAACTTTTGTGTAAAGCATAAGGAAGTGATCCAGTTTCAGCTTTCCACGCATGGCTAGCCAGTTTTCCCTGCACTATGTATTAAATAGAGAATCTTTTCCCCATTGCTTGTTTTTGTCAGATTTGTCAAAGATCAGATAGTTGTAGATGTGTGGTGTTATTTCTGAGGCCCCTGTTCTGTTCCCTTCGTCTATATACCTGTTTTGGTACAAGTATCATGCTGTTTTGGTTACTGTAGACTTGTAGTATAGTTTGAAGTCAGGTAGCACGATGCTTCCAGCTTTGTTATTTTTGTTTAGGATTATCTTGGCTGTGTGGGCTCTTTTTTGGTTCCACATGAAACTTAAAGTAGTTTTTTTTTCCAATTCTGTGAAGAAAGTCAGTGGTAGCTTGACGGGGATAGCATTACTTTGGGCAGTATGGGCATTTTCACAATATTCATTCTTTCTATCCATGAACATGGAATATTCTTCCATTTGTTTGTGTCCTCTTTTATTTCATTGAGCAGTGGCTTATATACACAATGGAATACTATGCAACCATAAAAAAGGATGAGTTCATGTCCTTTGCAGGGACATAGATGAAGCTAGAAGCCATCATTCTCAGCAAAATATCACAAGGACAGAAAACCAAACACCTTATGTTCCCACTCGCAAGTGGGAGTTGAACAATGAGAATCCATGGACATTGGGAGGGGAACATCACACACCAGGGGCCTGTTGGGGCAGGGGGAAGCTGGGGGAATGATAGCATTAGGAGAAATACCTAATGTAAATGACGAGTTGATGGGTGCAGCAAACCAACATGGCACACATATACCTATGTAACAAAACTGCATGTTTTGTACATGTATTCTATAACTTAAAGTATAATAAAAAATATTAACAAAAAAGAAAAAAATGACTGATATATTTCTAATTTTTTATAGATGTTTTCATTTTTTAAAATTTTAACCTTGGTACTAAAATTTTACTAAGATGTGCCATGATATAGGTAGCTAGACGTTCTGCCCAGTGTTTCTTAGGCCTTTTCATCCATTAAAAAGGCCACTAAATTTATTGGCCTTTTTTCAGTATTAAGCTATGTTCTGTTACTGCTTATATCCACCCTCTTTCTCTTTTTTCTCTTATCGTGATGCCTATTTGGTTGATAATAAGATTTTTGGAGATGTGTCCTCCATTTTTTCTAACTTTTCTCAACTATTTTCTTCATATTTATAATATTGGACTGATTTCAGGGATGGTTCTGTGGCTCAATTTTCCAGATTGCAGATTTTCTCTTTAGTATTGTCTTCTTATCTACTGAATCTTTTTATTGTTTTTCTCTCCTCCTTCCTGATTTTAACTTCCAACATATCTAACAATTTTTTTGTAGATACATTTTCCATCTTTAAGAAATACTGAATGAGGAACTCTCTTGAAAGAAAAACATTCTATGGAGAAAGACAGACATTGATGACTAAGAAAACATTATTAATAATTGGTCTTAGAATGTGAATAATTTTCAGCTATAACATAACCAATTAATTAGAGTTAAAACTTTATTTTATTACATACAAAACATAGTCTATTTTTACTTTATAATTCATACCTAAGAGTCTAACAGTATTTTTTCAAAAGTAGAATATGAAATATTAAAGTAAAGAAATGTCTGTATCATGATTTAAACATCAAAAATGTCTTTCTTTTTAGTGGCATATAAAATAGTGATGAATCATAGATTCAACAAAGTACTATATTCAAATAAAATGCCATGGTAAAGGGTAGCCAGAGTTAAAATATGATGTGATGTTTTACACTTTGCAATTAAAGCATGGTTAATTTATGTAAGTAGGAATTGCTTGGTTCACGTGCAACACTGCTTTTGCTATGTCTGATCCTATAGGCTTTTATTGTTGTGTTCACACCATATCTAAAGAGGAAAGTTCCTGCAAGTGTATTTCAAAGAGTTAGTTTTAATTTTTATGTAACCTGCTTATCTAAGTAAAATTATTAATCTCTTTATATTGCTCAGAAGTCTCTGTTAATAGGCCACAGTCATAAATAGGAAAATTAGAACACCAAATTTCTATTTTGAATGGAAGTGATACTTTGAATGTAGGTGATGGGAGGTTGAAGTTTTGAAATCCTTTATTTTGCTTCCGATCCAAAAGTCCATTCAAGCTTGGGCAGATAAAACATACATTTCAATGACATTTTAAGAGAACTCTACTCACCCTGCAAGCAGCTAAAACCTTAAATTATAAAGGGTTATTTTTTTCTTTTCTACTTTAGTCAATTATTATTCTGGCCCATAGTCTGCAGAGCATGAAATCATCTCCAGGCTATCTTTTCTTCTTTGATCAAATGAGTCTCACTGAAATTATCCATGTTGGGGCAGGGAAAATAATGAAGAAAATTGGGTAAGCAATCTACGTTACAGACAGCTACTGGCACCACATGTGGTAAAGTACCAGTTTTGATACAAACAAGAATCTTAAAAAGAGCTTCCTTTCCCACTATTTTTAGATTGTTATCTAGGAAACGTTGACTCATTTCAACATTCCTTCAGGTGCCTGAATCTGACACTAGAAATTCAATAACAGCAAAAGCTTGACTGTGCTGTCAATTTTAGGAATTGTTAACATAGTAAAGTTATCAAATGTGCCTAGAGGTGAGATCTAATTATTCAAAACTAGAGTTTGCTGATCCATAAACATCTAATCACGCTAAACTGGTGTATTGTGTTGGATAAAAACGTCAGTTAAAAAAAGGTATTAAATCCAAGAGGCAATCCTAGATGTCCTTCATAAGTAGCTTTCTATGATTTAAACTCTCTTTTTCAAGGATCTAATTTGTCTTCAAGGCATCATGCCATAGGTAAAAGTTTTCTGAGATCATTGCCTATAGTAGGAACAATCAGTGGCTTGCCAACATCTTATGTAGGAGAAGGTTTGGAATATATAATATATGTTTCCTCATGCATGCCTCAATAGGATGCTGGTGATTTCTTCCATTCTCTCAAACTGTATTATGGCTCAGTCTCTGGGAACATTGCCTACACTTAACTCAATGACAAGGTCTTGTTCCTATTCCCATCAACCTTATTTCAGACACACACAAGACAAAAATCCTAGAATGATGCAGATGTCTGTAATTCCCATTAGCTTCTTTTACACTTCAGAAGCTGTATCCTCCTTGTCTATTAGCATCCAATTTCTCCTATACGTGCTCTGTTCTCAATACTAGCTTAGTACTGAACCAGATTTGATGAATAATTTCTTGCATATGATCTCATCTGTTTGGCTTCTTACCAGCAGCTGATATTTATTTTCTGTCATTGCTTCATCTACCACTCCATCCATTTTCCCTTCTCTAAACTTTTTCCCTGTGTGCTCCCAAACATTGGGAGTTCTATTCTGCAGGAGTTACTTTGGAAATTTCCACGAGTTTAGTGTTATGACAATCATTGAGAGGTCAAAGTGTCCTTGCTGAGGACATTGTTAGGGGAATAGGATGATACAAAAGAAATCTAAGCTTTGCTCATTTTGTTCAGTGTATTATCTCACTTAAGAAAACTTGACTGCATACTGAATTAAACAACAATGCACACGATAGAAGACAATAACACTACACCATCTATAAAATTAAATTTTGTCTGAGATGATTGCCTTTAGAGTGGTGACGTCAAATAGCAAGAACAATTAAGGAAGATGACAAGAATATTAGCAAACACAGGATAGCTTCACTCCTGAACAAAAAGTAGATATGCCATCTTATCACTTTTATTCTCATTTATAAATTGAGTTTTGTATGTATCACACTTTAAAACTTTAAACTTGTTACTTGTGAATAATTATACTCAAATAGAAGTCACTTTTAAATATTATTGATAGTTCTTGTGTTTCTTTTTACATAGATTTCCCCAATGACATCTTATGTAATCAAAATATAATTATCAAAACAAGGAAATTAACATTTAGTTGGTGCACTACTATTAATACAATACTGTTAACTAAACTGCAAGCATTATTCAAGTGTCCCAGTATTTTCTTGCCCTTCCTTCCTTCCTTCCCTCTTTCTTTCTTCTATATCCTTCTTTGTTCTGTATAGTTTTATGGAATTTCACCATATGTATAAAGTCATGTGACCACTAGCACAAGAGGAATAAAATAGCTCAATCACCTAAAAGAAACTCCTTTAGTCTACTCCCTTTATGATCATACTCTTCCTTAAATCCCATTCCTAGCAACCACATCTCTGATGTGCATCATCAAAATATTGCCCTTCTGAGAATGTTACACGAATGGAATTATGCAGTTTGTACACTTTTGAAATAGGCTTTGTATTTCAATAAGATAAATACACAGGAGTAAGATTGCTCAGTTGTGTTGTAAGTGTACATTTTACTTTATTAAATAAAAACAACAATGAGCTATTTTGAGTGACTGTTATCTTTCACATTGCCACCAACAACGAATGATTTTCCATTGTTCTGCAACCTCATCAGCACTTGAGTTGGTAAGTAGTACTTAGTTTAGCCATTTAATAAGTGTGTAGTGATATTTTATCATGGCTTTAACTTAAATTTCCCTAATGTCTAATAATGTTGAACATGTTTTCATGTGTTTGTTTTCCATCCACATACTATCTTTGGAAAAATTCATTTTTATAGTAAATTTATATCCCCAAATGTTTCCAAGTACAGTATCATGTCTTGAATGAGATATTTACTAATTTGGTGGTTAGATATATAAACACAACTTTTATCAGGCATTCAAAAATGGGTTATAATTCACTTAACCATTTCAGATAAGAGTATACTTGTGGTAAATAGTTCCAAGAAAAGTAGAAAAATTAATATTTTGAATTACTAGAATCAATAAAAGATTTATAGCTAATTAGCATTAGTGTGTTTTTGTGGTATTTCCACGTGATTAGAGCATCCTTGTGATATTTCCACGTGAAGTTTTTCTCAAATGATAGGATATTTGAGGTAAAGTTAATTTTTCATTATTGTTGTCTTTAATTACAAGCCCTAAAATTCCAATGGTGAAAATTGTAACTCAGCGGTGGATTTAATTTAGGTATGTAGCCAATAATTCAAATATAAATAAAATTAAATGTATTTATAATTAAGTATTTTTTTTATTATACTTTAAGTTCTAGGGTACATGTGGATAACGTGCAGGTTTGTTACATCTGTATACCTGTGCCATGTTGGCGTGCTGCACCCATCAAGTCGTCAGCACCCATCAACTCGTCATTTACATCAGGTATAACTCTCAATGCAATCCCTCCCCCCTCCCCCCTCCCCCCTCCCCATGATAGGCCCCGGTGTGTGATGTTCCCCTTCCCGAGTCCAAGTGATCTCATTGTTCAGTTCCCACCTATGAGTGAGAACATGCGGTGTTTGGTTTTCTGTTCTTGCGATAGTTTGCTGAGAATGATGGTTTCCAGCTGCATCCATGTCCCTACAAAGGACACAAACTCCTCCTTTTTTATGGCTGCATAGTATTCCATGGTGTATATGTGCTACATTTTCTTAATCCAATCTGTCACTGATGGACATTTGGGTTGATTCCAAGTCTTTGCTATTGTGAATAGTGCTGCAATAAACATACGTGTGCATGTGTCTTTATAGCAGCATGATTTATAATCCTTTGGGTATATACCCAGTAATGGGATGGCTGGGTCATATGGTACTTCTAGTTCTAGATCCTTGAGGAATCGCCATACTGTTTTACATAATGGTTGAACTAGTTTACAATCCCACCATATAATTAAATATTTTATCAACTAAGTATTTGCTAGAAAGAGCCCAATCTTTTAAAATCAAATGTTAAATATACTATTTGCTTTGGCATTTAACACACTTTGAAAAAAAAAAAAACAACTGTTCACTTACTATCTTTTTTAAAATAAAATTATTTCTATGTGTTTTTTCCACATATTTCCAGTTATTGGAATATTTTCTATTTGTTTGTTTGCTTACTTATTTTTCAACATATAGATTTTATTTTAAATGTTTGTGTATACATAATAGGTGTGTGTATTTATGGGGTACATGAAATATTTTGATGGTGTTATGCAATATATAATAATTACATCAGGGTAAATGGGGGAATCCATTATGTCAAGCAGTTATCATTTATTTGTATTAAAATATTCCGATTATACTCTGTTGGTTATTTTTAAATGTACAATAAATGATTGTTGATTGTAGTCACTCTGTTCTGCTATCAAGTACTAGCTCTTTTTTATTCTAACTAACTCTATTTTTGTACCCATTAACAATGCACATTCTATCTGCCCGCCCCTGCCTTTCCCAGTCTCTGGTAAACATGATTCTACTCTTTATCTCTCTGATTTCAATTGTGTTATTTTTTTATCTCCCACAAATGAGTGAGAACATGCAAATTTTGTATTCCTCTGTCTGGCTTATTTCACTTAACATAATGTCTTCTACTTCCATCCAGGTTATTGTAAATGACAGAATCTAATTATTTTTCATGACTGAATAGCACCCCATTGTGTATATGTACCATTTATTCTTTATTCATTAATCTGTGGATGAATAGGTTGCTTCCAAATCTTGGCTATTGTGCAATAGTGCAGCAATAAACATGGAAGAGCAGTTATCTCTTTGATATACTGATTTCCTTAATTTTGAGTGTATACTTAGCCATGTGATTGCTGATTATATAGTAATTCTATTTTTACTTTTTGAGGAACCTCTAAACTGTTCTCCAAAGTGGTTGTTCTAATTTACGCTCCCACTATCAGTGTGTAAAATTTCCCTTTTCTCTACATCCTCCCCAGCATTTGTTATTTCCTATCTTTGGATATAAGACATTTCAACTGGAGTGAGGTGATATCTCATTACAGTATTTATTTGCATTTTTCTGATAATCAGTGATGTTGAACACCTTTTCATATGTCTGTTTGCATTTGTACTTCTTCTTTTAAGAAATGTCTATTTAAATCTTTTGCCCATTTTTTATAGGATTACTAGACTTTTTTTCCTATAGAGTTGTTTGAGCTCCTTATGTATTCTGCTTATTAATATCTTGTCAAATGGATAGTTTGCAAATATTGTGTACCATTTTGAGTGTTGTCTCTTCACTTTTTGGATCATTTCCTTTGAGGAGCAGAAGAATTTTATCTTTTTAACTCATTTGTTTATTTTTGCTTTGGTTACTTTTGCTTGTGGGATATTACTGGATTAATCTTTGCCCAGTCCAATGTCCTGGAGAGTTTCCCCAGTGTTTTCTCATAGGATTTTCATAATTTGAGGTCTTAGATTTAAGTCTTTAATCCATTTTGACTTGATTATGGCATATGGTGAGAGATGAGGGTTGAGTTTTCTTATTTTGCATGTAGATACCCAGGTTTCCCAGCACCATGTGTTTCACAGATTGTCCTTTCCCCTATGTTTGTTCTTGGCATCATTGTCAACAATGAATTCACTGCAGATGTATGGATTTATTTCTGGATTTTATATTACATTCTATTTGTCAAGGTGCCTGTTTCTTTTATGCCATAGCTATGCTGTTTTGGTTACTAATGCTGTGTAGTATAATTTGAAGTCAGGTAATGTGAATCCTTCAGTTTTGTTCTTTTTGCTTAGGGTAGCTTTGACTATTGTGGGTCTTTTGTGGGTCCATATAAATTTTAAGGTTGTTTTTCTCAATTTCTATGAAGAATGTCATTGATATTTTGATAGGGATTGAATTCAACTTGTGGATGCTTAAAATAATATTGAATTGCTTTTAACATTATAGATTTTTCCCATCCAAGAACATGCAATATCTTTCCTTTTTATTTATTTATTTATTTTATTTTTTGCATCCTATTTAATTTCCTTAGTGAATTTTGTATAGTTTTCATTACAAAGACCTTTAACTTCTTTGATTTATTTCTAGGTATTTAATTTTATGTGTGGCTATCGTAAACGGCATTACTTTTTTTATTTCTTTGTCAGATTGTTCATTGTTGGCTTATAGAAATGCTACTGATTTTTGTACGTTGATTTTGTTTTCTGTGACTTTACTAAATTTATCAATTCAAATGACTTTTTGGTGGAGTCTTTAGGTTTTCCAAATAAAAGATCATATCTTCTGCAAACAAGGATAATTTGACTTTTTCCTCTTGAATTTGGATGCTTTCTATTTATTTGTCTTGTCTGCTTGCTCTAGCTAGGACTTTCAGTACTACGTTGAATAACAGTGGTGAAGTGGGCATCCTTGTTTTGTTACAGATCTTAGATGAAAAGCTTTCAGTTTTCCTGCATTTAGTATTATACTAGCTGTGGGTCTGTTTTATATGGCTTTTATTCTGTTGAGGTTTGTTCCTTCTATATCCAGTTATTTTGAGAGTTTTAATCAGGAGAGGACGTTGAATTTTATTAAATGCTTTTTCAGCATGAATTTTAATGATCATATGATTTTTGTACTTCATTCTGTTAATATCACATTATCTGATTTGTTCAAGTTGAAGCATCCTTGCTTTACTGAGATAAATCTTTCTGGTCATGATTAATTGTTTCAGTGTATTATCAAATTCACTTTGCTACTAATTTGTTGATAATTTTTGCATAAATTTTCTTCAGGAATTGGCCTGTAGGTTTTTTTTTGTTTTTTGTTTTTTGTTTTTTCGATATATCTTTGTCTGATTTTTGTATCAGAGTAACACTGGCCTTATAGAATGAGTATGGAAGTGTTCCATCCACTATTATTCAAAATATTTGAGTAGGATTGGTATTAGCTTTTTGTACAAATGTTTGGTAAAATTCAGTAGTGAAACCATCAATTCCTGTATTTTCTTTGCTGGAAGGCTTTTTTATTACGGCTTTGATCTCAGTATTTGCTATTGGTTTGTTCAAGTTTTCTATTTCCTCATGGTCAAATCTTGACCATGAAGGTTTTCCAATTACTTGGCATGTAGTTGCTCATAGCAGCTTCTAATAATCCTTTGAATTTCTGAAGTATCAGTTGTAATGTCTTCTTTTTCAAATCTGATTTTACTTATTTGGATCTTCTCTCTTTTTTAGGTAGTCAAGCTAAAGATTTGTCAATTTTGTTTAACATAAAAAACAACTTTTTGGGTTTTTCTTTTAAATTTTATTATTTATGCTGTGATTTTATTATTTATTTTCCTTTACTGATTTTGGGTTTACTTTGCTCTTTCTTTTCTAGTTCTTTAAGATGTATCATTAAGTAGTTTTTTGAAGTTTTTCTCCTTTTTTGATTGAAGCACTTCTTGCTATAAACATTCTAAGTACTGCTTTTGATGAATACCACAGATTTTGATATGTTGTGATTCCAGATGCATTTGCTTCTTTCTTTCTTTCTTTTTTTTTTTTTTTTAAAGATTTTCTACTTAAATTTTGTACTGACCCACTGGTCATTTGAGAGAATATTATTTAGTTTCCCTGTGTTTGCATAGTTTACAAAATTTCTGTTATTGATTTCTAGCTTTACTGCCTTGTAGTCAGAAAAGATATTTAATACAATTTCAATAATTTTGGAATTTTTAAGGCTAGCTTTGTGACATAACATACAGTCGACCCTTCAAAATGATCCATGGGCTGAAGAGAAGAATGTGAATTCTGCAGTCATTGGATAAAATATTCTGTGCAACATCTATTAGGTCCATTTGGTCTATAGTCCACCTTCAATACGATGTTTTGTTGTTGATTTTCTGTCTGTCTGATCTTTCCAATGCTTAAATGTGGTGTCGGAATCCCTAGCTATTATTTTATTGAAGTCTAACTCTCTCTTTAGCTCTAATAATATTTGCTTTATATATCTGTGTGCTCCATTGTTGGGTGCATGTATATTTACAATTGTTATGTTCTCTTACTGAGCTGACCCCTTTATCATTATATTCTGACATTTGCCTCTTTTTAGAGTCTTTATCTTAAAATCTATTTTGTCCGATAGAAATATAGACAACTTTTTTTTTTCTATTTTTGGTTCCATTGGCATGGAATATCTTTTTCCATCCTTCTATTTTTAGTGGATGTATGTCTTTATAGCTGAAATATGTTTCTTGTAGGCAACATAATTTTAAGGCCTTGTTTTTCTTCATCCATTCTCCTCTTTATGTCTTTGGAGAGTTTAGTCCATTTTCATTCAATATTATTATTGATAAATAGGAATTGACTCCTGACATTTTGTTATTTGTTTTCTGGTTGTTTTGTGATGTTTTCTTCCTTTATTTTAATGTCTTTATTTTAATGAAGGAGATTTTGTATGGGGATATGCATTAATTTATTGTTTTATACTTTGTGTATATCTCTGTCTGGAATTGGTCACTGATATCTTATATAGTTCATTTGGTGAGATCATATTTTCCTGGATGGTCTTGATGCCTGTGGATGTCCATTGTTTATTTTTTTCTTGGCATTGAAGAGTTAGATATTGATTGTAATTTTTGCAGTCTTGGATTGTTTATACATGTCCTTGGCAAGTTTTTCTGAGTATTCAAAGGGACTTGGGTGTTGGGACCTTAGTCTTTGGTCACTGTAGCCATGCAGGCATTAGGGATTACCATATGCACAAAAATACTGTGGCTCTTCCAGACTTATACAGGTACTGTCTTGGTGGTCTTGGGTAAGATCTGGGAAAATGTCCTGGGATATCAGGTGGAAACTATTGTTCTTTTCCTTTACTTCCCCCCAACCAAACAAAGTGTCTATCTCTCTGTGCCGAGTTGAGCTGCCTGGACCTGGGGTATGGGTGACACACGCACTCCTGTGAGCACCAGTATTGGGACTGAGCTGAGTCAGATCCAAAGCCAGCACAACACTTGGTCTTGCCCAAGGCTTAAGGTGGCTACTGCCTGGCTACCACTTATATTTTCTCAAGACCCAAGAGCTCTACAATCAGCAGGTGGCAAATCCCACCAAGTCTGTGTCCTTCCCTTCAGGGACACAAATTGCCTTCAGCCCTGGTTGGGTCCAGAGATGCCATCTGATAGACAGAACCTCATGAAAGGAAGCATGGGAATCTACCTGGTGCTCTGTTCTACTGAGCTGGCACACAGGCTGTAAGACAAAATCCTTTTCACACTTCCCTCCCCTTTTTCTCAAGCAGAAGAGTCTCTTCCCATGGCCACCACCATCCCAGGTCTGTGACAATTACTGTCTGGTTACAGCCAATGTTCACTAAAGAGCCACTGAATCCTGCCTGGTCTGATTCTCTCTCTTCAGGTCAGCAGGCTCTCCTCTCACCTAGGGCAGGCCCAGAAATGCTGTCCAAGAGCCAGGGCCTAGAAATGGGGACCCCATGAACCTACTTGGTTCTCTACATCACTGTGACTGAGCTAGGACCTAAGCTGCAAGACAAAGATGACAAAGTCCCCTTCATTCACTCTCTGTTTCTCAAGCAGAAAGAGTCTCTCCCTATGGTTCCCACAGATGAGAATGTGCTGGCTGACGCCTGAAGCCAGCATGGCCCTGGGTCTCACTCAAGGCCTATGGTGAGAACTGCCTGGGTACCACAGATGTTTATTAAAGGCCCAAGGGCTCTTAAGTCTGCAAGTGACAAATCTTGCCAGGACTGGATCTTTCCCTTCAAGGTAATGGGTACCCTTCTGGCCTTGCCTGTGTCTAGAAATCTCAACCAGGAGCTGGGGCCTGGAATGGGGGCCAAGACTGTTGGCCAAGACAAAGCTGGGGCCTCAAGACTGTTCCTGTTACCCTATTCTTCTGTAGCTATGCTGATGTCCAAGTTTCAATACAAAGTCCGCTTTACTCTCCCCTCTCCCCTCTCCCCTCCTTAGGTGGAGGGAAGGAGTCTCTTCCAGAGCTTCAAACTGTGCTGCCTGTGTTTGGGGCAGCGATGATGCAAGCACTCTCTTGGCTGCACTAGCTGGTGTTTCACTAGGCCATCTCCACCCAATATCCACTGGCTTCAAGCCCAGCACATCATCAGAACGTGTCCAGGAATTGAAGTCTCTGTGGCCTAGACTGCTTTTTAAGTTTATTTAAGACCCCCAAGACCTTTAGCCCATGGTGGTGGGTCCTCCCTGAACTCAAACAACTCCTACCACTGAAATGGAGGATTTGCCTCTGGCTAGAGAAACTCCCTCTGTAGGCACTGGCTGAGTTATGCCCTGTGTTGCTTTCTGCTGTGACAGGGCAGTACTGAGTTCCAATGTCAAGTCGCATGATTACTGTTTGCTGCCTCCGCTGAACACACAGATTGTCTTTCCAAACCACTCAGCCACTGCTGGGGGATGAAGGAGGACTGGTGTAGGTGATTCAAGATTGTCTTTCCCTCTTCAGTGCCTCTTTTCTTAATATAATGTTAAAACCATACGCTGCGATTGCTCTTCTGATTTCTGGTTCTTATGGAGGTGCTTTTTTGTGTGTGCGGATAGTTCTTCAATTGGGTGTTCCTGTAGGGTGGACAATTGTTAGAGCCTTCTTTTCATCCATCTTGCTCCACTTTCCTCAGTTATTATATATTATTGGCCTTCCTCAAATAGTAATGTGTAAAATAGCACATTTTAAAACATGGAAGCTATTATATTGAAAAATAGCAAACTTTAATAAGATACACAGATTTTAAAATAGGAAAAAAAATGTTTTTGTGGAGAGACAAATGGACAAATTAATGAAAATAAAATTGGTGAAGAACAGCCTTCATGAATAGAAAAAAATAAAGGGTTCAAAATGAAAGAAGGCAAGTTTATTAGCCATTAGAGTCCCTGAAGAAAGAAAAGGAAGATCACATCACCTCCATCTGGAGATACACAAAAGTCTCATGAGGGAGTGACATTTGAATTTGGAACAGGAGGAATGACTACCAACTTTTTAGGTAGAAAAGATGTAGCAGGCAGCCTAATGCCTTCTAAAATATGTCCATGTCCTAGCTTGTAAATATGCTACTGAAAATGAAAAAGGGACTTTGCAAATGGCATTAAATTAAATACCTAAAATGGATATTATCCCACCATATGGGCCTGATGTAATCAAGAACCCTGGAGAGAAGTGAGAGGATTAGCCTCAAAGAAGAAGATGTGAGGTTGAATTGTTGCCGGGCCACAAGCCAAGTAATGCATACATCTAGAAACTGGAAGAGGCAAGAAATTCATTCTCCCCTAGAACCTCGAGAGGAACTGGTGTCCTGCTGACCCATTTTAGTCTTCTTCAGAATTGTAAAATAATAATTGGTGTTGTTTTTAAGCCACTAAGTTTGTGACAGTTTGTTACAGATAGCAATAGGAAACTAACACAGATGGAGAAAGATATCTTAAGAATCTGAAAAATGCAAAGCTTGATGTACAGCCTATTCAGAATGAGACAAAGTTTGAAGTGTTTTGACTCTATGGTATTGTAGAATAAGGTCTGGAGAAGAGATTTGTACAAATTGAAACAGGTAATGTTACCTAAGGCCAAAGGATCTTGTGTGAATTTTTATAGCAAATTTCTATCATAGAAAATAATTCTAGCAGTAATGAGCTGCGAATACTGGAGTTCTAAGACTAAGAAGATTTTTATATTCTATATAATCTTATTGTAATCTGGTCATATAAGCCCTTCACAAATGCTTAAATTAGATGAATAGAAGAAGATAGGTTTAGTTAACTCTAATAATATTCTCTGCTATGCTTTTTTCTTTGCTCATAATGATTCCTCATTTCCTCTTCTTTTATATAAAAATGAGCATAAGAAATCACTATAATAAGAGTAGAAGTGTACTGTAATTTCTCCTAGGAAGCTTACCATATGGTACCTGTCTCTTTGTTATTTAATTTAACTTGATCTGTTAAATACCAGACTTGTAAGAGCTCATGTGTCATACTCATTAAAGTGTCATATTCTTTTAAGAATCTAATCCTAAAGAGACATGCATCTTCTTGATAAGATGAAAAATAATTTTTATATGCCACAACTAAGAAATAAAAACTCAATACATGCTCAAGGAATAAAAGGCATTTTAAAATAGCATTGCAGATATTTTTTTTCCTACTCTATCTTTGTTTTAGAAATTCATATGGGAAAAAATATAGCTAATGATAGATGCATGCAATTAGGTATTTAATTTGCCTACTCATAAGAATAAATAACGTAACAGTTTCTCCAGTGTAATTTACAAAAGTAAATAACATTGATGCTCACAAACATTAATAATCAAAGAAACGCAAATAAACACAATTTGATTACTAAAGTAGAACTATTTTAAAAATATCTAATTATAAAAATATCACATTAATATCACTTGGACTCAGGAAGGGGAACATCACACACCGGGGCCTATCATGGGGAGGAGGGAGGGGGGAGGGATTGCATTGGGAGTTATACCTGATGTAAATGACGAGTTGATGGGTGCAGCACACCAACAAGGCACAAGTATACATATGTAACAAACCTGCACGTTATGCACATGTACCCTACAACTTACAGTATAATAATAATAAATAAATTTTTTTAAAAAAAGGAAAAAAAATATATTAGCATAAATATTTACTTCAAGACGGGCTTATAAAATGCACAATTCTGTTAAATAAAATGGCCTTGACTAGCAAGAGTCATAAGCCTTTGTTTTTTATTGATATGAAAATTAATTTATTATTGTAATATCAATAATTCAAATGAATAATTATTCCTTTTCTATATTTTCAATAATAGCTCAATTGAAAACAAAAGTAAATTATTACAAAAAAATAATAATATGTATTAAGTAAAATTTGAAAATTCAAAGTAATCTAATTATCTAATGTTAGAGTGTTAAATCGTAATACATGAACACTATGAGCTATTATACATGCAATTAAAATAATTATGAAGATCAGATATAAAAATGGAAGTGTCCTACTGTAGTAAAATGAAGATGGCAGATTATTTTAATTACTATGACAAGAAACTTGGCTGTATGTGTAGATTTTAGTATGTCAAAATAAAATGCATTCAAGATGGTAGAATTTATTATCATTATTATTATTATTATTTTCTATTACAGATTCAAGTAGAAAATTTTTTTTAACTAATAAAATTTCATTTAAATCCCAAGTAACTATTTTTTTCACTGTGAAACTGAAATTTATCTTGAAAATTCTGGTTTGTAAAACTAAATATTAGTCATTTAAATATACAGAATATTTAAATAAACTTCATCTTTAATAATCTAAATAGATTTTAGACTTTGCTTTAAATTTAGAAACAATTCAAAATATTGAAATAATATCCTGAAATGTTTTTCTATAAAATATACAACTATTCCTGCTTTTAGGCATAGCACTATCCTGGTCTTATAACCTACTTCCTTGAAATCTAGGAAAGAGATCTTAGTATCCCCGCAGCAGGTGACATGGTTTCAGCAGACTCAGCGAGACAGGATCTCACTCTGTCACCCAGGCTGGAGTAAAATGGTGTGATCAAGGCTCACTGTAGCCTTGACCTTATAAGCTCAAGCAATCCTCCCACTCCAGCCTCTTGAGTAGCTGAGACTAGAAGCAAGCACTACCTCACCCAGCTGGTTTTTTACATTTATTTTAGAGATGGGATCCCACTATGTTGCCCAGGCTGATCTCCAACTCCTGGGCTCAAATGATCCTCCTGCTTCAGCCTTCCAAAGTGCTGGAATTACAGGCATGAGCCATCATGCCTGGCCTTGAATTGAATGTTTTACTTTTATTATGATGTGTATGATTAAATGTTGGCAAAGATGCTTTATTATATTTGGACATTTTTCCTATATTCTCATTTCAGTTTTTTAATATTGGCTGATTTTTATCAAATATTTTCAGTCCTTAACTATGTGTTTATAACATAACTGATTAATTTGTGTTAATAAGGCACCTGAAATAGGAAATATTTTTATATGAAATGCACAGTCCTAGTTGTGTATTCATATCAGCTAAACCTTAGTCGAATATGATGAATTATATTATTTAAACTCTTTTACCTTCAATTTGGTGTAATTTTACTCATTTTTTGTAATTAAATTCATAACTAAAATGTATTTATACAGCATATGTATTATATTTGTCAACCTGTGATATTAGCCTAATGATGGATTTGTATTTTTCTGTAGGCTGTTAACATTTGCACAGCATTGAACATTCCTGTTCTTTGAAACTTAACTAAAATTCTCAAAAGAATCATATGGTAATTGTAACTTCTTTACTAATGGGCATTTCTAAACACCTTCCTGATTGAGGATATTCTTATTACTGTATGTCTCGGTGTTCTACATTTTTAAAAATTAACTTTAATTATTTTCTGAACATTACCCATTTTCTCTAAATTTCTAAATATTTTAGTCATTATTCTATTGTGATTATACATCCCTTCTTCTGACAGTCATTTCTTTATTTTGGTTTAATTATTCTGCACTTATTAGGTATTTGTCTTTTTTTTATCTATTCAGAGTACTTTTAATAGTTATAAATCCATTAATTTTACTGTTTAGCTGAATTTCAATAGTTATAAATCCATTAATTTTACTGTTTAGCTGAATTAATTGCATTCTCCTACTTTTATGTTTCATATTTTTGTGTTTAATTTGTTTCAATCTTTTATTTTTCTTGTTAAAAGAAATCTATTATTATTAGCATTATCATTGACGGCTGTGAGAACCTGCAGAAAAAACAATATGGAACTACAACTTCACGTTCTTGAGAAAGACTTGCAGTGTAAGATGCATTTGTTTGTGGTGCCTGAGGAAGAGAGGTTGGTGAAATTGGAGTCGGAATAGTGAATCAGAAATAGTTTTAACTCTCCAATGGAACTCACAGTGAAGATGTCAAGACCCCCTATTTGTCAACGACACCAACCAGTTCAATAAGCAAAGGAGTAGGCCTGTGCCTACTTGTTGCACAATGAAAGAATCAAATAATTTCATTGATTCCAGCAGCAGAAAAGAGAGTTGGTAGTGTTGAGCTGTTGAAGGTTCATTACTGCTTAGCCTTGAGAATGGAGGCCCCACTCAGTACTCTTCACAAGACATGCCCCAACTCGTCAAAGGAATTATGGTAATCTCCTTATTTTCTGTTGCACATACTTCCCTCTACTAATCTCAGTACACACATATACTAACTTTCTTGTGTGTTAAGGGATCTCACATGTTTTGAAACCAAGTTCAGATAAACTCACAAGTGGGTTTAACGGGCCAGAATAGTTTAAAAGAAATGCAATTACTTCATGATCTCACTTATATGTGAATTTTAAAATGTTGACCTTATAAAAGTTGAGAGCAGAATAGCGGTTACCAGAGGCTGGGGGGTAGGGGAATGGGAAGTTTTGATCAAAGGTACGAAATTTCAGTTAGGGAAGAGGAATAAGATTTTGAGATCAATTGTACAGAATGGTGAATATAGTTAAAAATAATATATGGTATATTTCAAAATTACTGAAAAAGTAGATTTTAAATGTCCTTGCTACAAAAAATGATAAGTATAAGAGGTGATAGATATGTTATTTAGCTTAATACAATCATGAATATATATCAAAACATCAAGTACAATTATTATTTATCAAGTAAATTTTAAAAAAATTAAAAGGAAAGGCAGGCAGAAGGAATTATCATTGCTATGTTGATGAAACAGAATGAACAAAAGATAAATTTTGTTTCTGGATTTTTAAAATAAGAGTTTCTTAATTTAAAAAAAAAATGTGATTCTGTAAAACAAGACTTAGAAAGGCAAATAAAGATAGCATTTTACATAAATAATAAAAAATGCAATGCTATAAATTAACTAATAATATCCCATGAAATAAATAGAAAGTATTTCAAAAGTTCAAACAGAACTAAAAGAAACAGATGAGATGAGACACACACACACACACACACACACAGAGAGAGAGAGAGAGAGGGAGAACATTAGGATAAGATCATAACAGTGAGAAATAAGATCTGATTATTCCTGATATATTTAACTGCTTGCTCAATCTTAGAATGTGCAATAAAAAATTTAAGAAATGCTAACCTAAACTCTACCTACATTCTGCAAAAATCTTACTAACTAGACTTTAATATTTGTTTAAAAGTGTATTTGTTTTGAGCTTGAGGGCATATAGTCCAAATGTAGTCCTCAAACTTTAGTTGGGTTAGTTCATTAGCCATTTCAAGGTGATCATATTATTTATTTGAATTTAGTTTGGTTCATCTGTTTCTGTTTGAATTTTATTTATGGTAACTTTGCCATGGTTATTGATTATTTTTGTTCTCTCACACTCTCTCATACGTGAAAGATTTACATGGTTCCAGTTATCAGAAGCATACCATAATGTATATTCAGAGAACTGACACGTTACCCCCTTCATTCCTTCTATTATTTTCACTATGTTCCCATCCACCTCTGCTCTCTGGTTTAGTGTTCCCACTTTTTATTTTAGAGGAGCCACCATAATGTTTTATTATCTCCTCCCATTTTTAAACACAATATATAGTATAGTTTTTTACACTTTTATTCTACCTTAAAATAGTCTGCCACATATTATAATTATATATACAATTATAATGTAACCATACTATACTAACTTAAAGAAAAATTTCTCCTTTTTTTACAGTTACATAGTACTCTTTTGTGTCTGTATACATTTCTGATTTAGTCAATCTCCTTTGTTTTGACATTTATCTAATTTTAACTATTTAAAAAATTATAGTTAAAATTAGCTAAATTTCCGAACACAAGGGCTCATGCCTGTAATCCCAGCACTTTGGGAGGCCAAGGCAGGCAGATCATGAGGTCAGGAGATCGAGATCATCCTGGCTAACATGGTGAAACCCTGTCTCTACTAAAATTACAAAAAATTAGCCGGGCATGGTGGCACCCGTCTGTAGTCCGTTACTCGGGAGGCTGAAGCAGGAGAATCGTTTGAACCCGGGAGGCGGAGGTGGCAGTGAACCAGAGCTCACCACTGCACTCCGGCCTGGGTGACAGAGTGAGACTCTGTCTAAAAAAAAAAAAAAAAAAAAAAAAAATTATAATTATTGCACGTGCGCGCACACACACACACACACATATATGTATA
The DNA here is from genome assembly GCF_008728515.1 of Papio anubis. Lineage (NCBI taxonomy): Eukaryota > Metazoa > Chordata > Mammalia > Primates > Cercopithecidae > Papio > Papio anubis. Next base: position 39,138,720 of record NC_044979.1, on the reverse strand, counting down.
TATCCTATCTTCTGTTTAAATTTGTGATATCCTATCTGCTGCTTAGATTTGTGGAGGTGAAATTGCTTAGCCGTAAAGTACTATGTAGACTTTATGGATAAAACCAAATATCCTTCTTTAGGAATGTGCAAACAGGCATTTCCTCAGAAGTTCATGAGGGTGCATTTTCCACATATCCTCACCACAGAGTGCTGTAATACCTCCATCAGCCTCTCTCTCTCTCTCATCTTTGTATCTAAATTGACTAAAATGACATAAAAGAAACAATATCTCAGCTTAGTTTATATTTATAGTTTCCTTATAATAAGTAAAGTTAAACAAGTATTCCTCTTGTCTAAGGGCTTTTGACATATTTTTGTGAGTTGTCAGTTTACATCTCTGCCCTTATGTTTCTATCAAATTTTTAGTCTTTTCCTCTCAATTCGTATTAATTTAAAAAGACTTTTATTGTTAAAATAATGTTGCAAATATTTTCTCCCAGTTTTTCAATTGTATTTTGATGTTCCTGTATGGTGTTTTTGCTTTGCAAAGTTTTTCTTTTTCTTTTCTTTTCTTTTTTTTTTTATGTAGTCAAATGTTCCACTAATTTTTTTCATTGCCTCTAAAATTTTATTCAGACATAGAATTTTACCTACACAGAGTTATATAAAAATACATCTCTGTTTTATCTCATCCTGGAATGTTTTGATTTCTTTAAAAAAGTAAATACTACATTTATTTTAATTATTATTTTATATAATGTAAGAAGTAATTTAATTATATCTTTTTCAAAATGGCAAACTGATTGACTGATTGATCTATCCCAGAGCCATGCATTTCAAATTTCCTCATCATCTCAGTGTTTTAAGATTCTACCTTTATCACAAACTAAAGTTTATTTTTTACTTGCATTTATTTCTATTATATAATTACTTCTTTATCCTATTTCACTGTATGTCTGTATGCACCAATGCACACTTTTAATTGTAAGGTTTAATATAGTATGTTTAATATTGGGTAAGGCTAATTTCTTCCCCTATACCACAGCTTTCCTTTTAGTATTTCCTAGTTAATTTTGTATATTTACTTGTATATTTTTGTACATTTTGTATACTTTTATATGTTTATTATATTTCTTTTGCATATTTTACATATTTATTTTGTATGTTTATTTTTACATATAATTTCAGTATCAACTTGTCTAATTATGTAAAGAAACTTGTTAACATATTATAGAGATAGCAGTCAAATTATAAATTAACTTATAGGGAGCTAATCTGTATTCTATAAAGTTTAAGCATCTTACACAAGAGTAAAAGGCTTCTTCCCATTTTAGTAATTTTAATTTTATATTTTTCAGGCCTTTTAAATTTTTTTCATGTAGATTTTGCACATTTCTTTTTACACTTACCTCTTAGTATTTTATAGTATTGTTGAATATTTATTTTATGTGTTATTATGTTACCTGTTATTGCTTGTGTATATGTATTAGATATGCTATTTTTATGTTTGCTGTATTATTGAATTGTTTTATTTTAATTTAGTTTGTTCCTGAATATCTAAGGTTTTCTAGTTACAAAACCTCACCATCTGCAAATATAAATAGTTTTCCTTTTTTTTCTGATTCTTATGTCTCTAAATGATTCATTTTGTCTAATTGAATTGGTTAACCTCTAATATTAAGTTGAACATTAGTAAGAAGAGTATGCAATACATTTTTAAAACACTTATTGGAAATACAAGTAACATTTCTGAATCAAGTAAAATACTGATTCTAGGACTAAGATTATATAAAATTCCCATACCATGTTAAGAAAGTAAACATCAATTACCGATTTTGTACTTTTTTTCACCTCTCAAGAATAAATTATACATTTTGCAAAGGACTTTCCATCTTCTATAGAGGAAAAATAGCTGGTTTTTACATTTAGATGTACGAATATGGTGTGCAGAGTTAATATATAGCAGACTTGATTTCTATCCTTTGAAAGGCCTGATTAGAAGATTAGGCCTTGGCTGCTGCTGAGAACTTAGATTTTAGAAAGATTACCATCACTCGACGGGTAAGAATGGCTCACTGTGCCTAAACTGTTTGTACAAACAATGTGGTTTATGCTAACCTTTTCTTTCCTTCTAGGAGTCTGGAATTTTGATAGGTGCTAGGCAGAAGGTGCCTCATGACTATCCCCTAACACAAACCCTGGGCACTAAGTCCCTAATGAGCTTCCCCTGGTGGACAACATTTCACATGAGTTGTCAAAAGTTGTTGTTGAGGGAATTAAGTACAGCCCATATGATTCCACAGGGAAAGGACTGCTAGAAACTTTCATACCTGGTTTCCATTGGACATTGTCACATATGCCTTTTCCCTCTACTTATATACTTTGCATCCTCTTACCATAATATATCGTAGCCATGAATAAGACTACATGCTGAGTCCTATGAGTCCTCCTAGCAAATCATCAAACCAGAAGATTCGTATGGTTTTTATATCAATGGATTTCCTATTATTGTATCAACATCATATTCCCAGAATAAATCACACTTGATCAAAATGTATCAGTTTCTTAATGATGTGCTGTATTCTGTTACAAATATGTTTACATTTCAATCAATATTAATAACTGATATTTGTCCATAATTTTCTTTTCTAACTGTATTAGGTTTAGGTACAAGTGTCATACTTACTTTGCAAAAAGTATTACATTTTCGTTAATTTTTTGAAATTTTCTTTTTTATAAGCTGCAAATAATTTAAAATCATTGGGACTATCCAGGCTTTGAAATTTTGATACAAGCCTTCCTTGAAATCATCTAGGCTTAATGAATGATTTTAAGGAAGTGTCTTGATAAATTTTTCTTTTCCTAATAAAGAAATTAGCATATTTAATTTTTTTACATATACTAGGGTCAATTTGGGCAAATTATATTTCCCTAGGAAATTATCATTACATCTTTCAAATACGTAACAGAGAGATTGTAGGATTTTTTAAATGCATTGTATGTCATGTCAATGGTTACTTCCTCCTTGTCCTTTATTATACATATACCTCAGTTAAAGTAGCTAGTAACTGGTCTCTCTTGAAATTTTTTTACCAAAAAATATTATTTTTATTTAGTAATTATATATATATTGTTTATCAATTTAGATAAATTGATAAAGCAAATATTGTTTATTTTTTGCTTTATCTTTATTTTTTCTTTGCTATTTTTTCTTTTCTCATTTTGTTTAACATGAAAGTTTCATTCATTTATTATTTTTATTTTTATCAATAAAAGGGTTTAGGGCTATAAAACTTTTTCTGGCTGCATTCTTGAATGTATTATAGGTGTCCTGATATAGAATACCTCCATTATCCATGATTTTTATTACAAAAATACTTCTGGATTCTATTTTACCTTTAACCCAAAGTTTAATTTTAAAAGGGAAAGAAAAGTGATAGAAGTAGGCCAGGCACAGTGGCTCACACCTGGAATTCCAGCACTTTGGAAGCCGAGGCAAGAGGATACTTGAGCACAGGAGTTACAAACTCTTCTGGGCAACATACTGAGACCTCGTTTCCACAAATCAGTTTTAAAAGTTAGCCAGCTAATTTGGAGAGATGGCTTGAGCCTGAAAGTTCAAGACTATAGTGAGTCATGACTGCGCCATTGCACTCCAGCCTAGAAGACAGAGTGAGACCCTATCTTAAAAAAGAAAATCATAGAAGTAATAATATCATAGTTATGTAAAATTAAAACACCTTGCAAATGCCAACTATTTTACTTGTTTTAAATTTCTATACTAATAATGTACAGCTGTAACAGTTGTACAGTAAACAGCTGTATATAGCCTTCACTTCTCACTAGATGTCTTATCAAAAAAGAACTCAAAATTTATGGGAAAACCATGCACTTTGTGTTAGAAACTTAGTTTCTTGGCTTTCTTATTTCTATCTGATGGAGAGCAAAGAACTTCAATAGTTCACAGGATAAGCTGAGACAAATCAGAAAAGAAACATAAAACAGAAATATTTTGTGTATAGCACATTGCCCAAAGATGAGACAAATTGGTCTTTCTAAAAATGATGTGGTGCAATGGAGACATTTAAGAGCTTGTTAGAAGTTCCCACAGGTCTCAGGAGGTTCAAACAGTTCAGAAACAGAACAGAACATGATTTAGTATATTTTCAGAGAACTCAAAAGTTTTAGTAAAGCTCACTCAGGAAATCTTCAGGGAAAAACAAACTTTGCTACTCTTTTTATTTGGTAACTTTCTATATTCTCAGCATAAGCTTGAAAACCATTTTATGTTGGCCCCAATATCCCACAAATATGGCAACAGTAACAGGAGTCATGTCATTCTGACAGTTGGACCAGACTAAACTAAGTTAGTGGCCACGAGTGTCTGTCAATTTTAATGATGGTAGGCAGATTTCCCAAAGTGGTAATCACTCTGAAGGTGGTATATTTTTTATTTTTTTAATTTATTTATTTATTTGTTTGTTTATTTATTTATTTATTTATTCTTGCCTGTTTTTGGCACTTCTAGCAAGTATTATCTTAGTATTCTTTGTATTCTTACTCTTCCTTTTTGCAAATTGCCTATGTGCAAACATCAAGTATTTTAATGATAATTCCTGTCTTTATTTCCTTTATATTACTCTATTCTTTCCATGTCAATGACTTTCCCTCCCACATCATGCACTTACTCTATACAGACCGTTTCAAAACTTTTCCATTCTCCATTCCCTCCAGCTTCCCCTCAGTACTTGGTCAGTTAATAAGCCTTTCCGGTCAAGTCACCATCTTTCACTGGAATTGTTGCAATAGCCTCTTGACTGGTCTTTCTGATTTTTGCCCTTGTCCCTCTACAGTTCATTCCTAATAGGACAACTAGTGTGACAAAACAATCAATCAATCAGTCAATATTGTCCTTCTTGTGATGCAATGCTTCTATTCCAATGGCTTCTGCTGTCTCTAAGAGTTAAAGACAAATTATTAAAATGTCTATTAATGCCCACATTCTAGTCCTTTAATACATATAATATATATTAAATGTTATATATTTATAATATTATATATATATAATATTTATATTTCCCTCCTCCTTTATAGCATTTCACACTACCTGTGGCTTCACTGGAGTTATTGCATTGAATTTGCTGCCTTTTTCTTAGGTCAAACTTTTTGCTCACGGTGATAGAGAAAGAGTTTCTGAGATTCCTGTAGAATGTATATTATTTATTAACATAATAAAGCACCTAATAAAGTTTGGTGGGTCATCTTAAAATTAATAATGGATAAATTTTTAAAAAATACTTTAAAAAATATTTTATTAAGATCTCAGTAAGGTAAAGTGATTCTTTAAATTTTGTATAACAACCACATGTCAGAACTAAAACATATGTTTATTTCTCTCAAAATATAAATTATTGGCTCTGTGCTGTATCACACCATGGTTATTTAAACAACAGTAATTATTCTTGATATAGTAACTACAAATTTTTATTGACTGGTTTTAAAATATATGCTAACCAGGAGAATATTTTAATATATGCTAACATTTTAAATTGAGTTTGTTAAAACAGAAGGGTATTTAAATATATACTCTCTGATATATCATGTAAATAAGATTTCATCAATTAAATGATTTCAAAGAGAAACTTTTTTTCGTTTATGCCATACAGTTAAACTCTTTCTTTTTGATGTACAGTTCTGTAAGTTTTTAAAAATTTAGTTAGTATTGTACCTACCACTACAATACAGATACACAACTCTTTCATCACTGCAAAATATCCCATTTTGCATGCATGTATTTCAACCCCACACACACCTCTAACCCCTGACAATCACTAATCTCTTTTGATCTGTTATCTGTTTCTACAGCTTTTCCTTTTTAAGAATGTCACATGATATTGTTTGGCTCTGTGCCCTCACCCAAATCTCATGTAAAATTGTAATTCCCAGTGTTGGAGAAGTGGTTAGGTGGGATGTGATTAGATCACGGAGACAGATTTCTGCTTGCTGTTCTTGTGATAGAGGTCTCAGGAGATCTAGTTTTAAAGTGTGTGGTCTCTTTGCTCTCTCTCTTCCTTCTGCCATCTTCGTGAGAAGATGTGCTTGCTTCCCCTTCACCTTCCGTCATGCCTGTGTGTTTCCTGAGACCTCCCCAGCTATGCCTCCTGCATAGTTGGTGGAACTATGAGTAAATTAAACCCTTTTCTTTATAAATTTCACAGTCTCAAATAGTTCTTTATAGCAGTGAGAGAATGGACTAATACAGAAAATTGGTACTAAAAAAGTGGAACACTGCTGTAAAGATACATAAAAATGTGGAAGAAGCTTTGAAACCGGGTAACGAGAAGAGACTGGAACAAGTTGGAAAGCTCAGAAGAAGATAGGAAGATGAGGAAAGTTTGGAACCTCCTAGAGGCCTGTTGAATAGTTGTGACCAAAATGCTGATAGTGATATCGACAATAAAGTCCAGGCTGTGGTGGTTTCAGATCGACATGAGGAACTTATTGGGAACTGGAGTAATGGTCAAACATTTTGCTCACTGTAATGCTTTAGCGAAGAGATTGGAGGCATTGTGTCCCTACTCTAGAGATCTGTGGAACTTGGAACTTGAGAAGGATGGTTTAGGGTATCTGGAAGAAGAAATTTCTAAGGAGCAAAGCGTTCAAGATATGACCTGGCTGCTTCTAATACCATATGCTCATATGCAGAAACTAAGAAACTGGAATTTATATTTAAAAGGGAGTCAGAGCATGAAACGTTGGAAAACTTGCAGCCTGCCCATGTGGTTGAAAAGAAAAAGCAATTTTCATGGAAGAAATGCAAGCTGGTTACAGAAATGTGCATAAGTAAAGAGGAGCTGAATGTTAATAGCCAAGAAAATGGAGAAAATGCCTCCAAAGCATTTCAGAGACCTTTGTGGCAGCCCCTCCTATCAAGGCCTGGAGGCCTATGAGGGAAAAACGGTTTCATGGGCCAGGCCCAGGGTCCCACTTCTCTGTGCAGCCTCAGAACATGGCACCCTGCATCCCATCTGCTCCAGCTTTAGTCATAACTAAAAGGGCCAAGGTACAGCTCAGGTCACTGCTCCAGAGGATGCAAGCTAGCACCCTCTAATGCTTCCATGTGGTGTTAAGCCTGTGTGTGTGCAGAGGGCAAGAGATAGGCTTGGAAATACCTGTACAGATTTCAAAGGACGTGTGGAAATTCCTGGATGTCCAGGCAGAAGTCTCTTGCAGGGGCAGAGTCTTCATGGAGAACCTCCCCTAGGGGAAATGTGGGGCAGGAACTCCCACACAGAGTTCACACTAGGGCACTGTCTAGCAGAGCTACGAAAAGAGGACCACTGTCCTCCAGACCCCAGAATGGTAGATCCACTGACAGCTTGCATTGTGCACCTGGAAAAGCCACAGCCCTCAGTGCCAGCCCATGAAAGCAGCTGTGGTGTCTGTACCCTGCAGAGTCATAGAAGTAGAGCTGCCCAAGGCCTTGAGAGTGCACCCCTTGGATGAAAATGGCCTGGATATTAGAAATGGAGTCCAAGAAGATTATTTTGGAGCTTTAAGATTTATGACTGCCCTGCTGGGTTTCAGACTTGCATGGGGCATATAGCCCCTTTGTTTTGGCCAATTTCTCCCTTTTGGAATGGCAGCATTTATCCATTACCTGTACCTTCATTGTATGTTGGAAGTAACTAACTTGTTTTTGACTTTATAGGCTCGTAGATGGAAGGAACTTGGCTTGGCTCAGATGGGACTTTGGACTTGGACTTTTGAGTTAATGCTGGAATGAGTTAAGACTTTGAATTACTATTGGGAAGGCATGATTGTATTTTGAAATGTGAGAAGGACATGAGACTTGGAAGGGGCCAGGGTTAGAATATGATTTGGCTCTGTGTCCCCACCCTAATCTCACTTTGAGTTGTAATTTTCAGTATTAGAAGAGGGGCCTGGTGGAAGGTGATTGGATCATGGGGGTGGATTTCCCTCTTGCTGTTCCTGTGATAGAGTTTTCATGAAATCTGGTTGTTGTAAAGAATGTATCACCTTCCCCTTACGTCTCTTCTCCTGCTCCTGCTATGGAGACATGTCTGCTTTCGCTTTGCCTTCCACTATGATTGTAAGTTTCCTGAGGCTTCCTCAGCTATGCCTCTTGAATGGCTTGTGGAGCTGTGAGTCAATCAAATGTCTTTTCTCCATAAATTACCCTGCCTCAAGTATGTCTTTACAGCAGTGTGAGAACAGATTAATACATCATCTAGGATGTAACCTTTTGAATCTGGCTATTTCACTTAGCATATATATTTGAGATTTATCAAAGCTGTTATATGTATTAGTATTTTGCTGCTTTTCTTTGCTGAGTAAATATTTCATTGCATGTATATATCACAATTTGTTTATTTGTTCACCCATGGAAGTTTTTTATTTTTATTTTGTATGTTTGGTTTAGACAATAATGAATAAGGCACTATAAACTTTGTGTAAAGATTTCTTTTATTATAAGCTTCATTTATCATCAGTAAATACCTAAGAGTGGAATTACTGGATTTTATAGTAAATGTGTAACTTTATAAGAAACTGCCAAACCAGTTTTCAGAGTGAATGTACCTTAAAGGTACATTTAATCTTCAATTGCATGTCTGTTAAATAGCAGAATTTCCTGATACTTATAAGATGTTTTAATCTCATATGAAGAGCTATGACCTAGACAATTTCAGCCTTTCAGCCTAAACATTTTCCAAATTTGTCAAGTTGATTTCACAGTATTCTGACTTGTATCTTAATAATGGAGACATAGAGCTAATAATGAATAACAAGTTCGTGGTAAGTTAAAATATTTTTTAAATGAATGTGTCCAGTATTTTTCTTATTTAAATAATTAATATGAACTTCAAAATTTTAATTTAATTCCAATATTAAAGTATAAATGAAACTAAATATTTCAAATACTGTAAATGTATTAAAATTGAACTTGAGTAAACTTTGAGAGTAATTTTTAACTTGAAATATTGTAACAGTGCAGCTCTTACTGTGCAGAACAAATCTGGCAAAATTAATTTGACACCAGTCTTAAAAAACTACATTTTGTTTTCAGGTGCCAATTCTAAGGGAATTTTAACATTTATGACCATTGTTTTTCTTCAAGAAAACTCTAAAATATGGAACACAAATAGAAATATTCCAGCTTCATTAGGTGAAATATCCATTCCATCAAATAACCAAAATGGATCTAACTTTAGTGTATGTTCATATCTGCTGAAGAAGAATCTCATGAAGGTCACCTGTGTGTTAGTATTTCACTATGATTATCATCTCCCTATGGTGTCATTGAGAAAGCCAAAGCATTTGTGATGGTTTACTAATGATTCTCTCTTAAACCTTTAAGAACCATTTAAGTTGTTTCATTTTTCTATGACTATTTCTTCTACTTAACTCTTTCTTTATTAACTCTTTAAAATATCATGTACCTTAAAATTTTACCACTGATGGCATTCTCTTTCTTACATTCTCCTAACAATTTGAAATCTTATACTGTCTCATTTTAACTTGTATTTTATCATCATCTCTTTTAAAGAAGTCCATTATTCTATTCTTTTTATTTATTTATTTATTTATTTGAGACGGAGTCTCGCTCTGTCACCCAGGCTGGAGTGCAGTGGCATGACCTCGGCTCACTGCAAGCTCCGCCTCCTGGGTTCATTCCATTCTCCTGTCTCAGCCTTCCGAGTAGCTGGGACTACAGGTGCCCGCCACTACGCCTGGCTAATTTTTTTTTTATTTTTAGTAGAGACAGGGTTTCACTATGTTGGGCAGGATGGTCTCAAACTCCTGACCTTGTGATCCACCTGCCTTGGCCTCCCAAAGTGCTGGGATTACAGTTGTGAGCCAATGCGCCCAGCCCACATTCTGTATTTTTTTATTAAATTATATGGACAATTACAGGCTGAAAACCATTATTATCAGATCCCACCCTGACAAGCATATCCTCAAATTTCTGGTTCCTAAAATCAAGTTCCTATCTATATAAACTTATTTTCCAATTATGTGTTGCTTAAATATATGGTTTAATTAGTATTGAAAACAAACACAGAAATTAACAACAAAAAAAAAATTGAGTGCTACTTATCTTTTAAAGCCTGGAGTCCATGATGCTCATTTGCAGGGGTTTCTGTAAAAAAGTACCACAAACTGGATGACTTAAACAACAGAAACTTATAGAGGCCAGAGGTCCAATATTAAAGTGTCAGCACGATTGGTTCCTTCTGAGGGCTATGAAGGGGAATGTTATTTATACCCCTCTCCTAGTGTCTAGTGGTCTGTTGGCAATCTTTGCTATTAATAGACTTGTATTAGGTTGGTGCAAAAGCAATTGTAGTTTTTGCAATTACTTTTCAAAGCAAAAATCGCAATTACTTTTGCACCAATCTAATAGCCATATCACCTGGAATCTGCCTTCACATTCAAATGATGTCCTACTTGTGTATGACTGTGTTTACATTTCCTCTTTTTTATAGGCACACCGGTCCTAGTGGATTAGTGGCCTACCCTACTTCCATATAACCTCATCTTAACTAATTACATCTGCAACTACCCCATTTCCAAATAAAGTCACATTCTGAGGCCCTGGAGTTATGACTTTAACATACAAAGTCATATATATTTTTGCGGGATGCAATTCAAACCATAATAGATGCACACCTGTAAAGAAGAACAAAGACTTCAATCCCACCCTGTTCCTTCTTCTTACTGTGGAAACGTGTCCCAATCTTCATTAGGGAGTTTGAAAGTTGCTCAAATCAACTTTGCTGGTGTTGGGTATAGCAATGAGTTTTAAGCATAGAGGCAAGAAGAAAATTAGTTTTATTCCTGCATGCTTTATTTCATTACTACTACCTTAAGGTCCAAAGTAGAAGGATAAGTGATGGAGAAGATAACAGGTCCACTGAATGTTTCTTATGAGAAAAACAGAGAGAAGAGAAAACTTACATCGTATTTCCCAGAGGGTTGAATAGAGCAAGGGGTGTGGTGAGCTTGAGGCATGCCAAAGAAGAAGAGAAAATGTTCAGAAGAAAGAATGGGAGTGAGAAATGAGCTTTGATTAACAATGACATAGAATCAGCCTAAATGCCCATTAATAGTATACCAGATAAAGAACATGTATATATATATACCATGGAATACTATGCAGCCATAAAAAAGAATGAGATCATTATATTTGCAACAATATGAATGGAGCTGGAGGCTATTATTATATGCACTTTAACATAGGAACAGAAAAACAAATACAACATTTCTCATTTATAAGTGGGAGCTAAACATCGAGCACATATGGAAACAAAGAAGGGAACAACAAACACCAGGGCCTACTTGAGGGTGCAGGGTGGGAGGAGGGTGAGGACTGAAAAACTACCTATCAGGTACTATGCTTATTACCTAAGTGATGAAACAATCTGTACACCCAGCCTCCAAGACATACAATTTGCCTGTGTAACAAACCTGCACATGTAACTGTGAACCTAAAATACAATTCAAAATAAAATAAATACAAAGAATCCTTCTGATAAATAAAGTTTTTCTCGTATTAATGGTTTATACTTTTTTTAAAGTCTTAAGACATTTGTGTTAGTTCATTATCACATTCTTGATTCTATAAAGATCTACATGAGATTGGGTAATTTGTAAAAAAAAAAAAAAAAGAGGTTTAATTGGCTTACGGTTCTGCAGTTCTGCAGGATATACAGGACACATGGCTGAGGAGGCCTAGGTAAATCATGGCAGAAGGTGAAGAGCTAGGAGGCACATCTTATGTGGCCAAAGCAGAAGGGAGCAACTGTGAAGGGGGAGTTGCCACATGCTTTTAAACAACCAGATCTTGTGAGAACTCACTCACTCTCACGAGAACAGGAAAGGGGAAATCCAACCCCGTGATCCAATCACCTCCCACCAGGCTGCTCTTCCAACACTGGGAATTACAATTCCACATGAGATTGGGGGTGGGGGTGGGGAGAGAAATGAAAACCTTATCAACATTGTATTTTCATTCAAAAGTGATACTTTTAGTGAAAAAAAAAAAAAAAAAAGAAAATGTATTTTCTAGAGAATGGTATCTCACGAAGGAATTTTGATTTCTATATGACTTATTTTTATTTTAAAAGTTCGTGGTATGGCAAAACAATGGAAATGGAAACAGTAAAAAAAAAAAAAAAAAAAAAAAAAAAAAAAAAAAAAAAAAAAAAAACAGTGTTTGCCAGGGACTGGGTGCATGCAGAGGTAAACAGGCAGAACACAGGATTTTTAGGGCAGTGAAACTACTTTGAATGTTAATACTGACACACAAAATTTTTGCTTACTCAGCCTGCAGTTCTCAGCCTCTCGCAGGATGGGGAGAATGCAGTTGAGCCGGTGCAGGAGTCAGGACTAGTGCTTCTGGGTGCCAGAAGGAGCAGAACTCTGTATACCTCCATGGCAGCATCTAGGAGGTTACCTGCAAACCCTGGAGCCTCAGAGGGGGTGTGTTACCGTTCTGTTTTAGCTTTGCCATCTGTTGACAGCTTAAATGTTAAACAACTCAACTGCACCTGTCTGCACCTGTGGCTCCCAAGGCCTCCAGGAAGATTTAAGTCACAGGAAGGAATTGGAGTGTGGTGAATATAAAGAATTATATTGCTGATGAAAGTGGCTTTCAGTGGGAAGCAGAGCTGGAGAGGGGATGGAGTGGGCCCTCCCCAGCCAGGCTCTTTTCCAAAGTCCCGCCATCAAGCCATCCCTCTGATGTCAAACTACTTCTCTCTGACGTCTGGCTGCTTCTCTTCTCTCCTTCTCTGCTGCTCCTCTGCCAGTGGAGCCTCGGGCTTTATGGGTAGAGGACTGGGAGTAGGGTAGGCCAGGGTGCTTTCGGAGAAGGCAACATTTGACAGGGAAAACAAGGATGTGAAATTCTCACTTTGGGCTGCAGTTCCAAGCTTGAGGGTGGGGCCTTCCTAGGGTCCACCCTCTTTTACTTAGTATTTCCCTGCCTCCAGTCCATATCGCTTGATGCTGGATACATGTCATTATACATTTGTCCAAACCTACAGAATACAGAATATCAGAGTGAACCCTAGTACAAACTATTGATTTTCAGTGATAATGATATGTCAAGGTATGTTCATCAATTGTAACAGATGCACCACTTTGGTGGGGACAGTGATGATGGGGGATGCTATGTTTGTGTGGGGACAGAGATTATACAGGACATGTTTGTATCTTCCTTTCAATTTTGCTATAAACCTAAAACTGCATTTTTAAAAGTCTAAAAAACAGAAAAGTTCATGGTAAAGGACAATGTCATTTACAGAGCAGAAAGCTGCACAGAAGCATAAGGAACTACACTATCTACAAATGTGCAAGACTCCACATTAAGGACTGCTTTGGAATGTGAGGCATAAAGGCTGATCTCGTTGCAGGCCTGTGTGGCTACACTAGAGAAAACTCAGGGCAACATAATTGGGGTCTGAAAGTTATGTGACCAATTTGTAGACAACATCAGCAACAGAGTGAAAAGCCCTCTGCCTTTGTATTTCTGTTAAGTAAAATAGTCAAAACATGCCCTTGGGGTTTTAGGACACAATTGGGAAACCAGGAACTACATCAGCTGAACTTGAATATGGTTAGTGTAAGTTCAGGAATGAATAATTCTTGTTGTTGCTGAATATGATTTAGGCTAAGGAAACAAAACTTAATTTTTCATCAGGGAGTCAAATCACCTAACAGTGTACTAATCTGACATTCAAGAAAAATAATTCAGTGTGATGCTAGGATGCTTCCTCTTCTTTACATTTCTCTTCAGTAAGAAAGAAGCAAGCAAATGGAGTGAAGGGGATCCCTGAGCTTGATCAGGATTGCCCAGAGTCAGGGAAGGTTGGAGACAAAAGTCCCTAATATGCCTCTTGGGTAATCAGCATGGTACATAATGAGGAGTGCTTGGTAGTCATTATGACATTAATCCATTTAATATTTCAGAGATTATACTGTGGAGAGAAGGGAAATTCTCCCATGAATGCTAGGAGGAAAGGATTAAATGACAATTGTGATGCACTCTTTCATCTGAAAATTATCCATTTTCCAGACACAACATTTGCCGAAAGTCCCCCTCTATCTGAAAATACCTCCAGACGGACGTGGATTACTCACATTTTTATCTGAAGAAGAAGAAAAGAGGGCTTTGGAACTGATAAATGAAGTTGAGAAAACAGAAGATGGAGAATTAAGGGCATCAGATACTGTCATTAGTCAGCTGGGATCTACCTGTTTCCCAAGACTGACCAGGAGGATGCATTAAGATAATGAGGGAGAAAGAGAATAAAAGAGAGAGAGAAAGAAAAAGGAAAAGAAAGCAAGGAAGGAAGGAAGGAAGGAAGGAAGGAAGGAAGGAAGGAAGGAAGGAATTAAAGAAAGAGGGATAAAAAGATGAAGAGAAATTAGGAGTTTGTGAGCACCCACATAAGCTCAGCTCCTGGTATTTCCAGGTTCATTTCAGATTTTGGTAGTGAGACTGGGGAAAAGAGGATTGGGGTAGCTAGATAGTTGAGGAAGAGCAAAGCAAGGGTTTCATAAGATTTTTTGTGTACTAGCTATGTCCAACCCCATCAAGTAATATAAGTAAAATGTCTCATATGTATTTAAATTCCCTTCTCTCCCTGTGCTTTCTTAACTATGATAGTGTTCTTCAACTAAACCCTATGGGTTTCTTGGTTCATATACATCTACACATTTTCAGTTCAGTTTTCATACTAGATTATTCATTCTTGAATTTTTGCACAACTACTGAAAGCATACTTTACCCTTCCACTAATAAATGCAACACTGTGCACCAGCAATTTTTTAAAATGCTAGATGTCAAAGAAGGTGGAAGTTAATATGCTTACTCCTAAGCAACTCCTGCCCCACAAGTGGTTCTTCCTAAAGTTTGGGGAGTGCATGGTAATATGTACTTTCAAAAATCTCACTGTGCTTCTGATATGCCTTGTTAAAAGAAGAACTTCCTTGTCTGATAGCACGCTCTCTTTCAGCATTACTGTTAATTACCTGTAGAAAATGATAATTATGAATAGCTATTTTCTAAAACATGCTAATATTCTATTATTCAATGTAGTACCCACTACCCACATCTGGCTCTCTCAGATTGAGATGTGCTTTAAGTGTAAAATACACACTTGGTTCCAAAGACTTAGTACAACAATTATTTTATCAATATTCCTTATATTGATTGAATATTGAATAATACTATTTTGAATGTATTGGTGTAGCCTAGTAAAAGTCTTATTTGAGACACCACTTCATACATTGTTCATTTGTGAAACTGTAATTCAAGTGATTTGAATAGAATCTAGGAAAATTATTTCTACTTTATTTAATTTTGCTCCATAAGTAACTATGATAACTCTTATAGCATTCTTCAACTAAATGAGTGTCCAGTTTCTCTGGCTCTTGTATGTATAAACATGTTTGTTCATTTTAGTTTAGTTGCTTTTATATTTGCGCCTATATTTTAAAGAAAAGTTTATACCCTATGGTATTGCAGAGTCAAAGAAACTAGAAGGAAAAAGTGGCTTTCCTAATATTGTGGTGAGTAAAGCCATTTTGGGGCAGAACAAATAATACATAATGTATTTTTTCAGGAATTATTTTTTCAATGGTTTCTTGTGCCACTTAAAACCTCCTGAGTAAGCTAAATACAAATCATGCGAGAAATTGAGTAGACTGGTTTTTCTGCGCAGAGGCTTGGATGCCATATTTGATGAAAACCATATTTGGATTTTGTATCTACAGGAACAACCTCAGAGATTTGCCCATCTCTGAGGGATAAAAATATTAATATATCAGACAACATGGAAAGCAATTCAAAAACAAAAAATGCAAAACAAAACATATCACAAAACCACAGATATGCTTTTTAAATTTATTTTTATTTTTCCAAGATAGGTTTAACTAAGAAATGCACAGTTTCTTTTCAAAATTTTATACATCATTTTAGATATATTTGTATGTAAATTGACAATCTTCCCATATGTGTAAATCATATCATAATTGCTAATAACAACACATACAACTGAATATGATTACTCAGAAATGCTTGAAAAAAATTCATGTCAATCTGATACGGATAAAATGAATAATTTATTTGAGAGTTACGTAAGTCAATAATTCACTCCTAACAACTATCTTAACTTTCTCAATTGTTAACTAGAATTTTTATAAAGAGTGGTACCTGACAGACACCTGAGAATACATTTAAGTGCCAACCACATTTTTCTAAAAAAAATTTTTATTATACTTTAAGTTCTAGGGTACATGTGCACAATGTGCAGGTTTGTTACATATGTATACATGTGCCATGTTGGTGGGCTGAACCCATTAACTCATCATTTACATTAGATATATCTCCTACTGCTGTCCCTCCCCTCTCCGCTCTCCCCATAACAGGCCCCAGTATGTGATGTTCCCCTTCCTGTGTCCAAGTGTTCTCATTGTTCAGTTCCCACCTATGAGTGAGAACATGTGGTGTTTGGTTTTCTGTTCTTATAATAGTTTGCTGAGAATGATGGTTTCTAGCTGCATCCATGTCCCTACAAAGGACATGAGCTCATCCTTTTTTATGACTGAGTAGTATTCCATGGTGTAATTATTACTGAAAGTAATAATTCTTTCTTGAAAATTGTGGACTCATGTTTATCCTCACTATTCTAAATTTAATCTGTGCTGACATTAAGTCTTAGACATTGCACTGATATTAGCAAAAATGTATAACGTTTATATAATCAAAACTTTATCTCAACAACTATTGAAAGTTCCACTACATTTTGCATGCTTCAAAATTGATTCAATATGCAACCTAATGCATTTCATTTGCCCTCTTACCTTGCACTTGGCCACACATTCTCATTTACTGGATCCATTTGTACTGCCTCACTTCCTCTTTGTTACTGGTCATATTTCTTTCAGGAATTGAATATAACTGAAGCCTATACATTAACTGAGAGATAAGGGAAAAATAAAAACAAAATAAACAAAGCAGAAAAATAGGATTATATTATTTGGGTGTGTCCCTACCCAAATCTCATCTTGAATTTTAGTTCCCGTAATCCCCCTGTGTTGTGGGAGGGACCCAGTAGGAGGTAATTTAATCATGGAGGAGATAATGATAACATCACTGTTCTCCTGGTTGTGAATAATTCTCACAAGATCTGATGGTTCTATAAAAGGAAACCCCTTTCACTTGGCTCTCACTCTCTTCTCTTGTCTGCCTCCATGTGAGATTTGCCTTTCACCTTCCACCATGATTGTGAGGCCTCCCCAGCCATGTGGAACTGTGAGTCCATTAAACTTCTTTCTTTTGTAAATTGCCCAGTCTCCAGTATGTCTTTATCAGCAGTGTGAAAACAGACTAATATAGAAGGTTAATACCTATTCATAGAAGCATATGGTTCACAATGGAAAAGAGACAGGAGAAAGAAAAAGTTTTCTGGAACTACTCTAATTTTGAAAAGAGCAGTTCATCCAAAGAAGTGTATTCTAAGTGAAAATAAACATGACTTATTTTATCCATAAGCTTTTCTTCTGCTAAAATCAGAAAGTCAAAGCTGTCTATATACAGAAAGGCTATATGTTTGTGATAGCCATAAACTCCCTAAGGTGTTTATAGGAGTATGTAATTAGATTTAATTTTTATAAATATATAATGATTTGCATATATTCCATTTACGTAAGACCCTTCATATGTTTTCTGTCTCAACAGGTATATTTAATACACCTACCTATTATCAATTCATATTTAATTCCTGGGATACTTATCACTTCTTCTAGATCACTGGCAAAGATGCTAACTAAATAAGATGGCAGTCTTTATGGTTTTACTCTTAAACACAATTTGCCTATTACATTTTTTTGACATTTAATCTAGTTCAAGTTTGTAATGTCTAAAGCTAATATTGAGTGTTTGCAATCTCCAGTCCAAACTGAGTTAATTTTTTAAAACTGACAAATTATTATTTTTTCTAATATTAAAATTATTTTAAAAGAAAATAAATATGATTTTGTACAAAAAATAAACTCTTGCCAACAACAACAAACATAAAACATTTAGCTCTGTGATTAATTAAATATTTTTTATATATAAAGGACTAGGATGACAGAAACTTGGAGCAAATAAAGAGGTAAAATTCATTTACTGTTTCCATGGTGAAATAGTAGTAGTAAGAAGAGGAATAAAAATATGATATGGAAGTGATGTCATACAGGACTGAACGTGGAATATTAAGAGTCTTCAAAAGATCAGTTTTCACAAGAGTGCCAAGATTACTTCCAGCAAGGAAAAATAATAAGGTGCATTTGTGTATTACTTTTCAGCTACAAAATATTTCTGATAGACCTTACATTTTTCAACACCCAAAAATTCTAACAAGGAAAGTGTCATTACACCATTGGCTTATAGAAAACAAAGCTTATACAAGTCTCATATAAGTTTATTACAAGATAATTCTTGATTGGTTGGGCAAAATTGGAATTTACCGGATATCGGAATTCCTGGTTCCTGAATACAAATGTAGTAGTACTTTCCCCTGATGACAATTACTGTTGGGTAAGGGAAAAAAAAAATTGTTTGCCTAAACCAAATAATGTGATTGATGCTCCAAGAGAGACATAAAAACTTAATACAGAGAAGACAGTGGAAAGCAAATATGCACCCCCACAACCAAAACCAAGAATAAAAAAATGCTGAATTCTGAAACAAGTGCCAATTTTGAATGTAAGAAATATAAAAAGAAATTTTCTTACCAAAAAAAGGGATACCCTAAAAATAAGCAAGATGCTTTCAGGTAAACATGATTTAAACAATATGTCTAAGTAGGAAAGTTTCTTATTGTTCTAACGATGAAGGAGGTGTAAGTATTGTGAAGGTTCAGAGGAAGTAGTCTTAAAAATGGCAATTAATGAAAGCAATAAATAGCAATGAATGAAATACTGACACCAAAACATTAGACATATATAAAAAGTTTGTGTTTGTTAAATTTATGGATATTTTCAGTAGTTTTTTTTTTTTTTCCTGCAGAACCAAATGTTATGGAAAACTTTAATGAATTCATTTCGGGTGATCTTCATTAAAAAGAAAATTATGATTAAGCAACTACGTCTAAGGTTTGCAAGGACTGATGATTTTAGGAAACATTATCACTTTTATTCATGTATTTTGTTTTATTTTTAAAATAACAAAACAGTAATTTTTACATCCTGAATTAAGCAAATCCGTGCTCAATTAGATCACAAGTATAAACAATTGATATAATAAAAGATACGGCAAGAATAATTTTACATTGTCTTGTTGAAAAGGGTATCAACATCTCAATCTTCCATAATTGAACATCAGAGCTAAATATGTAACATGGTCTCATAGTATATAAAGATGTTAACACATTTCAGTACTTTAATTCTGCTCCTTATGCAGAGGTAACTAAGATAAAGTATTTGTCATCAAGGAGTGTCTAGTATAGTCAGGACATATAAACAGATAAACATCTACAAAATGATGTGATTCTTGATTTAAAAAAAAGATTGCACCAGTTCCACTAAAAACACATTTAGAGTACTATATTTAATTTAAGAAGGCTATGATATTTTTAAAAGGCTGTCAATGATCTAAACAGTTTAAAAGAATGTGACCATGCTGGTTAAAGATTAAAAATAAAACTAAATCAAGAAAGTTGAAGAACTACATTTTATTTTGCCTGGGGGAATGAATACAAAAGGGAAACATTACAGTTGAATTTTCCCATTTAAGAAGCTATTATTTCAATATTGGAAGCAAATTATACTCTTCCTGAGGAGGAACAGCTGACTAAACATGATTAGATATAACGAGGCACAAAATCTTTTTACCTTTTAAAATGTATAACTTCCCAACAAAAAAGGGTTACTTATGAAAGTATTTGTCTCTTTTAAGTATATTAAATACTTCAGTGGAAATTTTTGAGCAGTTTAGGTAATTAGCTAGATGATGCTGTAGAAGGATGGGACACGTTTTCAAATTGGCAGAATAAACTAAATAATCTCAATGATCTCAACTAAATACTCTCAATGATCTCAACCAATTCAAAGATATTTTAAATCAAATTAGATTTCTCCTCAATTAAAAATGTAAAGTTCTGTCATTTAAACCCCTTGGTTTTCATTTCTCTGACCTGTAAAATGAAATCTATACCCCTTGTACAGAAAGCACCAACCCCCAAATAATGCAGTAAATATGGATATGGTCCCATTCATGAAGTCATCTCAATCAAATGTGAATTTATCATTGGAAAGTTCCAAGTTTTTCATTTAAAATCAGTAATTTAACAGACATATTGAACGACTGACATGCCATGTACTGTTCTAGGCACTAATATGAGCGACGTACTCACTGTCTGGGAACACGGGCTCAGACATTGCATTGTAAGCTTTATAGTGATTCACCGGAGAGCATGATAATATCTTCCAAGAACTTTTTAAAGTAGTAAGATATTTTGTGATTGCCATAATGATTAGCGAGGGATATTCCTAGAATTAGATATGCCAGAATCACAAACACTAAATAGTGTGTGATTGGGTGATTTCATTAATATGAAATGTTCAGAAAGGACAAATCTGGTTACACAGAAAGAAAGGCAACAGGGAGTCACTACAAATGGACCCAAAGTATCTTTTAGTGGTAATAAAGTGTTCTCAAATTGGACTGAGGTAGTAAGTTGTACACTCAAAAGTGAGTGAATATTATATTATGTGAACTATATTTCAGTAACCCTCCTAAATATCCCTATATGCATGCACAAAAATGCACACACTATCTGTTAAATTTACTTTTCAAAAAAATTTTGAGCCTGACCAAAAATCCAGAAACCTGAAAGAAAATAATTGAGAACTTTGACACTCTTAAATAACAACAAAAACAAAATGCTTCTGCATGAAAATTCCCTAAATAAAATCAAATGGAAATAATATACTTGGGGTGGAGTCAGAGGTGGCAATGCAGCACTAGTGAGATAAAGGGTAAGTGTTACTAATTTAACACATAAGTGTGTGTGTCTTTGTATATAATTTTTTTAGAGAAACAAATGAGCAAATTTATATTGTATTTCAGATAGTCTAAAAAAACTTTAGCATGTATAGTTTTGCAGTGTTTTGAAACCATTAGGAATTGTGATAACATTTGTAAAAGTTACAGATTAAGACAAAAGTGCTTAACAACAACAACAAATAATGTAATATGGAGGCGTGGAATTAGAGTGCTGTCTCTGGAGATGTGCTTGAATAGAAGCATTATTATAGTTAAAATAGCACTGAAAAAGAGAATGGGTATTAGTTTGGCCAGTAATGTTAGATAATCAATAAAAAATAGAGTAACAAAAATCAGTAGGTTAAAAAATGTTTTTATGTGAAGAAATAGACATGACTAGTAAGCATCTGAAAAGATGTTTCACCTCATAATTAAGACACTATATATCAAAACAAAACCATGTTCTCTCATTCAACAACCTAATTGGTAAATACATTTTTTAGAAGTTTACATAGTGTTACGGGAAGTCAGGGACCTCGAACAGAGGGACTGGCTAGAGCCACAGCAGAGGAACATAAATTGTGAAGATTTCATGGACATTTATTACTTCCTAAATAATACTTTTATAATTTCTTATATCTGTCTTACTTTAATCTCTTAATCCTCTTATCTTCATAAGCTGAGGATGTATGTCACCTCAGGATCACTGTGATGATTGTGTGAACTGTACACATTGATGGTAAAACATGTGTGTTTGAACAATATGAAATCAGTGCACCTTGAAAAAGAACAGAATAACAGTGATTTTCAGGGAACAAGGGAAGATGACCATAAGGTCTGACTGCCTGTGGGGTCAGACAAAATAAAGCCATATTTTTCTTCTTGCAGAGAGCCTATAGATGGACATGCAAGTAGGAGAGATATCATTAAATTCTTTTCCTAGCAAGGAATATTCATATTAAGACCCTAGGAAAGGAATTGCATTCCTCGGGGGAGGTCTGTAAACAACCGCTCTGAAAGTGTCTGTCCTATGCAGTTGAGATAAGGACTGAGCTATACCCTGGTCTCCTGCAGTACCCTCAGGCTTACTAGAGTGGGAGAAACCCCACCCTAGTAAATTTAAGGTCAGACTGGTTCTCTGCTCTGGAACCCTGTTTTCTGTTGTTTAAGATGTTTATCAAGACAATACATGCACAGCTGAACATAGACCCTTATCAGGAGTTTTTGATTTTGCCCTTTGCCTTGTGATCTTTATTGGCCTCAGAAGCATGTGATCTTTGGTCTCTTTTTTGCCCTTTGAAGCCCGTGATCTTTGTGACCTACTTCCAGTTCCTACATCCCCTCCCCTTTTGAAGTCCTTAATAAAAACCTGCTGGTTTTGCAGCTCAGTTGGGCATCACGGTCCTACTGCTATGGGATGTCACCCCCGGTGGCCCAGCTGTAAAATTCCTCTCTTTGTACTCTTTCTTTTTATTTCTCAGACCATCCGACACTTAGGGAAAACAGAAACAACCGATGTTGAAATATTGGGGATGGGTTCCCCAATAATGTGGTACTCATTTTTGGAAGGGCTGTGAAGAATAGGTATTTTCATACATGTTTGGTCACATTGTAACTTTTTTGGAATTGTTTTGGAAGGGCAATTAGCCAATAGCTGTTAAAATGAAATGTGACTATCATTTTCCCAAAGGTTTCCCTCTAAGGAATTCACCCTACAGAATATCTAAATGGCCCTCTTGACTAGTCCAGCATAATAGAATTAATGGCTTTAACAAAAATAAAAATTAAAAAAAAAAAAAAGGTTAACAATTTATAGCCTGTAAAATAAATCATAGTGTGCACATAAATAGAATATTCAACATTCAGTAGAATGTATCAGGCAACATTGTGTACACATTGTTAAAATTATTGAAATGAAGGAAACATACAAAGATAAAATAATATCCTAAATATTCTATTGTTTTAAAAACATTTAAAAAATATTAACTGGTTTCATTTGGGGTGTGTAGGGTTAAGAAAAAGGAAGAAAACAGTTATCCCTTCTTATAATATTTATTATGAATGATTTACTTTAAATCACATTATAATTATTTCCATTAAAATAAACAGTATAAAGCAATATTTTAAAGAAATTAATTTGAAATGTACTTTGTGGTACCTTTAATATTTTGGTATCTACTCTCATTTAAAATTACTGAGCCTTCCAGAATAAAGCCTATAAGTGGGCATTTGAAAATAAACTGTTTGGGGAATAAATACATATATTTATACCATATAATTCAATGGTAGTAGAATTCTATATTCTTTTTTTAAAAAATATAATATTAACTACTTACCGAAAAAATTTGGCAATTCAAATTCAAAACTGCCATTCAAAATAGTAGTAAACAACATGCTTATGGCCACAAAAAATTATTAAAAATAATGCTCATGAAAATGTAATAATTCTCATTGCAGTGAATCTGTTTTGTGTGCTGAGACACATAGTCAAGGAGAAAGAGCTCTAGATTTGGGGGCACAAAACCAATGTCTCATAGCTGTGTAAGCAAGTCATTTGTTTCCGAACCTCAATTTTAATAGCAATAAAATGGTGATAACATTGCCTTCATACTTGTTATCATGATGGCTGAAAATTGGTATAAAACCTAAGCTGGATCTTGTAACTGTAAATGATATAACTGGAAAAAGTGGTCAAATTCACATAAAGCATATAGTGAAATTAATAGTGTGGTAACAATTTTGATTTTGTAGTTATGATAATTATAATACAGTTGTGCAAGGTATCATTCTGAGGAAAAGCTAGGTGAAGGGTAAAGTGCAGCTTTTTGTTTTATTTTGTAACTCTGATAACTCTAAAATTATTTCAAGTTAAAAATTTAAAAAACTGATATTGCAAAATGGGTTTGATATGTTTATATTTGTTTCTGTGATGGGATGGAAGTGTATTTATATCAGAAGAGAAAGAGGAGGCGATCCACATTTAATACACATTGTTTCCTGTCACCTGTACACTCATTGCACAGCATCTCTGGAAAGAGAGACTGATTGTTTAAAGTACCAACTACAAAGATCCTGGCTACTGCCTTGAGGTTTAAGGGTTTGACCTTTTAAATAATTAAAGGCAAAATTGAGTCTCTCTCTTTGCCCAAACAAATGTAATAATTGCAGTCTTATGAACTTCATGGGTTTGAAGCACATTCCAGATTAAACCAGCTCTGAAGTCATGTCTGACAACAGAGCTGCAAATGGCAAACAGCAACCTCTGCCATACAGCACCTGACCAGGTTGCACAGAACGTCCCTGTCCCAGGTGCTGTTTGCTAACAATGTCCCAGCATCACACCAGGTGATAGTTCTCTCCCAAAGAGTCTCAAGGCCAGGCCAAGCACAGCTTTTCTCCTTTCATTTATCCTTTCATGCATTTGCTTTTTCTTTCCCTTTTGCTTCTGATAAGAGCTATTTGGTAAGGTCCTTTATTATTTAACATTAAAGAGAAAATTAAGTGAATGAAGGAAACTTTAGTATGGCTTCATGTAATTAAGCTGAGAAAAAATTTACCACCCAAGAGATATGCAAAAACAATATACATATCCAAAGCATAGAAATACTGACAAGTTTCAGAATTTTTAATCATATGTTAGGAAAAAATTGTGTTATTACAATACTTGCTTTATTAAACTACAGATTTGTTATTACATTAAAGACTAACATGTACCCTGAATAATTACAACTCCATTTAAACTTAAAATTTAAAATAATGAAGACAATTTCAAAAATTTAAAAATTTAAAAATTTTAAAAGTTAACATTCCTTTGATGTTTTATTATGTATCAGATAACACACAGTAAGTTAAAGACTTACAGTTATCATCTATTTAAATCTCCATGAAGCCACTATGAAGGGGATATTATTATTTCCCCATTTTACAGCAGGGAAGGACCACACTGATGATAACCCATCGAAGATTACATAGCTGGTAAGTGACAGAATAAAAATAAAGCTCAAACAACCTGATTTATAATCTGTTCTTCTAACCATTGTTTGATATAACCCACCCCTTTCATGGCAATAAGGACTTTAGTATTTCTGATTTTTTTTTTTTACAAAATAGCACATCTATGATTTTTGTTATTACAAAAATATGTATGTACATTTATGCCTTCCTGGTCTTACATGAAAACAAACTTTTTGGCTTTAACCTATGTATGAAACAGGCTGTTTAATTACATATTCTACATAAAAATAGGACTGGAAAGCAAAAAGTTAGAAAATTTTGACAGAAATACAAATGCATATGTGATTTATACCCTTAAAATAAAAACTAAAAAAGTAAAAAAGCAGTTACATATAATGCCACATTGTACTAAGAGAAAGAGTTAATCAAAGTTTTTACAATTTAAATAGTTGGGAAGAAATACAAAGGCATTCTCTAGAACTGCTTCTTAATTGCACTTTTGGTGAACAGACTTTGAGTGAAAAATTGCTCACATACTCCTCATTCTTCTGGAAATATATTGAGGCTTTCATTAGTGAAGATAAATCACAAAGATGACAAGATCAGGAAGAGAGTTTGGGAATGAATGAAGTCAAGAGTTCCAAAAGTAGCTAATTTTTCTATTTTTGCTCTAATTATTGATCATTCTATCAATGTTCTTATCACCTGATGGTATTATGAAAACAGAACCCAGGTACTCATGCCATCAAAACAAGGCCATGTAAATGGTTATGGGGGACCTTATAAATGGGAAAGCAGTAAAGCACACAATGATATTTGTATGTAATATGGGTAACTGCAGCCACCATGGGAGGATCTAACTGGGCTTATTTTTCCTGATGTGCTAAGTGAGCCTATACAAAATGGAAACTATCCTGTAGGATATTTTTTTAGAATTAAAAAATGAGAATTCATCTAAAATTATTAGACCCTGCCTAACATACCACACATTTGCCATAATTAGAATAGTAAGTATTATTCTTGCTATTTTGTAAGCCTTAATCTGTACTTTTGCTCCAAATGAAAGACTGATAAAATTTCAAAGCCAAATTCAGCCAAGGCTATATCACCTAAAACTGCTGAGAAAAAATACTGCAGGATGAACAGGAGTTAGACTTCCTATCACATATTCATTTACTTTTTGTCCAGCCTCTTAATGTAAGATTAACTTGTCCCTTTTAATATCCTATACGATAAATAAAAGGCATAAGAGAGAAGGCTATATCATATATCTGATATCATGTACTTCAGTGATTCCCAAAAACCAGAACAGTTCTCAGCCTGACCCATTCAATCTTAGGGGTATGCACTTCTGTCAAAAAGAAAGAAAACTATATTTGGAATTAATTATGGCAGAAAGAACCCTTAAGGATAAGCTGAAATATATTCTAAAGCAAAATATATGCATTGAAAAGTAGGAAAAGTACAAAAAAGATGATCCTGATAAAAGCTACAGAATATGAGCTATTTAATACCATTTTTAAGTGAACAAGTAAGACAGGTTTTAGGCCTTGAAATTAAATATTTTCAAATAACTGCTGAAATCTGACAGATAAAGCATGAAACAATAATAATAAAAATCATTTTGAAGACACATCGAGTGACTGCAGTGAATCATTCCAATCATTAGAACTTTGTGGAGCTCTCTATTCATATAATTAAGTTACTGCTGTCTGAACTGTAAAAAACTCAACCAATGTGTCAAACAAAATTCACATAGACAGGACTTCCTTGCTTCCAGGTTATAAAAGAATCTGAGTTAGAAGTTACTTAATTTTTGTAGAATAAAAATGACAGGTGCCTCTCATATCTTTGAGAAAAACTGGGTCATGATGTAAATTACAGGAGGCATATGCCAATCATTTCTAAAGCATATATTTACAAAAGCCAATATAGATATTATTCTCATTAAAAATAGTTCTAACAGAGAGTAGCTTAGACAGTATTAGAAATTTTATGAAACTTGAGGTCATGAGATAGCATTCAGCATGCTAATGTTAGACTGGTGGACTGAAAGTTTATAATTTACAGACACACACACTAAAATACACTGGAGCACAAATGCCCTAAGTAATTATTTAAGTTACATAAGTTCATCAAACTCTCATGTCTACAAACATATCACAGAACTTTATATTTTAGGTAGGAAATGAACAATCAAGTGTCATTCTGACTGTTAAATTAGAATCTTTATTTTACAGATTAGACAACTGTAGTCCAGAAAGAGGAAAGGACCTCAGTGACATCTCAAAAGATCCAATGAGCTGGAGGACTTCAGTTTTTCTATTCACTGATGTAATTTTTCTCCACCAGATATAAATTTCTGATTAAGATCAATATCTATATTCATTGTCTTCTGTAAATTAACTATAAAACAATATTTTATTTTCTGTTTCTGTATTAGTTTGATTCAGCATATTATTAAAATAGGCAAAACCCACCATTATTGAACTACTTTAGATAATTTTCTATTTTATGTGCATTTCTGAAAGCTAACCCTTAGTAGTTTGATGAATCCAAGAATGGAATCAAAATTCCCTTGTTTTGTTAAAAAGTATGCTTAAAATAAGCCATCTGAACTTTTTGATACATAGAACAAATCAAACATTATTTTGATAAATATTCAAAACATCAAGTTTGATAAATAGAACTAATCAAGCCACTTTTTGATTAATAGAATTGCAAGTTATAGGTTTAGATTTTATATTGCATTCAAATAGAAAATGTGACATTTGTGATACTCTTCTCTGTTTTTGGAACAGCAATAATATGACTTACCTGTCTTTATGTCATGACTCCTATAATGGGTGTAGGTACAATGCTGTGAATTACCTCACCCAGGCATCGAGGATGCATCCAAGGATCTTCATGGCAAAATATCACTTCCCTTGTCATGTCAATTTAATCTCTATCCGTCCCACATAGTCTTATCACTGTTACTTCTATTGTAAAAGGTTATGAATGATGATTATAGAATATGTTGGGGACATGAAGAACTCAAAATAAGTCAAGTCTAATGAGTTGCACACTCACAGCGAGGATAAAAAAAGTTTACTTTTTCAGATCATAAGACTTTCTGTGGAGATAGGGGCGAACTCCCAAGCAGATCCAAAATTAACTTGAGAGAGTAGGAAAGGGAGACTAACTTGGCTTTGATTGCGGTTCGAGTTTCTTAAGCAAGGGAACCAGGACTTGTGTTGTTTTGGTCCCAAAAGAGAGAGCATCAAAAAAGGGCCCCCAGTTAGTTCAGGTGTGGAGCAAAGGAGAAGAGGGAGTGGTGGAGCTTGAAGTCAGTTAGCAATCCAACAGCAAAAGTAGAGTCATTTTTATTTTTTATTACTACATGTACCTACCCATAAATGTTATCAGATAAATTGCCTCAGGGAAAATCTAAAGGGAATTCAACGTGTGATGCTTCTTTTAATGAATAGCTAAAATGTCTTTATTTTTTTTTTTTCGCAGTTTTACATATGTCTGCTGAGGGTAAAGCCTGCAGATAGAAATAGGATCTTGTTCTGAAATCAGACATTTGGCAGTATAGGAGTGTGTATGTAATGACAATTTTCTTTTAATGACTTTACATCTTTCATTTGGAATACAAAATGCAAATCCATTGAGAAAGAGAGGCCTGTGAGAACAAAGCAAAGACAGCATCAATAAAACATACTGAATGTGCGCACACATGTATATACCCACATACGAGTGTTCACATTTTGAAAAGTAAGCAATTCTTTTTTGCAATTTGCAATTTGTAATCATCTCTGGAATGTGTCATTATCTAAATAAAACACATTTAAAAACCAAAGAAATATAGTTTGGTAATGCTGATTTAAATTAGATTTAAATCATTTGAATACTTCTCTGAGTCTCTTGAATTTTTCTAAATACAAAGAGTGAAATATTTGCTTTTTTCAGTATTTGTTCTGTATTAGAAAGTCATTTAAGGTTCTATCAAGTTAAACAAGTTGCCTCAATGAACAAATAACACAAGATGGATTAATAGTCCATTATTACCACATTTTTGGTATAATTGTAAGATTGTGAATGACTCTAGGGCAAACATAATACATATTTTGTAGGCTGAGTAATTTGCAATAATTTGATCTAAATACAATTGAAAAAGAACTACATAAAGCAATCAACTGATTGCTCATTAAAATAATTTTGCTAATATCAATACATGAGTTTTGTTTTATAACTCAACAAAAGTTTAGTTTAATGGTGTTAACACAACAGATCTCCCTTCATGCATATCTATTTGTGCACGTGTAAAAGATTTATTCTTCCTTACTTCTATGAAATTGAAATATGATGCTGACTCATGCTTCTTTCTAGCAAGAATATCATATTCAGCCATGAGTTATGAACTTAAAAAACAAGGTACAGTTATTCAACAAAAAGATGCATTTGTAATAATATTTTCTTTTTGTTTTTGTAATTATTAATTATATGTTTACAATTTCATTTTTCCTATCTGATAACAATTGTGGTTATGGCAGAATCCTAAAATTTTGATTTAGAAATTAGATTTTATAATTAAATAAAACAACTCATTTAATCACAGTTTCATGGGAATCACACGCTAAATTTGACATTCTTAGTATCTGGCTCTTGGCCACCCCAGGGTACAGTTTGGTGGGCATGGCCCTTGTTCAGTGATAGCATCTTGCCTGAAGTCTTACATCTTATTAACTTAGAATTTCCTCTGGCTACGGGAGCCTGCTTGACTCAAATTTGGAAAGGCAGGGAAAGAAGTGCCTTGAAATTGCTGCCTCCAGGAGAAACGCTCTACCAATAAGGGAAGGAGGTGAAAAAATAAGCCACAGTAATTTTCTTTTAATGAGATGCTTATATTTTACTAGTCTGTTTTCATGCCACTGAAAAAGACATACTTGAGACTGGTAAATTTACAAAAGAACGAGGTGTAATTGGACTTACAGGTACGCATGGCTTTGAGAACCTCACAATCATGATGGAATGCAGGGAAGAGCAAGTCATATCTTACGTGGATGGTGGCAGGCAGAGTGAGAGAGCTTGTGCAGGGGAATTTTTCTTTATAGAACCATCAGATCTCATGAGACTTATTCACTATCACAAAAAACAGCACAGGAAAGACTTGCCCCATGATTCAATTACCTCCCTGCTGAGTCCCTCCCACAATATGTGGGAATTTAAGATGAGATTTGGGTGGGGATACAGCCAAACCATATCAAATATATATACTACTCAGTCGTTAAGAGCAGTTTCAGCAGAATTGAGCTACAATTGTCCATAGCAGTAACTCATTCATTAACCCCACTCTCTTCTTCTTATTTACTCCCTTTCCCTTCTACACTTCCTCAGTTCCTCACCAGGCTTCCTGGAAAAAAATGTGGTAATTTTATGTTTGACACATCGTTAATTCTCATAAGCCTTTACTAGTAACCTTTCAAACTTTAATAATGGAAAATTATAGAAATCAACTAAAATGTAAATGTTGATATACACTTTCAAATTTATTTTAAAGAGTACACGAATAAGATAACTGTGAAATTTAAAAAGTATTTTGTCTGTTTGAGAAGGAACCAAAATGAAATTAGAAATATATGAAATGGACATAGGGCAAAGGCATACAAAAGCAGTTGTAGGAGAGGAAAGTAATATATCTCTTTAGTTTGGGCTTTCCATTCTCCACTTCTACCTTTATTTTAAGGAAGATGACCTTATATAGAAAAGGTGGGTGAGGAAGAGAATATGAATGAAAGAATATGAAGAAAATACCAACTGTGCATTTAGTGCCTGTCATTATGTAAACATCAACTTTTTAAAAACATTAAACTGTAATGATAAATTTTAATATGAAAAGATTCTCAGGATATTAGTTTTTTCAAGTAAATACTTTTGAAATAGTTATTTCACTTAATAGTAATTAAGAGTACCACATACAGGTAGCTTTTCATGTTTGTTTGTTTGGTTTTTTTCCTGGCAAAATATGGATAAGCTCATAGGGCTGTAGTGAGGATAAAATGAGTTCATTTATTTAAGGTACTTGGCCCTGTGCCTGGCACGAGGTAAGTGCTAAAAATCTTGTATAAACACATAAACAAAAGATATTCTAGAAAGAATGTTTAAACTTTCAATTCTTGGAGAAAAATTGCCTTGTCTCCCACATGACCAGTGACGTTAACAGAAACTCAGTATCTGAATGGGTACATTTAATTCCAAAAGCCATTTCTTGTGTTCTTATAACACTTCAAAGTAAAATATTTGCATTAATTCTATACTTCAGAAATCTGGGAAGGGAAGTACATGTATAACAGAAATCTGTCCTCTGCTTGATTTAGTTGCCAACATGTGAGTAAGACTTTAACTCTCTTTTAGCATACAAAATAATATAATTTATACAGTCTTACAAAAGTAGGACATTCTGTCTTTTCCAAAAGCATGAATAAACCTGGAAGACATTATGCTCAGTAAAATAAGTCAGGAACCAAAAGACAGATATTTCATGATCTTACCCATATGTGAAATCTTAAAATGTGAAACTCACAGAAATTGTGAGTACAATGCTGGTTAATAGAGGCTGATGGAAGGGTGTGAAAAAGGGGAGATGTTGGTCATTCTATTAAACAGCAGGAATCAGATTTAGTCATCTATTGTACAGCATGGTAACCACAGTTAATAATAATACTTTCATATTTCAAAATTGCTAAAAGAGTGGATAGTAAATGTTCTCACCATAAAAAATTATAAGTAAGTGAGGTGATGGATTACCTAGCTTGATTTAATCATTTCACAATGTATAAGTATATTGTACCTCATAAACCTAATTACTATTAATGAAAAATACAAAACAATAGAATTTAATTATTCTTTATTAGTTAAAAACCCTGATGTTTTTCTGTCTTTATGTTGGGTCCTCACTTTTGTACATGCCTCACACACGTTAGTGCCATTGAGAGATTAGGAGGTGTTATAGTATAAAAAACATATTGCCTTACAATATACAATTACTCAAGAACATTTATTATGATAATGAGAAAAGGTATATCAAATCACGTGATAAACACTCACACAAAGAAGTGTTTTGATAGATGATGTTCTCCATCTATAAGATAAAAATCATGAAAGGTGTCTCTCAGCTTCTCCTCCATTCTTGCTCTGTGAACTCTGGAAAATCCTGTTTCTGCAACCCTACTTTTGTGCCTTAATTGAACAGCCAAGTAAATAATTCTGAAAATGAATGGTATTTTGATATGAATTGCTTTGAATCTGTAAATCATTTTGAATAACATTGACATTTTAACTATACTACATTTTTTCAATGCTTGAGCATAGAATTTTTTTTCTTTGTTTGTGTCCTCTTCAATTCCTTTCATCCATGTTTTATAGTTTTCCTCATGGAGATACTTTACTCTTTGGTTAAGTTTATTTGTAGGTATTTTATATTTTTTAGTTATTGCAAATGGGTTCGCTTTCTTTATTCCTTTTTCAGACAGTTCCCTGTTGGCAAATAAGTGCTGCTGATTTTTGTAAGTTGATTTTGTATTTTGCACATTACTGAATTATTAGTTCTGGTTTGCTGAAGTATTTAGATTTTTCTAAGTATAAGATCATGTCACCAGCAAACAAAAATAATTTTTCTTATTCCCTTCCAATTCGTATGCCTTTTTTTTTTTCCCTTGTCTAATAGCTATAGGTAGGATATTCTCACTCATATTTGGGAGCTAAGAAGGTGGATCCCTTGAAGACAGATTGGTAGTTACCAGAGGCCAGGAAAGATAGGAAGGAGGAGAAGCTAAAGAGAGTTTGATTAAATTATACAAAAAATAGTTATCTAGAAGAAATAAGACTTAGTGTTTGATAGATCAGTAGGGTGACTACAGTTTAAATAATGTATTGTATATTTCTAAAGAGCTAAAAGAGACTTATTTAGATGTTCCCAGCATAAAGATAAATGTTTAAGGTGATTAATATACCAATTATCATGATTTCATCATTACATCTCATATCAAGGTATCAAATTATCACATGTATCCTAAAATATGTAGATCCATTATGTATTAATGAAAAATAATTATGGAATAATTCTAAAATTCTTATGCTGATTTACAGTTGGAAAGGGAAATTTAATAAAGAAGAATAGACCAGATAGGATAGGTCACAGAGGAACAGGTAGAGAAAAAAAGTATTTTTATCCTTTGAGGAAGAGTAGTTTGTTGAACGTAGCACAGAGAAGTAAGACTGGGGACATGTGCCAGGAATGAGAGATTGAAACAACCAAGAAAAGACTTAAATATATTTTTTATTTTTCTTTAAAGACTGCAAGAAAGATTTGCATACATTTTCAGTTGCTTTTTGATATCAGATAATGACATACCAAAAATGGGACCAGGAAGAATAGACGTACCATGTTTGTGTATGTGTGTCTGTGTGTCTGTGCAGATGAGTGTGCATATATATTCATAAACAGCATACTCAAGAGAATCCTTCAATATTTAACTAGTCTGTCCTCATTGCTGCCCCTTTTGAAATGTTTAACTGCTTCCATTGTAGTTTTATTATGCTTTAAATAGAAGAGTTTGCCTCGGGTTATGTTTTTCTTCTCAAAGACATTTTGTTGTTGCTGTAGCTATTTGTTTGTTATTTGTGTAATTTTGAAACTGGGAAATGTTTTACTTCCAGGAATTCTAAATCTACTCAAATTATTTCTCTCTCAATAATAAATTATCTTCCATTTACTTGTTTTTAAGAAATGTGAACCTTTGCATATGCCATTTTACGATGCTTTTTGCAGGTGAAATAAAAGGTTTTAAATAAATGCAAAAAAATTGTATTCAAAATTAGATGTTTTTATTCATCCAAATATATCACATTAAGGAATACTGCAAAAATTCTATTTAATTGTTAAATATTAAGGTCAAATATTATTGTTAAATATTAAATCTGCTGTACATAAGCTGAAGCAGTGTATTTCTCATAATATTATCCTTGTGTTTTTAAAAGACATTTTAGTTTGTTTCTTTTGGGATGACTCTGAAATCATGATTGATAAAATAGTACAATCTTATTATTTTATTGGCCGAGTATTTTATGAAAATATGACCTCAGAATGTAAATCTCGTTAAGAAATTACCCAAGCGTCATTTTACTTAAAATGTAAATATATTAATATATAATATGAGATCTTGTTAAAAGTTTATTAGGAAAAATTAAGCAATAACTTCAAACTGTAACCATATAAGATTTAAACATTTTTTAGGTTAAGATTTTTATTACCTGATGCATGCTGAATTTGTCCACACCTCATTAAGCCTAAGGTATTTTCATGAACTTTAGCCACCTGTCATTGCTATGATTCTCAAATGAGAAAGATCCACATTAACTCTCCCAATTGTCACTGTCACCCTCTGCAGAAAATACACTTATTGTGTCAAGCAACAAATGAAATCAAAACACACACACACAAAAGAATATTTTAAAGGAATATACAACAATTGCCTTCATCCGTTTCTCGTGATTTGAAATATAGATAATTTGTTAATTAAAAAGCTATATATATTTAAAATATTGCTCTCAGTACAGTTGTTTCTAGGGGTGCAAGAAACTTCTGTATTCATTTGCTTATGATTTGACCTCTATATCTGGTTTTAGAGTGAGGGGCTATAAATACTGGCTATTGGCTTGAAGATAAGTATTGATCGCAATAAATGCCATAAGATGATACTAATATCATTCATTTCTACAAAGAAATATCTTTGGAAATAACGGAATTTTTTTTTTTCCTGGACTGAAACTTTCTATTTAAAACCCAATGGGTTAAAGGTTTCTATTGTAGACGTATTCCAAGATGATCTCCCAGATTCTTAGTACTTGGTATAAACATACACCTTGAATTAATTTTCTCTCATTGAGTGTGGGCAGAATCTGTGGCTATGAAAGCATGATTGCTCTGTAGATTAGATTATGTTATATGGCAAATAGTGAAGACAGAGTCACTCCTGGGACTGTGTGTGTGTGTGTGTGTGTGTGTGTGTGTGTGTGTGTGTATCTGTGTGTGGGTACTTCTTTTCTTCCTTTGTAGAATACTGAGGGAACATTAAAAGTCAGAGATATGTGCGCCTGTTCATCTGGAAGAAAGCAAAGACTCATGCTGTATACTCCTTTTTGGGGCATGTGGCCAGGAACTCAGCATGACCTCCAGAAGTTGAATGTGGTCTCTATTCAGAAGTCAGTAAGAATATGGATGCCTTAGTTATACAACTTCAGGGAAACGAATTTTGTCAACAATTAATGAGTTTGGATAGTAACCTGAGGCTCCAATATGAATTGTGACCCCAGATGACATACTGATTTTTAGCCGGGGTTCCTGAGCACTTTGTTTCCTTGTACCATAACTCCTGTACTATGGAAACTGTGAAATAAGTTTCTGTCATTTTAAACCACTAAACTTGTGGTAATTTGTTAGTCAAAAACAGGAAACTAATGAAATCACTATTCTGCAATGAGGTGGCAACTAAAAACCAGTTAGCTACTTTTTCCATTGTCAACAATTTTTACTGTTAGTTATTAACTAAACGTTCTCTTTTATAGATTTATCAAACTTTCATGCAGAATTAAGAAGTTACTGGAGGAATAAGAGGATATTAATCATTTTATTTAAATTGTGCATTGCAGTGCAATTCTGACATAGCATTGTTTCATAATATGCAGATATTTATCATCTAAATTCAAACCTTATATTGGCAAGTTAATTACATAAAATACGTGTATGTTATTTGACAGAGACTAACTCTCCCTACTACGTTTGTAGCTATTTTCGGTGATGCTATGATGTTAATGTGGATATTCTTAAAATTACATCTATGTAACAATCTTGACAAAGGGAAGGATAAGATGTTGTGTTATAAAATTTAATACTGTGATGATAAAAGATGTGCTTATTAATATTCACCACAATGACAGAAATTAATGAAGGAATGCAGAAGCTCACTCAAAAGTATCATGACCTTGTATTATCTAAAATGGAACCAATAAAAATATACTGCTTTTATGGTTGAAATCATGCTACTTTCTTTAGTCCTGATTTCTAAGCATAGCTCTGCCAATGACTTTCTGACGTTTGTATTTTGCTTCAAGTATGACCATGTGGAAGCTAATCAAAGATTAGCTTCCATATATATCTCATTTTGCACTAATAGATTATTTTATTTTTGAAGAATAATGAGAAATGTCATCTTTTTAAGAATAAAAGATAAAATTTTCACAAGATAATATAGTTTCTCTTGTCACATGCGTTATCAGTAAGATTCACACTAAACACAACAATCTAGGTAATTTCTTACATACCTAACCAAAATATTAGAGACACATCAAAAGTGAGGGCCTGAGAACCTAGTTATTGCTTATCATAGACAAGTTTAATATATAAATAGTTCTTGTATGAGATTTATCATCATTGACTAACAATATATAAATAAAAAGTGTGGTAGAAATAAGCAGAAATAGTTGATAAACTATAGTGTTGTTATTCAAATATTAACAATTTCCCACCGTCCTAATAGAGAAAATGAAAGGTGCCTGAGACTTGTGACATTTTTCTTACTCATCATTCTATTTCACATAGTCCCAAATATAATAACAGGAAAAATCGAATTAGATCGTGTTACGTGCTATATGATGTTCTTTTATGCTCTTTCACTTGCTACCTACAAACTTAGTCAAATTGAATTTGTGAGAAACGTGTAATTGTTTTACATTGTTTTCAAATCTAATTAATGTCTGCCTTAATAGAAGGCAGTTGAATTTTCACATCTGCTTTTCATTAAATGTGTTACAATAAGTTGGTTGAGGTATATAAAGAAAATGAAGTTTCATATAGATATGTAGTTGGAAAAAAAAAGAGTGGGAACTTTAATGATCTTTTCAACTAATTGTTAGTAGTGTTCTTCAAGAACAGGTGAAAGTTACTTAAAGTTTAGTTTCAAAATGGAATCTGAAAAAAATCAAAATAATTTTATATTCTGTTACATTAGAATCAATTGACCTATGAAGAACCTTGAATGGATCTTTTATTCACAGATAATTTTATAACATCATGCGTTTGTCATTTGGAGAACATGAGTTCACTGATTTATGAACATCTTTCAAATGTAGATGAGTTTCATTTTACAATATCAAAAATTAACATTGTTTAATAAAATTATTCATTTAACTGGAATATTCCTTTAGTAGTCAGAAGTCAAGTTCACGGTGATGGAACCAAACCTCTAAAATTCTAATTCTTCTAAAGTTTATTATTTTCCACATATATTGACAATTGTCTTCTGTGATAGGCTTATTTTGTTCATTTTTTGAGGAAACACCTTCCAAATACCCAGACACGAAGTAGCATAATTTATCTGTAAGTAATTGTCTTAAGTAAAAGTTCCAATCTATGAAAAAAATGGTTAGTTTTGCTGGTTACTCAAAACAAACCACTGATATTCCTTGAGACAACCATCGTATTTTAGTAATGACTCAGTTGCTTTAGGTGTACGTATCCTTTTGTCAAGCAAAATGTTAAAAATAGATGTATGTGACTTAAGGATCAAGTTTTTGCTTATAAATACTATTCTTTGCTCATTAAAATATATTCTTAAGTTAAACTGATATTGGATTATATGGCAGTGCATAGCAATGAATAATATAGAAATTAGTAATAAAATATTGGGATACTACCTTGCTATAAATCATTGGCAGTTTTATCCCCCATTGCTTTTCACAATCAGTGCACTTACTGACACAATAAAAGGCAGATAACATCTTAGAATTATTATGAAAATAGATTGTATTTCCTTGAACCCCTAAAAGGGCCTGAGAATTCTCCAAGGATTTAGGGACAATAAATTAAGAATTAATATTTTAAGAGTGCCTCACCTGCTTCAGAGCCATGATTTTGTCACGGGAGGTTTGATAAGGCTAGAAGTCTTGTGGTTCTGATCCATTCTCCACAATTCCCCTTTACAGCTTCCTCCTCTAGAGCAATCACCACAGGGCTGTTTCATGTAGCTAATCCAGCTCACCCAGTTCACTTTACAGACATCCACAGTGAGTATAGATATCTAAAGAAGCCGTGTCATCATTTTTTCCCTTATGGTCCTGTTCCCAGGAAAAAAAATCTGATGTTCACAAAATACAACTGTCCTGGAAGATTACTGTAATGAAACTTGAGCTGATACTTGGAAAATAATCATATTATGTCAGTATCAACTAGAAAATGTCTATTTTAGCTGGAATTTAAAAAGAAAGTAAAATTTTACCAAGGTTTTTATCTGGAAAGTATTCCATGCATTAGTACTCTAAAGACAATACAAGATTAGTCAATTACTCTATGTTTGTTTCTATTGTATTAGCATATAGATAATGCACAGAAAAGAAGTAATAGAAATAAGGTTAATATGGAAAAGAGGGTCAGTGCCTACAAGAGAATTTAAAAATACACTCTTGTGAAAAATGTAAATTATATTGTTACTTTTTTCCGGTCTCCTAACAAGGTAAAAATGCAGTACTTTAGAAAGGTTTGATTAAATAATTGTCTATGTGGAATGCATAAAGGGAAGAAAACAGTGGACTCAAAGAGACCATTTGTAATTTTTTATTTCATCTTGATTTGTGCATGAGAATAATCTCCTTAGGTGGTATACTGTGTTCTTCCATAGGTGTATAAAAAACAGTGCATATTTAACCTGTTTAAGCATGAGTTTAAATACAGATCCAATCTTATTGTATAGAGTTCTCTACTTCATGGGAAAATTAACCGTTTTATATTAGAAACTTGTAGTCTATGGCAAAAACAAATTAGGCTGCTGCAAAATTTGTTAACTCGTAATGTAAAATTGGTAATATATTAAGGGAAAGATAGCTCACTTATCCTTGCATATACATTATTTTTGTTTCTTGCATTAAAAATCAAGTTTCTCTACCACCAAAGTCTAAGTTTCAGTGTTGTTGACCTCCTCTTTCAAGGAAAATAAAGCTAAAGTTATTACAGCTCTTTGAAATTTTTTTCTAGAATCCTGGAACTAAAGGCAAATCAGAGATGAGAAAACTGAAATAGGAAATAAATCATGAAATTTTTATTCTCCAATCTCTATGTCTATATCGTTATAATTATAGCTAAAATAAATAAATTTAAACTTAGGAGAATGTATAGATTACTCACATTAACGACATGAAAATTTAAGGGTTAATGCAGAAATATTGCATACTGAAATATTTCCAGAAACTATCGATGTGTTAGTGTGTTTAAAGGAAGGCATAGCAAACACAGAGTGTTTGCATAAAGGACATAATGCAAATTAACCTTTATCAAAAATGTTATGGGGCTTTTTATTTTAAACTGTGAAACGTACTCCAATCATCTCTCTACAAATTTGTAGAAGCTTTTTGGTTAAATTAGGAAGATCAATATGATGGTGAGGGTGTTGATGGAGGTTAAGAGCAGTCCTGGCACAGTTGCCTGGTCCTCTTTCTTGGTAGCCTTCTCAGAAAGAGATGTCTTTTTCTTCACACACATTTGTTGTCCAATCAACCCCCAGGCATCTGCTGCAGCAGATGGGCTTTGCCACGTACCTGGAACCATGAAGCAAATGTAACCAGTGCTTTCTCCACCTCTGGGTGAATTTAGTCAGGCTTTACTAGTTAGCATGAGTTCATCCAGGAAATATTTATTGAGCATCTGATATATGGAACATTGTGGTAGTTAAAGAGTTGAAAGCAGATCTGAGTCTTAACCTCAAGAAGCTTTGCTCTAAAATGCTTTGCCCTAAAATGCTTTGCCAAACTTAAGATTTAAATTCTCTGCGATTTCTTTTTTTCATTAGATTTACCTCTGATCTCGTAATCCAGGTACTTTATGCCATGTACTTTCATTTTTATTTGATATTTTTTCTTTTATTTCTACAATATTTTATTTTTATGCATTCCCACAGGAAGAAGAAAGCATATTACTTCATTCACCGTTTGTCTGGAAGCTGTTGCATACATATCATGAAATGTCAGCAGCAAAACCCAGACAGGAAGCAAGTAGACAAGCATCACTCTCCTTAGGTGCCTGTTCTGCTTTATTAGCTATCCAATCGCCATCCCTTATTGAACCTTCAGATCTTATTTTCCTTCCTGAGTGTATTACCAACTCTAGAGGTTTCTTAGTAATTTTAAATTATCTAAAGACCTTCTTTTTCAATGTGCACTGTGATATCTTGATCCAAGAATATCTGAGTGAGTAGGCCTCAAGTAGGCTTTAGTAGTCCTGTGTATTCTGTCTAGTGTTTAAATACTGATAACACTAAACACATAATCACTGATTTTAAAAAATGACCTCAAGACTATGACGGTATCCCCTTTAGGAATGAACTTTAGGAATGACATTTCAGTGGTGGAAGCAGCAGTAA
This sequence comes from Papio anubis, assembly GCF_008728515.1. NCBI lineage: Eukaryota > Metazoa > Chordata > Mammalia > Primates > Cercopithecidae > Papio > Papio anubis. The sequence goes on along the minus strand of NC_044979.1, from coordinate 39,098,272 downwards.
AAACATGCTATGGTTTCATGGTAGTAGCCTTGCACATTACCACGTCATAGAGGTATGGAGGAGGAGTCTATGTGCGAGGTTCTAGTATAATGGATTAAAAAAACCCTTTATTTTAGGGCAGCAGTTTATTATTCTGGCATATGTTCTTGCCATTAAAAATGTATATATGCACACATTTATACATATATTTATAAATATGCATGCTTTATATATAATGTATACATTTATGTATAAATATATGTGTGTATATATGTTTATATTTACATATATATTTTATACTATATGTGTTATATACATATAATATGTAAATATAAATATATAAATGTGTATATATATATATACACACACACATATATATATCTGTGCTCTCTAGAAGCTTTAGGCTAAAAATATGCACTGATTTGTACTGTATTGATATCTATCCACTATTTATTAAAAAGGACCAGCTTATTACTTTTGCTTTTATGAAATAAGTAAAATCACCTGCGAAGTAAATAACCCCTAATATCTATGACAAATAAAAATCATTAGACAATTTAGCTGAGCACATACTTTAAAATTTTAGGAAGAGTACAAATTAACCAATATTTCAGATCTCTTTTGTGTACAGAAAAATGTGTGCTAATGTTACCTTCTCCCTTTCTATTCATCTCTACATCTTTCAGTAGCTTCTTATCGATTGAGACTGAAGAATGCAAGGATTGGCTTTATAAAAGTACGCACAGTACTGTCCCCCATAGTTTGGAGTACTATGAAACTTCAGCTAAATGCATTTGAAGGGAAAATACCACATTTTAATAATTTTGATTTGTCACATACTTTTTATTTTATCCTTTCAAATTATTACCTTTGGCTCAGGCGCTTATTCCTCCCACAGGAAGATGAAAGCATATTACTTTATTCATGATTTGTCTGGAAGGTATTGCATACATGCCATGATATGTCAGCAGCGAAAGTCAGAGAGGAAACAAGTAGACAAGAATCACAATGATCTCCGCAATTACTTTTTAAAATAGAAACTGTTGACAATCTACATACTGATGAACTTAATATTTACTTCTGATAATTTAGACCATGCTTCAGAGAGGACGGAAATATTTAGTAGATGTTTTCACTTCAGTCATGCAATTTTATATTAAAGGCAATAATATGGTATTCTAAAAACAACATATTTATTTGTTGTAAATTTGAAGTGTTTGGATTTTCTGTATTGTATCAAATGGCAAAATATCATTGCTGAAACAAAGTAAAACACAAAACATCAACAAAAAAATCACACAAAAGTGAATAATGAGTTTGTCATCTGAAGCTCAGCAAGATTTTGACTAAAACATTTTAAGAAATCAATACATCTTGCCATGTTTTTACACACCCCAAGTTCTGATTGCCAGACTGAAGTTTTGCTAATGAAAGGCCCAGATTTGCTGCCTCTTGTACATCTTTTATCTGCCTCCCCAATCAGGTCTATTGATATTCTGTACCACAATCAGGACTTTTCAATTAAAAGTAGATGATCTGATGAAGACACAGTAAAATTTCAAACCTGCCCAGTACTGCCACTTCCTCATCAGGGCATCCTCACAAAGATGGTCTCCTCCTCTCCTTTTGCACTCTCTGGTTTGGCCCAGTATGTCCACCTTCAGGGCACACATGTTCAGCACTGCAGATTCTTTTTTGCCAACCACGGTGCTGTGATATCAGAATAATCATCTGCTCATTTGAATCATCTGCTCATTGAATCTGAGATACATCTAAGTCAAAATAAGCCTAATCAAAACTAATATGCTTGTAATACTCTTTGTGATATACATGTGTCTAGGTAACAAAAGCAATTGATTTTTTAGTGAAAGCAGATAGCCTAAGCATCACCATTAACTATCAAATATCCCTTCAAAACATCTAAGAAATCTTTCCAGATAACTCAGTAAATACTTCATTTATTTTCTTATTTTTTTGTACTAAATATTTTATGTTTCCTCTTTTATATATAAACTCCCATATTACATCAGAATAGAGATAATTTACAAAATTATTTGAATATAGGTAATGAAGTTGAACAATGCAAATACATAATTGGTGCAGAGAAAGTATACATAAGATAGAAAATATTAGGAGGGCAGACATTATGGCATCCTAAAATAGGGCTGCAAATTTAGCTCTGTACTTTTCTGGTACCTTTGGAAATAAATTGAGATTTTAAATGTGTCTTTAATATTTTGATGAATCACAAATGATGTTTTTTATATATATACATATATAAGCTCCATCCATCAAACACACATTCCAAACAAGAAGAGATTCAATAACCATTAAAAATCTTACTCTGCAAGTTTGCTTTCACAAATGTGTGGTCTTTTTATAATAAAGATATAATTAAGTAATCAAGTTTTAAAGAATAAAACTTTAAGCAAATAATAATTGAATTTATTAGCATTATTATCACCCTATATCTCTGGCAAACAATTCTTAGTTAAAGCTAATAACATTTCATAAATTTTAGTAAAATAACTTTGAATTTAGGATACAAATTACGTTATTGACAACTGATATTAAGGGTATAGCTCTAGAATTACAATGTATTATCATTTCAATGGAATCACTAGTATGAGGAAGCATAATTCATATTTGTCTTATGAGTAATTGTGCTCAATTATGCTATTCCCACTAGAGAAATACTCGCATTAAGTTGATTTGAGGAAAAGAAAATAAAAAAGACAAACTCTTAAGAGTTGCTTTCTACCATATTTAACATATAACAAAGTTAGCAGAGGAAAAAAATGTAACAGCTACTCTGAATAAAACCTAATGATATTCTTTCAATTCCTGAAACACATTAATAGTACAATACACAAACATACACACACACACACGTAAGCACATACAATATTGAATGCAAAGTCTTTGCTTATCCTTTATTCTTAACATATATATAGTATTAAATTATTTTTGAGACACACATAACTACCTATATTTAAAATGTATTATTGGATAATTTTGACATACATATACACCTATAAAATCAGCACCACATCAAGGTAATAAACATAATCATCATTTCAAAAATTTTCCATGTGTCCCTTGTAATCCATAACTCTCACTTCTTCTCTATTTCCTCAACTAGGTAAGCACAGACCTATTCTCTTTCACTATGAATTTGTGCATTTTCTAGAAATGCATTAAATCATATACAGTATATGGTCTTTTTTACCTGACTTCTTTAACTCAGCATAATTATTTTGAAATTCATTTACATTTTTCCAAGTAGCCCTCACATTTTAGTCCTGAGTAGTATATGACACTACAATGTCTTTATCCCTTCACTTGTTAATGGATATTTGAATTGTTTCCAATGTTAAGCTGCTAAAAAGAAAGTCGGGAATGGTAATTTGTATATAAGTATTTGCGTGGACACATGTTTTATTTTTCTTGGAGTTCCTGGTTTATATTTCAAGTGTACACTGACAAAGAAAACTAACAGCTATTTCCTAAATTAGTTGTACCATACTAAGTTTCCACCACCAGTGCAAAGAGAGTCCAAGTTGCTCCACATCCTTGCTAACTCTTGGTTTGGTTAGTCTTTTTTTTTTGGATGGAATCTTGCTCTGTCACCCACGCTGGAGTGCAGTGGTGCAATCTCAACTCACTGCAACTTTTGCCTCCTGGGTTCAAGTAATTCTCCTGCCTCAGGCTCCCAAGTAGCTGGGACTAGAAGCGCATGCCACCACGCCCAGCTAATTTTTTTTGTATTTTTAGTAAAGATGGGGGTTTCACCATGTTAGCCATCTCGTCCTCCCAAGGTACTGGGATTACAGGCATGAGCCACCGTGCCCGGCCCCTCTTAATTTACTCATGTTATCAAAAATTAATTTTCTGACTGCTTATTGCTACTATATAGAACCATAATTGATTTTTCATGGTAATATTTTATTATATAGTTGTTTTTATCCTGTAATCTTATTGAACTCAGTAATACTAGTATCTTTTTGTCAACTCCATAGAATTTTCTTCATCAATGACTATATCAACCATGAATAAAGATGTATTTTATTTATTTATTTTCAATATAGATGTTATTTATTTATGACATTAAATATCAAGAACCTCTTGTACAATACTGAGTAGAGAAAATGTCAAGATGGCTGACTAGACAGAGCCAGGAAGAACTTCTCCCATTGACAGAGACCAGAATATCAAGTAGACTGGAACACCGTAAGCTGATCTTTGGAAAGAAGACATTGAGAGTTGATAGAGGAAAGATGCAGACCCTGGGGCTGAAGAGAAAAGAAACTAAGAGCTCTAGATGGAGTTGCCAAGAACCAGGATTCGCTCCTGGCCTCAAGTGACTCCTAGCGAAGGGGTAAGTGATATAGGTATGGAGCAGCCCACTGTCAACAGAACTCTGGAATCCTAGAGGTGAGAGATGTCCACTACCACCACAGATATCTGAGTTGATAGGGAGAACTTTCCAGACAGTTGGCAGAGACAGAACTCTGTTCTGTGTGGAGCCCAGATGGTTTGGCATGGGGATGACTGCAGTGGAGCACAGTCATCAGTACCCATTCACTAAGGCTCTCTATATTCCTTCAGGTGGTGTTAGACTTTGTAACTGCCAGACCTAGAATGAGCATGGCTATCTTGCCCGCAGGACAGGGCCAGTCAAATCTAAATGTTCCCCATATGCTGGCCTCTCCCAAGGTCTCTGCCTGGCCACACCAGGTTACAGCACAGCCTCAGCCACCCTATTAAAACACTCGACAGTGATCAGTGCCTTAACTCTTTTGTCTACAGCCCCTGCCTTCCTGTCAAGTTAGTTTCACAGACGAACTGCCACTGGTGAGTACTATCCGTAGTTTACCCCACCAGCATACACTTGTCTGCAGTTTTCCTCTGCCATCTGGCTGGAATGTAGGCATGCACAAACCCAATACCACCCCATCACAGTGCACATGCCCTTGGCTCCCCTACAACCCCCATTGGTGTGCAGTTGCTCCTGGCCCCCTCACTACTGCCATGCCCATTCTCATTCACTACTGCCATGCCCATTCACTACTTCATCAGGCTGCTTTTGCAGGACCTATGGCTGCACTGGCCCGCCGCTGATGCACACACACCCACTGCCCATTCACTACTTCATCAGGCTGCTTTTGCTGGCGGCATCCAACAGTGTTGTTTCCAGTGGACTGGGAGCACCTCAGCCCCTCCAAGATAGCAGCTCCTTCACCTCAAGGGGCCAGAGAAAAGAGTCATGGACCTGGTTTCAGGACTGCAGGATTAGAGCACACAGCCCAGGAGTGCTGAGATCAGTTTTTGAAGACATCCAGAAATGAAGTCAATTGACTAAATCCAACTTATACCACAATCAGAACCTCAAGGGCATCAAAGAATATAAAAGCGAAAAAAAACCTTATCCAAAGGACAGCAACTTCAGAGAATAAGGGATCATCACCCATACAGATGAGAAAACAAATAAACAAACAAACAAAAAACAGTGCAAGATTTCTCACAATTCTAAAAGTCAGAGTGTCTTTTCTTACCTCCAAACGATCACACTAGGTCCCCAGCAATGGTTAATAATCAGATACACATAGCTGATATAATGGTATAGAATTCAGAACCTGGATGTCAAGGAAGCTCAATGAGATATAGAAGAAGGTAGAAATCAAATTCAAAGAAAACAGTAAAAAAATCCAAGTGTGGAATGATGACATAGCCATTTGCAGAAAGAACTAAGCTGAACATCTGGGAAAAAACAAACAAACAAACAAACAAAAACAAAAAAAAACCCATGCATTTCTTAATACAATTGGAAGCAATAATAACAGAACAGAGCAAGCTAAGAAAAGAATAACAGAGCTCAAGACTATTCCTTCAAATCATTCAGACAAACAAAATTAAAGAAAGAAGAATTTTAGAAAATGAACAAAACCTCTGAAAAATAAAAGATCACGTAAAGAGACCAAACCTATGACTCATTGGCATTCCTGAAAAAAAACAAAAACAAACAAACAAACAAAAAACGGGGACAGAGCAAGCAACCTGGAAAACATAATTGAGGATATTGTATATGAAAATTTCCCCAACCTTACTAGAGAGGTTGACAGGTAAAATCAGGAAATTCAGAGAACCTCTGTGAGGTACTACACAAAGTGACCATTCCCAAGACACGTAGTCATCAGATTCTCCAAGTTCAATGCAAAAGAAAAAACCTTAAAGGAGCTAGAGAGAAGGGGCAGGTAAATTACAACGGGAGCTCCATTAGGTTAACAGCAGACCGTTTAGCAGAAACTCTACAAGTCAGAAGAGATTGGGGGCCTATGTTTAGTATCTTAAAAGAAAAGAAATTACAACCACGAATTTCATATCCTGTCAAAGTGACTTTCATAAATGAAGGAGAAATAAAATCCTTTATAGACAAGCAAATATGAAGAGAATTTATTACCACCAGACCTGCCTTACAAGAGGTCTTTAAGGGAGTGCTATGCATAGAAACAAAAGATTAATATATACCACCACAAAAACACACTTAAGTACATAGGCCATTGACATTATGAAACAACTATACAGTCAAGTCCGCATAATAACCAATTAACAACATAATAACAGGATCGAATCCTCACATATTAATACTGACTTTTCATTGGGCTAAGCATCTTACTTAAAAGACACAAAGTGAAAGACTGGAAGAAGAAGCAAGACCGAAGTGTCTGCTGTAAGAGACCCATCTCACATGCAATTACACCCATAGGTTCAAACTGCAAGAATGGAGAAGGATCTCTCAAGCAAGTGGAAAACAAAATAGAGCAGAGATTGCTATTCTTATTTCAGATGAAATAAACATTAAACCACCAATGGCCAAAGAAGATAAAGAAGGGCATTACATGATGAAAATGGGTTCAATGCAACAAGAAGATTTTACTATTCTAAATATGTATCCACCCAATGTTAAGCACCCAGATTCCTAAAATAAGTTCTCAGATATCTACAAAGATATTTACCCACAAAATAATAATAGGAGACTTCAGCATCCCATTGCCAATGTTAGACACATTGAGTCAGAAAACTAACAAAGATATTCAGGACTGAAAATCGATGCTTGACCAAATGGGACTAACAGAGATCAACAAAATATTCCACACAATGACCATAGAATATATATTATTCTCATCTTCACAGAGCACATACTTTAAGATTGAGCACACACTCATCCATAAAACAATTCACAAAAATTAAAAAAAAAAAAAACATGCCAACCACAGTGTAGGACCACAGCACAATAAAACTAAAAGTCAATACCAAGAAGATATCTCAAAACCATATAATTATATAAAAATTAAACAACCTGCTTCTGAATGATGTTTGGTTTAAATATGAAACTAAGGCAGAAATAAAAAAATACTTTGAAACTAATGAAAACAAAGACATAACATTCCAGAATCTCTGGGACACAGCTAAAGCAAACTTAAGAGGAAAGTTTAAAGCATGAAATACCTACATCAAGTTGGATAGATACCAAGTTAACAACCTAACATCATATTGAGAAGAATTAGAAAAACAAGAGCAAACCAGTCTCAAAGCTAGCAGAAGAAAAGAAATAACCATAAAATCAGAGCTGAACGACATGAAATCGAGACATGAAAAAACTATACAAAAGATAAAGAAAACTTAAAGATAGTTGTCTGAAAGACGATAACTTTGATAGACTACTAGATAGATTAATAAAGAAAAAAGAGTGATGATCCCAATAAACAAAATTAGAAATAACAACAGAAATACAATAAAACACTCAGAGACTATTACAAACACCTCTATTCACACAAACTAGAAAACCTACAAGAAATGGATAAATTTCTGAAAACATACAACCTCCCAAAATTGTACTAGGAAGAAATTGAAACCATGAACAGACGAGTTACAAAATTTAATCAGTAATAATAATAATAAGAAAAACCACCAACCAAATTAAGCCCAGGACCAGACAGATTAACAGCTCCATTATATCAGACATAGATAGAAAAGTTAGGACTAATCCTACTGAAATTACTACAAAAAATTTAGGAGGGACTTCTCCCTAACTTGTTTTATGAGGCCAGCATCATTTTGATACCAAAACCTAGAAGAGACAATCAGTCAATCAATCAATTAATAAAACTTCAGGCCAATATTTCTGATGAACAAAGATGAAAAGTATCCTCAATAAAATTCTATCAAACTGAATCCTTTGGTTCATCATATGCCAATCAATAAATGTGATTCATCACATAAATGGAACTAAAAAAAAAAGACCACGTGATCATCTCCATAGACACACAAAAGGCTTTCAATAAAACTGAACATCCCTTTATGTTAAAAACTCTCAGCAAACTAGGCATCAAAATACACACCTTAAAATACTAAGAGCTATCTATGACATACCCATAGCCAACATCATACTGAATGGGCAAACGCTGTAAACATTTCCCTTGAGAACCATAACAAGATAATAATGCCTATTCTCTCCACTGCTCTTCCACATAGTACTGCAAGTCCTAGTCAATGAAACAAGGCAATAAACATAAATAAATGGCATCCAAATAGGAAGAGAAGTAAAAATATCTCTCACTGCAGTCTATATGATTCTATATTTTGATAAACCCATAGCTTCTGTCTTAAGGTTTCTATAACAGAAATAATTTCAGTAAAGTTTCAGGATACAAAATCAATGTAAAAATATCAGTAACATTTCTATACACCAATTACATGCAAGCTGAGAGCCAAACCAAGAACACAATCCCATTTGCAATAGCCACAAGGAGAATTAAATACTAGGTGAGTACAAAAGTAATTGCAGGTTTTGCATTGTTGGAATTGGATGTTTGATATTTGAATACATTCTTAAATAAATGTGGTTATGTTATACATCATTTTAATGGGTATTTCTCACTTTATGGGTTTTTTTTTTTCTAATGACATATCACTTGCTGTTTAGTTTATGTTTATTTTAGACTATGGAAATGATGTTAGACAAAAAGCAAATTTGAGTGATTTTTTAAATTCAAATTCAAAATGGACTGTAAAGCAGTGGAAACAACTCGCAACATCACCAACGCATTTGGTCTAGGAACTGCTCATAAACATACAGTTCAGTAGTGGTTCAACAAGTTTTGCAAAGGAGATGAGAGGCTTGAAGATATGAAGCTTAGTGGCCAGCTACCAGAAGTTGACAGTGACAAATTGAGAGCGATCATGGAAGCTGATACTTTTACAACTACAAGAGAAGATGCCAAAGAATTCAATGGTCAATGTCGACCATTCTATGGTCTTTCAGCATTTGAAGAAAATTGGAAAGTTAAAAAAGCCCAATAAGAGGGTGTCTCATGAGCTGAACTGAGGGACCATTACAATCAACACATTTTTGCCAATGAAAAATAAGTTTGTTTATTCTCGTAGCGTAAAAATCCATGCTTCAGGATTAGATTAACTCTTGGATAGCATTTTTTGCTTCCTGCTGGTCGTGGAAGCAAATCCCTGCAGAACGCTGTCGAGATGGTTGAAGAAGTAGCAGTCAGTTGGCAAGAGGTCCTGTGAATGTGGTGAATGAGGCAAATTTTCTGGCCCTATTAGTTGAAATTTTGAAGTGTTGGTTGTGTGATGTGCGGTTGGGCATTGTCATGGAGAAGAATTGGGCCTTTTCTGTTGACCAGTGCTGACCACAGGCATTGCAGTTTGTTCAAGTTTCTTATAGATTCTGGATATTTGACTTCTTTCAGATGTATCATTTGCAAATATCTTCTCCCATCCTCTGTGCTTTCTGTGTACTCTGTTGATACTTCCTTTTTCTGTACAGAAGCTTTTTGGTTTAATTGGATCCCATTTGTCTATTTTCATTTTTGCTGCAATTGTTTTCGGGGACTTCATTGTGAAATCTTTGTCAAGGCCTATATCCAGAATGGTATTTCCTAGGTTTTCCTCTAGAGTTTTAACACAATTAGGTCTTACATTTAAGTCATTATTCCATTTTAGTATTTGCATATGTTTCCTATTTTGATTAACAAAGACATGCTTGAGCCTAGATATAATTATTTAAAATTCATGTTCCAAAATTGCAATTACTTTTATACAAACCTAAATATATGGGAATACAAATAAACAGTGATTTGAAAGATCTCTACAATGAGAATGACAACATTGAAAAGAGGACTCTCTATTCAACAAATGGTGCTGAAAAAAAATAGGCTAGCTACATGCAGAAGATTTTAACTAGATCCCTTCCTTTCACCTTTTACAAAAATTAAAATGGAATAATGACTTAAATGTAAGACCTAAATCTGTTAAAACACTAGAGGAAAATCTAGGAAATATCATTCTGAATATAAGCATTGACAAAGATTTTACAATGAAGTCCCCAAAAACAGTTGCAACAAAAACAAAAATAGACAAGTGGGACCCAATTAACCAAAGAGCTTCTGCACAGAAAAAGAAAATATCAAAGAAAATGACACCTGCAATTCTAGCATTTTGGGAAGCTGAGGCGAGTGGATCACCTGAGGTCAGGAGTTCGAGACCAGCCTGACTAACATGGTGAAACCCCATCTCTACTAAAAATACAAAAAAATTAGCTGGGCATGGTGGTGTTGCACTCCAGTCTGGGTGACAGAGCAAGACTCTGTCTCAAAAGAAAGACAGAAAGAGAAAGAGAGAGAGGAAGAAAGAGAGAAAGAAAGAGAAAAACATGCACAGAAAATAGAAAATATTTGCAAATGATACACCTTAAAGAAGTCTAATATCCAGAATCTATAAGAAACTTGAACAAATTAGCAAGCAAAAATTAAAAGAACCTATTGAAAAAAGGGCAAGGATATGAACAGACACTTCTCAAAAAATACATACACATGGCCAACAAGCATATGAAAAAAATACTCAAGACCATTAATAATTAGAGAGACGTAAATAAAAACCACAATGAGATACCATCTCATACCAGTCATAATGTCTATTATTCAGAAGTAAAGGAACAAAACAAATCAGATGTTAGGGAGGTTATGGAAAAAAGGGAATGCTTATACACTGCTGATATGAATGTAAATTAGTTCAGTCACTGTGAAGAGTAATTTGTAGATTTGTCAAAGAACTTAAAATGGAAATACCATTTGACTCAGAAATCCCATTACTGGGTATATACCCAAAGGAATATAAATCATTCTACCCAAAAAGACATATACACTCATTATATTCATTGCAGCACTCCTCACAGTAGCACAGTCATGGAGTCAATCTAGATGCCCGTCAATGATGGACTGGATAAAGGAAGTGTAGTACATATACACCATGGTATACTACTCAGCAATTAAAAAAATGAAATAAAATCATGTAATTTGCAGCAACATGGATGGCTCTGGAGGCCATTATCCTAAGTGAATTAACACAGAGACAGAAAATCAAATACTACATGCTCTCACTTATAAATGGGAGCTAAGTGTTGAGTACACATGGACATAAAGACAGAAACAACAGAAACTAGGGCCTACTTAAGTGGGGAGGTTGAGAGCAGGGTGGGAGTTAAAACAACTAGTTATTGAGTACTATACTCATTACCTGGGCGACACAATGATTTGCATATCAAATCCTGGCAACATGCAATCTACCCATGTAACAAACCTGCACATTTACTCCCTAAACCTAAAATAAAATTTGAAAAAAGCAAAACATACAAACAGACTAGACAATATTAAGGAGAAGTGGTGAGAGAGTCACCCTTGTTTTTTCCCTACGCTTAGATGGGTGGAAGGAGAAGCATTAATACCTGCACCATTAAAAATTATGTCACTATTAAGTTTCTTAGAAGGGCATTGATCAACATGAGGGAATTCCCAACTCTTTCTAATTTGGTGACAGTTATTACCAGGAATATATGTTGGTATTTTCACATGGTTTTCCTGCTTCTATTGAGAAAATATAATTTTTTTCACTTCTGTTCTATTAATATGTTGTATTAAATTGACTTATCTTTAAATGCTAAACCAACTTGCATTTCTGGCATAAAGCTCATGTTTTATATTTTGTTGTAATTGATCTCCTAAATTTTGTTAAGAATCTGTTGAGAATCTGTTCATACTTTTTCTGGGGAATATTATGTATTCGTTTCCTTGTCTTGTAATACATTTGTCTGCTTTTGGTACTATTGTAATACTGATATACACAGTAATTTGAGAGGTATTTCAATCTATTCTATTTTCTGGAGGATGTGGCATAGAATTTCATCACGGTTTTTTTTTTTTTTCCAGTATTCAGTGGATTTTACAATTGGTTCTGCCTATCTCTGTTTCTTTGTGGAAAAATCTTTAACTCAAATCCAATATTTAAGAAATAATAGGGCCATTCTGATAATGTTTTCATTTTTGTCTGAGAATGTGTTGCCTGACTGAAAAACCAACAATACAAATAGCATGATATTAGATGATTCTAGAATAGCACTTCAAGTATGGTCCAGTTAAACTAAAACATAATTCAGATTAAAAATAAGTATATAATGTAAAATTACAGTAAATTGTATCACAAATATAACTGTTAATAAATTAAAAATTAAATTAATTGAAGAAATATGAAATAAAATATTAAATAGTAAGCTATTTGAAGGCCTAGCACAATGGCTCATGCCTGTAATCCCAGTGCTGGGGCCAAGGTGGGGGCATCACTTGAGTCCAGGAGTTTAAAACCATCCTGGGCAACATAGCGAGACCCTGTGTCTACAAAAAGTATTTTAAAATATTACTTAGGCATGGTGATGCCTGCTTGTAGTCTCAGCTACTCAGGAGGCTTAAATGGAAATATTGCTTGAGCCCAGGAGTTTGAGGCTACAGTAAACTGTAATTGTGCCACTGCACTCCAGCCTGAGTGACAGAGTGAGCACACCCTGTTTCTTAAAACAAAGAAAAAGTTACTTGAAACAACAGAGGGATGTCTCCTTACACCTTTGCTATTTAACATTGTACTGAAATTTCTAGCCACAGCATTTTCAAAAGAAAAATAAATAAAAGTCCTACAAACTGAAAAGGAAGATATAAAACTATTCTGTTCACAGATGGCACATTTCTATAAATAGAAAATTCAAATGAGCATACAAGAGAGCCACCAGAGATAATAAACAAATTCAACATCAGCAATGTAGCATGGTATAAGATCAATACACAAAAATCAACAATGTTTCTATATACCAGAAATGAAAAATCCAAAAAAGAAATTAAGAAAGCAATTCCATTAACAATAGCATAAAAAGAACAAAATACCTATGGATAAATATATGTAGGAAGGTAAAAGAATTGCACACCAAAACCCACAAAACATTCCTGAAAGAAAGTAAATACCTAAATAAATGAAGAGACAGCCTATGAAGTGAAAGTCTTAGCATTGTTAAAAAGGTTGTGCCCATAAAATTCTACAGACCAATAAATTCCTAGCAAAACTCCAACAGCTTATTTTGGGTAAAAATGGAAAAAACAATCCTCAAATTCATATGGAATTCAAGGCCCCCAAACAACTAAAACAACCTAGAAAATGAATGACAAATTTGGCATACTTATACTTCCTTATTTCAAAACTTGCTACAAACCTACAGTGATCAAGTGTGGTACTCGCTTAATTATAGATAGATGAATGAATAGAAGCAATAGCCTGGAAATAAAATAGTGCATCTATGGTCAGTTTTCCACAGGATGCCAAGACCATTCAATGGAGAAAACATATTGTCATTAGCAAATTGTGCTGGAACTAAAAAGAAATCTGCATGTAAAAAAATGAATAACTTTGGACCACTACCTGATATCATAAACACACACACACACACACACACACACACACAAAACAAAACAAAAAAAACACCTCAAATGGTGGTTTTCTTAATGGCTAAACAATTTTACATTTCCAAAAGTAATGTATAAAGTTTGTAATTTCTCTGCATTCTTGCCAACACTTGTTAAATTCTGGGCTTTTGTATGTTCACTTATATTTTATTAATATATATAATATATACATATTATATATATATGTAAATGTTAGAACTAAAACTGTAAAAAAAAAAAAAACCATGTAGGAAAACCAAAGGGGTAAATAATCAGACCTTGGATAGCGCAGTGGATATTTAGATATGAGACAAAAAACACAAGATAAGAGACAGAGAGAGAGAGAAATAGAACTAATAAAAATAAAAAAGCTGTAGGCACTGAAGGGCATTATCAAGAAAATGAAAAGACAACCTACAGGATAGGAGAAAATATTTCAAATGTTTAAAGGTCTAATATCCACGATATAGCCATTTCTCCAAATAAGATACACAAGTGATATGGTTTGGGTGTGTCCCCACCAAAATCTCATTTTGAATTGTAATCCCTGTAATCCCCATGTGTCTAGTGGGGTTTCTGGTGGGAGACAATTGGATCGTGGAGCAGTTCCCCCATGTTGTTCTCATGATAGTGAGTGAGTTCTCATGAGATCTGATAGTTTTATAAGTGTCTGGCATTTCCCCTGTTTGCACTTCTCTCTCTTGCCACCATAGGAAGAAGGTCCTTGCTTCCCCTTTGCCTTCTGCCATGATTCTAAGTTTCCTGAAGCCTCCCCAGGCAGATGGAACTGTGAATAAATTAAATCTCTTTCCTTTATAAATTACTTCATCTCATGTATTTCTTTATAGTAGTGTGAAAATGGACTAACACAACAAGTAATCAACAAACATTTGAAAAGATGCTTATGGTTATTAGTCATTAAAGAAATGCAAATCAAAACTACATTTAGATACCACTCTACACCCGCTAGCATCATCAAAATTAATAAAATATAAATAAACATACAAAAGCCCAGAATTTAATAAGTGTTGGCGAGGATGCAGAGAAATTACAAACTTTGTACATTAATGTTGGGAATGTAAAATTGTTTAGTAATTAAGAAAAGCAAACAGGAGTTTTTTTCAAAAAAGGTGAACAGATAATTACATACGATGCAGCAATTCCACTTTGACATATACAGCTCCCCAAATTGAAAACACATACTCAAGCAAATACATGTATATACAACTTCCAAAACCAATGTTCACAATAGCCAAAAGATGAAAACAAACCAAATGTCTATCAACTGATGAATGGATAAAAACATTATGTGTAACTGCATGGTATATTATTTAGCCTTTAAAAATAATAAGATACTGGTTCATACTTCAATATTTACTTATCAGCTGGAAGACTGAAGCGGGAATCAGGTTTAGCTACAAATAGGCTGCTCAGCATAAGCCTCCCTGGTGAATGTATTAATAAAATAACAAAGCAAATTTGAAAGCTATGCGATAGATGGTTTAGCATTTATTTTGAAGAATTGCATTCCTGGCAGAGTACAATTAGAATAAGGGTGACACTTGTCCGACATGTTGGAGAAACTCTATAGAAGTTATGTGGCTTAAGAGTTGTGTTCAACCAGGAGAGCAGTAGGATACATTATCTCAGAGTTTTCAGGAAGCCAGATAAGTGGATAATTTTGTCATTTTAAGGACTTCATTTTTATTGAGAAAGGGGATTCACTATAAGGTTTCAACAGAGTATAGAAATTATCAAACTGACATTTAAATGGATTAGTCTACTGATGTACAGTGGACAAAAAGGCAAACAAAAATTAAGACTCTGGGTAAAAACAAAAGCATTTGTTTGACTTTGATCAGGTGAGGTGGTGGAACATGGTCAGATTGCACATAGATTGCAGGCAGCGTTTTAATGTATTGTGAAAGGACATCAAGAATAATTCTGTGTTTATCAGCCTGAGCATCTGTATGGCTTGAGTTACCATGAACTGAGATGAGAAAAGTTGCAGATGGATTAAATAGTGTGAAGGAATATCAAATTATTATAATTTGAAAAAATATATCACTCTAAAGCTTATGGATTTTCTCTATCAAATTATCACTTATTTGCTTAAATGTATCACTATTAATCATAGAACTCTAGAAATTTTAGGTCTTATATATGAATTCACTCATTTTATTGTGATCTTCAATAAGTAAATCTTACTTTCACAATAATGCTATACTTAGGAGTAATTTTATTTTTGCCATATTTGAAGGTGAGGATGATACATCACTGCAAGTTTTCTTTTTCAGAGAAAGATAAGCAGTATTCGTGGAATAATTTATATTCTTCAGTCTTTTCTAGGTCAATATCATGACCCATTGTTAGAGGTACAGCCTTATGCCATAAAAGAGTTTATTTATTTTGAGGAACTTCTATATTAAACCTGCTTCAAACATTTATTAATCGATAGATCACTATGTCAAATGGGTTTAGGAAATTGTATTAACTCTCATTTTACATTCCTAAAAGATACAGACTTTTAAAATGTCAAAAAAATTGTGTCTTTTGTAAGCACAAAACTTTTAGGTCTAAACAAACCACAAAAAAAAAAAAAAATAAGGAAAATAAAAAATAAATACGCTGCATTAGCACACCCCAGGGAATTTTTCTCATTCCAATGGCTAAACATGCATCAAGAAATAGCACTCTAAGGTTATTTCAGCCTAGAACATAGTTCATAGAGTTTACTCAACAACAGATAAACCTTAACTTAGATTGACAAAGTGAAAGAGCCTTTTCCTCCCATCTATATCCTAGATTGAACCCTACAGAATTGAAAAGTTAAAGAGTTACTGGATTTGGTGCTATGCAACCAATGAGAAAAACTTTTTCACTGGCTTTTGTTCTTCTGAATACTAACTTCAAAAGTAACTGAAATGTATTCAAATACAATTTTAAAGATCAAATATAGCAGCCAAGGAGAATAAATATTAATCACTGAGAATTAAAAATTCAACTGACAAAAGAATGGATGTGAGTAAGATAAAATGTAACATTATTTTATTTTGCATGGTATGGAGATTAAAGAGCAGAAAGTAAAATGCAAAATTTGTAAAGATGCATTCATTCTCATACTTTTTAAAATAAATGTATCATTTTGTAGAATACTTTCTATAATAGGGAATATTGTGCTCATATCATCTTCCTTGTGACCACATACAAATTTAAGGGAAAACTATTAAGAGACATTAATATTATATTTGCATTATATAAACTCTTCCCAATCCCCTCATTTAAAGATAAGCCAGTCTGCAAAACTTTCAAAGTGCACAAAGAATGATCAACAGTGGTGTAAAAATAATATATTTGTATAATATTTATACTTTCTCTGTTAACAGTAAGAAAGACAAAACATTTTTACTAATATGTGTAATTTTGGATTACCACTAACAGCGAGAAAGGTGACACTACTCTGAATATTATGAACTGTGTGGTAGGGTAAAAAATGACTTCAGTAAAGATATCTTACATACTTCTACCTGGAACCATGAATGTTACCTTATATTGTAAAATCTTTTGTAATCACATATGCTTTTCTAAGAGCAATGCACAGCAGGGCTGTCATCTTTCTGATGATTTATGAGAGAAATTCATTGCATGGTTTTTCCAGTTTCTGCTGTCCACAGGCATTCTTTGGCTTCATGCTAATCTTCCAGGCCAGGATCTTCAAATCTCTCTATGTTCTGTCTTCACATTAACTTCTCCTCCATGTGTGTTCAATTCTGCCTGTGCTTTGCTTTTATGAGGATGCATGTGATTGCAGTGAGAAACCTCTTAGATAAGCCAGCTTCATCTTCCCACCTCAAAATCATTTTTGTAAAATTGTAGGAGGGAGGAATCACTGTGCATTCCCATTGTTTTAAACATTATATCTATTTGGTATGTTTATTTATTTAAGTTGTATATTTATTTATTTACTTAGTTGATTTTGTGAGCATAATTTTTCTTAGTACTTCATGAATGTAATTCAAACCTAAATAGAAATACAATATAAAATTTTTTTTTATTGTAATAGGGACTTAATTTCAACACTTTTTATAAAAAAGTCTTTTTAAAATTTAAAAAAAAAAGATAATTAAACAAAGAAGGCTGAAATATATGCTGTTCCTAAGAGACTCACTTTACATTTAGGACACATGAAGAATGAAAGTGAAAGAAAGAAAAAGAGATATTTTATGCAAATGAAAGCAAAGACAGTAAGAGTAGCTATATTTTTTATATATTTTCAACTTTTATTTTAATTTCAGGGATACATGTGTAGGATGTGCAGGTTTGTTACATAGGTAAAGCTGTGCCACAGTGGTTTGCTGCACACATTGTTCCATCACCTAGCATTAAGCCCAGCATCCATTAGCTATTCTTCCTGATGCTCTCCCTCCTCCAACACCCCATCTACGACACGCCCCAGATTGTGTGTTGTTTCCCCCCAGTAAAGTTTGTCTCTGTGTCCCCACCCAAATCTCATCCCAAATTGTAATCCATACCTGTCAAGGGTGGGACCTGGTGGGAGATGATTAGATCATAGGAGCAGCTTTCCCCATGCTGTTTTCATGATAGTGAGGGCGTTCTCATGAGACCCAGTTGTTGGATTACTGTTTCACATTTCCCCTTCAACTACTCTCTCTCTCCTGCCACCATGTAAGGTATGCCTTGCTTCCTCTTTGCCTTCTGCCATGACTGTAAGTTTCCTGAGGCCTCCCAGCCATTTGAAACTGTGAGTCAATAAAACTTTCTTTTTTTAATAAATTACCCAGTCTCAGGCAGTATCTTTAAGGCAGAACGAAAGCAGACTAATACAGAGAACTGGTACCAAGAGTGGGGTACAGCTATAAAGATAACAAGAATATGTGGAAGTGACTTCAGAACTTGGTAATGTAAAGAGGTTGGAACAGTTTGGATGGCTTAGAGGAAAACAGGAAAATGTTCGAAACTTTGGAGCATCCTAGAAATTTCTTGAATGATTGTAACCAAAATGCTGTTAGTAATAGGGACAATGAAGTCCTGGCTGAGGTGGTCTCAGATGAAGATGAGGAACTTATTGGGAACTAAAGAAAAGGTCACTTATTCTATGCTTTAGCATTTTACCCCCACTCTATAGATCTGTGAAACTTTAAACTTGAGAGAGATAATTTGAGTTATCTGATGAAAGACATTTCTAAGCAGCGAAGCTTGCAAGATGTGACCTGACTTATTCTAAAAGTGTTCAGTTATATGCATTCACAAAGAGATGGTTTAAAATTGGAACTTATATTTAAAAAGAAGCAGAGCATAAAAGATTGGAAAATTTGCAGGCTGACCATGTGGTAGAAAAGAAAAACCCATATTCTGAGGAGAAATTCAAACCAGCTGCAGAAATTCACATAAGAAATGAGGAGCTGAATGATACTAGCCAAGATGGTGGGGGAAATATCTCCAGGGCATCTCAGAGACCTTTATGGCAGCCCCTCCCATCACAGACCTGGAGACCTACAAAGGAAAAATGGCTTTGTGGACTGGACCCAGGGCCCCAATTCTCCAGGCAGCTTCAGGACTTGTTGCCCTGCATCCGGCTGATCAAGCTCTAGCCTTGGCTAAAAAGGCCCACGGTACAGTTCAGGCCATTGCTTCAGAGGGTGCAAGCCTCAACCCTTGATGGCTTCCATGTGATGTTGGGACTGTGGGTGCTCAGAAGACAAGAGTTGAGCTTTGATAGCCTCTGTCTCAATGTCACAGGATGTATGGAAATGACTGGATGTCCAGGTAGAAATCTGTTGCAGGGTCAGAGCCCTCATAGAGAAGCTCTGTTAGGGAAGTGCAGAAGGAAAATATGGGGTTGGAGCCCCCATACAGAGTTCTTACTGGGACACTGCATAGCGGAGCTATGAGAAGAGGGCCACCATCCTTCAGAATAGTAGATTCATCGACAGCATGCCCTGAGCACCTGAAAAAGCCATAGGAACGCAACACCAGCCCCTGAAAACAGCCAATGGGGCTTTACTCTGCAGAGTCACGGGAGTGCAGCTTCCCAAGGCTGTGGGAGCTCCTTCCTTGAATCAGCATGCCCTGAATGTGAGACATGAGGTCAAAGGAGATTTTGGAGCTTTAAGTTACAATGACTACCCAGTCAGGTTTCAGACTTGCATAGGGCCTGTTATTCCTCCTTTTGGCCAATTTCTCCCATTTGGATCAGGAACATTTACCCAATGCCTATAGCTCCATTGTAGCTTGGAAGTAACTAACTTGCTTTTGATTTTACAGGATCATAGCGGAAAATGACTCGCCTTGTCTCAGATGATACTTTAAACTTGGACTCATATTAAATATCAGTTAATGCTGGAATGAGTTAAGAATCTGGGGAACTGTTGGGAAGGCATAATAGGTTTTGAAATGTTAAAAACAAACACATGGCTGGGCGCAGTGGCTCAAGCCTGTAATCCCAGCACTTTGGGAGGCTGAGGCAGGTAGATCAGGAGGTCAGGAGATCGAGACCATCCTGGCTAACATGGTGAAACCCCGTCTCTATTAAAAATACAAAAAATTAGTCAGTCATAGTGATGAGTGCCTGTAGTCCCAGCTACTCGGGAGGCTAAGGAAGGAGAATGGAATGAATCCAGGAAGTGGAGCTTGCAGTGAGCCGAGATCGCACCACTGCACTCCAGCCTGGGCAACTGAGCGAGACTCTGTCTCAGAAAACAAAACAAAACCAAACAAAACAACAAAACAAACAAAAACAAAACACTGAGATATGGGAGAGGCCAGAAGCAGAATGATATGGTTTGGCTCTGTGTCCCTACCTGAATCTCATCGCATCTTGAATTGTAACCCCATGTGTTAAGGAAGAAACATAGTGGGAGGTAACTTTGTCATAGAGGCATTTCCCCCCATGCTCTCCTCATCATAGCTAGAGAGTTCTCACAAGACCTAGTTGTTTGGTAAGGGTCTGGCATTTCCCATGCACTCTTTCTCCTTCCTGGCAACATGGTCAGACATGCCATGCTTCTCCTTCACCTTCCACCATGATTGTAAGTCTCCTGAAGCCTCTCAGCCATGCAGAACTGCGAGTCAAACCTTCTTTCTTTATAATTTACCCAATCTCAAATAGTATCTTTATATCAGTATGAAAACACCCCTTATGTGTCCATCTGTTCTCATCATTCATCTCCCACTTATAAGCGCTAACTCGTGGTATTTGTTTTTCTGTTTCTGTGTTAGTGTGTTGAGGATAATGGCTTCTAGCTACATCCACGTCTCTGCAAGAAACATAACCTTGGTCCTTTTCACTGCTGTATAGTATTGCATACTGTGTATGTACAACATTTTCTTCATCCAGTCTATCATTGATGGGGATTTAGGTTGATTCCATGTCTTTCCTATTGTAAATAGTACTGCAATGAACATATATGTGCATGTATCTTTAAAATAGAATAATTTATATTCCTTTGGGTATATACTCAGTATTGGGATTGCTGGTAAAATGATACTTCTGCCTCTACGTCCTTGAGGAACTGCCACACTGTCTTCCACAATGGTTGAACTAATTTACACTCCCACTAATAGTGTAAAAGTTGTTTGTTTGCTTGTTCCCCACAACCTTGCCAATGTCTGTTGTTTTTCGACTTTTTGTCATAGCCATTGTAAGTGATGTGAGATGGTATCTGATTTTGGTTTTGATTTGTATTTCTCTAATGATCAGTGACTTTTTTCCATATGTTTCTTTTTTTTTCATATGTCGCTGGTAACATATATGTCTTCTTTTGAAAAGTGTCTGTTCATTTTCTGTTCCCACTTTTTAATGGGGTTGTTTTTTTCTTGTAAATTTGTTTAAGTTCCTTATACATGCTGGATATTAGGCCTTTGTTAGATGGATAGATTGCTAAAATTTTCTCTCATTCTGTAGGTTGTCTGTTAACTCTATTGATAGTTACTTTTGCTGTGCAGAAGTTCTTTAATTTAATTCGATTCTCTTTGTCAATTTTGCTTTGGTTTCCGTTGCTTTTGGCATTTTTCTCATAATTTATCATCTTTGCCTGTGATTATGTACTGAATGGTATTGTGTAGATTTTCTCTAGGTTTTTTATACTTTTGGGTTTTCCATTTAAGTTTTTAATCCATCTTGAGTTGATATTTGTATATGGTGTAAAGAAGGGTTCCAGTTTCAATTTTTTTCCAATAGCTAGCCAGTTCTCCCAGTACTGTTTATTTAGCAGGGAATCCTTTCCCTATTTGTTTTTTTTTGGGGATTTTTGAAGATCAGATGATTTTAGGTGTGTGGTCTTATTTCTGGGTTTTCCCTTTTGTTCCATTGGTCTATTGTCTGTTCTTGTACCAGTACTAATTGTTTTGATTACTGCAGCCCTGTAGTATAGTTAGGAAATGGCTGGTGTGATGCTGCTAGCTTTGTTCTTTTTGCTTAGGATTGTCTTGGCTATTCAGGCTCTTTTTTGGTTCCTTATAAATTTTAAAATAGGTTCTTCTAATTCTGTGAAGAATGTCAATGGTAGTTTAATGCAAATAGCGTTAAATCTCTAAATTGCTTTGGGCAGTATGGTCTTTTCACAATATTAATTCTTCTTATTCATGAGCATGGAATGTTTTCCCATTTGTTTGTGTCATCTCTAATTTATTTTAGCAGTTGTTTGTTATTCTCCTTGTAGAGGTCCCTCACTTCCCTCCTTAGCTGTATTCCTTGGTATTTGCGTGTGTGTGTGTGTGTGTGTGTGTGTGTGGTGGCAATTGTGAATGATAGTTCATTCGTGCTTTGGCTTTCTGCTTGCCTGTTGTTGGCGTATAGAAATGCTAGCAATTTTTTTTTTTTTTTTTTTTTTTTTTGAGATGGAGTCTGGCTCTGTTGCCCAGGCTGGAGTGCAGTGGTGTGATCTCAGCTCACTGCAAGCTCCGCCTCCTGGGTTCATGCCATTCTCCTGCCTCAGCCTCTCAAGTAGCTGGGACTACAGGCACCTACCACCACACCCAGCTAATTTTTTGTATTTTTAGTAGAGACGGGGTTTCACCATGTTAGCCAGGATGGTGTCGATCTTCTGACCTGGTGATCTGCCCACCTCAGCCTCCCAAGGAACTGGGATTACAAGCGTGAGCCACCGCACTCAGCTATTTTTTTTTTTTTTTTTTTTTTTTTTGAGACACAGTCTCACACTTTCGGCAAGGCTGGAGTGCAGTGGCACAATCTTGGCTCACTGCAACCTCTGCCTCCTGGGCTCAAGCAATTCTCCTCCCTCAGTCTCCTGAGTAGCTGGGATTACAGGCGTGTGCCACCACACCCAGCTAATTTTTTTATTTTTTTTAGTAGAGATGGGGTTTCACCATGTAAGCCAGGCTGGTCTCAAACTCCTGACCTCAGGTAATCCACCCACGTTGGCCTCCCAAAGTGCTGGGATTACAGGCATAAGCCACCTACAGCCAATGCTAGCAATTTTTGTACATTGATTTTGTGTCCTGAGAATGCGGAAGTCGTTTACCAGTTTAAGAAATTTTTGGCCTGAGATGATGGGATTTTTTAGCTGTAATATGTCATCAGCAAACAAAGATAGTTGACTTCCTCTCTTTCTATTTGAATTTATTTTCTTCTCCTGTCTGATTGGTTTTGCCAGAACTTTCAACATCATGTTGAGTAAGAGTGGTGAGAGAGGGCATCCTTTTCCTGTGCAGGTTTCCAAGGAGAATACTTTCAGTTTTTGCCCATTCTGTATGATATTAGTCATGGGGTTTTTATATATGGCTCTCATTATTTTGAAGTATGTTCTTTCAATACCTAGTTTATTGAAAGCTTTTAACGTGAAGGGATGTTGAATTTTATAAAAACCACCTCTGCCTCCATTGAAATAATCATGTGGTTTTCTCTTTAGTTCTGTTTATGTGATTAATCACATTTATTGATTTACATATGTTGAACCAACCTTGCATCCTGGAGATGAAGCCTACTTGATCCTGGTGGATAAGCTTTTTGATGTGCTGCTGGATTCAATTTGTTAGTATTTTGTTGAGGATTTTTGCATCGATGTTAACCAAAGGTATTGGCCTAAAGTTTTCTTTTTTTTCTTGTATCTCTGGCAGGTTTTTTCTTCATCAGGATGATGCTAGACTCATAGAATGAGTTAAGTAGAAGTCCCGCCTTTTCATTTTTTTTGAAATAGTTTCAGTAGAAATGGCATGAGCTCTTATTTGTACCTCTGGTAGAATTCAGCTGTGACTCTGTCTGGTCCTAAGGTTTTCTTTGGTTGGTAGGCTATTTTACAGCCTCATTATCAGAACTCAGTATCAGCTTATTCAGGGATTCCATTTCTTCCTGGTTCACTCTTGGGAGGGTGTATGTGTCCAGGAATTTATCCATTTCTTTTATATTTTCTAGTTTGTGTGCACAGAGGTGTTTATAGTATTTTCTGATGGTTGTTTGTATTTCTGTAGGGTGAGTGGTAATTCTCCCTTATCATTTCTGATTGTGTTTATTTGAATCTTCCCTCTTTTCTTCTTTATTAGTCTAGCTACTGGTCTTTTTAAAATTTTTTGAAAAATAACTTTCTGGATTTGTTTCTGTTTTGATGGTTTTTAGTGTTTCTGTCTGCTTCAATTTAGGTCTAATTTTGGTTATTTCTTGTCTTCTGTTAGCTTTGGGGTTTGTTTGCTCTTGGTTCTCCAGTTCTTTTAGTTGTGATCTTAGGTTGTCTATTTGAGATCTTTCTAGTTTTTTGATGTGGACATTTAGTGTTATAAATTTCCCTCTTAATACTGCTTTAGCTCTGTCCCAGAGATTCTGGTATATTGTATGTTTGTTCTCATTAGTTGCAAATAACTTCTTGATTTCTGCCTTAATTTCATTATTTATGCAAATGTCATTCAGTGGTAGATTGTTCAATTTCCATGCAGTTTTATGATTTTAAGTGAATTTCTTTTTTTTTTTAAATTTATTTATTATTATTATACTGTAAGTTGTAGGGTACATGTACATAACGTGCAGGTTTGTTACATATGTATACTTGTGCCTTGTTGGTGTGCTGCACCCATCAACTCGTCATTTACATCAGGTATAACTCTCTATGCAATCTCTCCCCCCTCCCCCCTCCCCATGATAGGCCCCAGTGTGTGATGTTCCCCTTCCTGAGTCCAAGTGATCTCATTGTTCAGTTCCCACCTATGAGTGAGAACATGCGGTGTTTGGTTTTCTGTTCTTGTGATAGTTTGCTAAGAATGATGGATTCCAGCTGCATCCATGTCCCTATAAAGGACACAAACTCATCCTTTTTTATGGCTGCATAGTATTCCATGGTGTATATGTGCCACATTTTCTTAATCTAGTCTGTCACTGATGGACATTTGGGTTGATTCCAAGTCTTCGCTATTGTGAATAGTGCCGCAATAAACATACGTGTGCATGTGTCTTTATAGCAGCATAATTTATAATCCTTTGGGTATATACCCAGTAATGGGATGGCTGGGTCATATGGTACATCTAGTTGTAGATCCTTGAGGAATCGCCATACTGTTTTCCATAATGGTTGAACTAGTTTACAATCCCACCAACAGTGTAAAAGTGTTCCTATTTCTCCACATCCTCTCCAGCACCTGTTGTTTCCTGACTTTTTAATGATCGCCATTCTAACTGGTGTGAGATGGTATCTCATTGTGGTTTTGATTTGCATTTCTCTGATGGCCAGTGATGATGAGCATTTTTTCATGTGTCTGTTGGCTGTATGAATGTCTTCTTTTGAGAAATGTCTGTTCATATCCTTTGCCCACTTTTTGATGGGGTTGTTTGTTTTTTTCTTGTAAATTTGTTTGAGTTCTTTGTAGGTTCTGGATATTAGCCCTTTGTCAGATGAGTAGATTGCAAAAATTTTCTCCCATTCTGTAGGTTGCCTGTTCACTCTGATGGTAGTTTCTTTTGCTGTGCAGAAGCTCTTTAGTTTAATGAGATCCCATTTGTCAATTTTGGCTTTTGCTGCCGTTGCTTTTGGTGTTTTAGACATGAAGTCTTTGCCCATGCCTATGTCCTGAATGGTACTACCTAGGTTTTCCTCTAGGGTTTTTATGGTATTAGGTCTAACATTTAAGTCTCTAATCCATCTTGAATTAATTTTCGTATAAGGAGTAAGGAAAGGATCCAGTTTCAGCTTTCTACTTATGGCTAGCCAATTTTCCCAGCACCATTTATTAAATAGGGAATCCTTTCCCCATTTCTTGTTTCTCTCAGGTTTGTCAAAGATCAGATGGCTGTAGATGTGTGGTATTATTTCTGAGGACTCTGTTCTGTTCCATTGGTCTATATCTCTGTTTTGGTACCAGTACCATGCTGTTTTGGTTACTGTAGCCTTGTAGTATAGTTTGAAGTCAGGTAGCGTGATGCCTCCAGCTTTGTTCTTTTGACTTAGGATTGTCTTGGAGATGCGGGCTCTTTTTTGGTTCCATATGAACTTTAAAGCAGTTTTTTCCAATTCTGTGAAGAAACTCATTGGTAGCTTGATGGGGATGGCATTGAATCTATAAATTACCTTGGGCAGTATGGCCATTTTCACGATATTGATTCTTCCTATCCATGAGCATGGTATGTTCTTCCATTTGTTTGTGTCCTCTTTTATTTCACTGAGCAGTGGTTTGTAGTTCTCCTTGAAGAGGTCCTTTACATCCCTTGTAAGTTGGATTCCTAGGTATTTGATTCTCTTTGAAGCAATTGTGAATGGAAGTTCATTCCTGATTTGGCTCTCTGTTTGTCTGTTACTGGTGTATAAGAATGCTTGTGATTTTTGCACATTAATTTTGTATCCTGAGACTTTGCTGAAGTTGCTTATCAGCTTAAGGAGATTTTGGGCTGAGACAATGGGGTTTTCTAAATATACAATCATGTCATCTGCAAACAGGGACAATTTGACTTCTTCTTTTCCTAACTGAATACCCCTGATTTCTTTCTCTTGCCTAATTGCCCTAGCCAGAACTTCCAACACTATGTTGAATAGGAGTGGTGAGAGAGGGCATCCCTGTCTTGTGCCAGTTTTCAAAGGGAATTTTTCCAGTTTTTGCCCATTCAGTATGATATTGGCTGTGGGTTTGTCATAAATAGCTCTTATTATTTTGAGGTACGTTCCATCAATACCGAATTTATTGAGCGTTTTTAGCATGAAGGGCTGTTGAATTTTGTCAAAAGCCTTTTCTGCATCTATTGAGATAATCATGTGGTTCTTGTCTTTGGTTCTGTTTATATGCTGGATTATGTTTATTGATTTGCGAATGTTGAACCAGCCTTGCATCCCAGGGATGAAGCCCACTTGATCATGGTGGATAAGCTTTTTGATGTGTTGTTGAATCCGGTTTGCCAGTATTTTATTGAGGATTTTTGCATCGATGTTCATCAGGGATATTGGTCTAAAATTCTCTTTTTTTGTTGTGTCTCTGCCAGGCTTTGGTATCAGGATGATGTTGGCCTCATAAAATGAGTTAGGGAGGATTCCCTCTTTTTCTATTGATTGGAATAGTTTCAGAAGGAATGGTACCAACTCCTCCTTGTACCTCTGGTAGAATTCAGCTGTGAATCCATCTGGTCCTGGACTTTTTTTGGTTGGTAGGCTATTAATTGTTGCCTCAATTTCAGAGCCTGCTATTGGTCTATTCAGGGATTCAACTTCTTCCTGGTTTAGTCTTGGAAGAGTGTAAGTGTCCAGGAAATTATCCATTTCTTCTAGATTTTCCAGTTTATTTGCGTAGAGGTGTTTATAGTATTCTCTGATGGTAGTTTGTATTTCTGTGGGGTCGGTGGTGATATCCCCTTTATCATTTTTAATTGCGTCGATTTGATTCTTCTCTCTTTTCTTCTTTATTAGTCTTGCTAGTGGTCTGTCAATTTTGTTGATCTTTTCAAAAAACCAACTCCTGGATTCATTGATTTTTTGGAGGGTTTTTTGTGTCTCTATCTCCTTCAGTTCTGCTCTGATCTTAGTTATTTCTTGCCTTCTGCTAGCTTTCGAATGTGTTTGCTCTTGCTTCTCTAGTTCTTTTAATTGCGATGTTAGAGTGTCAATTTTTGATCTTTCCTGCTTTCTCTTGTGGGCATTTAGTGCTATAAATTTCCCTCTACACACTGCTTTAAATGTGTCCCAGAGATTCTGGTATGTTGTATCTTTGTTCTCATTGGTTTCAAAGAACATCTTTATTTCTGCCTTCATTTCGTTATGTACCCAGTAGTCATTCAGGAGCAGGTTGTTCAGTTTCCATGTAGTTGAGTGGTTTTGATTGAGTTTCTTAGTCCTGAGTTCTAGTTTGATTGCACTGTGGTCTGAGAGACAGTTTGTTATAATTTCTGTTCTTGTACATTTGCTGAGGAGTGCTTTACTTCCAATTACGTGGTCAATTTTGGAGTAAGTACGATGTGGTGCTGAGAAGAATGTATATTCTGTTGATTTGGGGTGGAGAGTTCTATAGATGTCTATTAGGTCTGCTTGGTGCAGAGATGAGTTCAATTCCTGGATATCCTTATTCACTTTCTGTCTCGTTGATCTGTCTAATGTTGACAGTGGAGTGTTGAAGTCTCCCATTATTATTGTATGGGAGTCTAAGTCTCTTTGTAAGTCTCTAAGGACTTGCTTTATGAATCTGGGTGCTCCTGTATTGGGTGCATATATATTTAGGATAGTTAGCTCTTCCTGTTGAATTGATCCCTTTACCATTATGTAATGGCCTTCTTTGTCTCTTTTGATCTTTGATGGTTTAAAGTCTGTTTTATCAGAGACTAGAATTGCAACCCCTGCTTTTTTTTGTTCTCCATTTGCTTGGTAAATCTTCCTCCATCCCTTTATTTTGAGCCTATGTATGTCTCTGCGTGTGAGATGGGTCTCCTGAATACAGCAGACTGATGGGTCTTGACTCTTTATCCAGTTTGCCAGTCTGTGTCTCTTACTTGGAGCATTTAGTCCATTTACATTTAAGGTTAATATTGTTATGTGTGAACTTGATCCTGCCATTATGATATTAACTGGTTATTTTGCTCGTTAGTTGATGAAGTTTCTTCCTAGCCTCGATGGTCTTTACATTTTGGCATGTTTTTGAGATGGCTGGTACCGGTTGTTCCTTTCCATGTTGAGTGCTTCCTTCAGGGTCTCTTGTAAGGCAGGCCTAGTGGTGACAAAATCTCTAAGCATTTGCTTATCTGTAAAGGATTTTATTTCTCCTTCACTTATGAAACTGAGTTTGGCTGGATATGAAATTCTGGGTTGAAAATTCTTTTCTTTAAGAATGTTGAATATTGGCCCCCACTCTCTTCTGGCTTGTAGAGTTTCTGCCGAGAGATCTGCTGTGAGTCTGATGGGCTTCCCTTTGTGGGTAACCCGACCTTTCTCTCTGGCTGCCCTTAAGATTTTTTCCTTCATTTCAACTTTGGTGAATCTGGCAATTATGTGTCTTGGAGTTGCTCTTCTCGAGGAGTATCTTTGTGGCGTTCTCTGTATTTCCTGGATTTGAATGTTGGCCTGCCCTACTAGGTTGGGGAAGTTCTCCTGGATGATATCCTGAAGAGTGTTTTCCAACTTGGTTCCATTTTCCCCCTCACTTTCAGGCACCCCAATCAGACGTAGATTTGGTCTTTTTACATAATCCCATACTTCTTGCAGGCTTTGTTCATTTCTTTTTCTTCTTTTTTCTTTTGGTTTCTCTTCTCGCTTCATTTCATTCATTTGATCCTCAATCGCTGATAGTCTTTCTTCCAGTTGATCGAATCGGTTACTGAAGCTTGTGCATTTGTCACGTATTTCTCGTGTCATGGTTTTCATCTCTTTCATTTCGTTTAGGACCTTCTCTGCATTAATTACTCTAGCTATCAATTCTTCCACTTTTTTTTCAAGATTTTTAGTTTCTTTGCACTGGGTACGTAATTCCTCCTTTAGCTCTGAGAAATTTGATGGACTGAAGCCTTCTTCTCTCATCTCGTCAAAGTCATTCTCCGTCCAGCTTTGATCCGTTGCTGGCGATGAGCTGCGCTCCTTTGCTGGGGGAGATGTGCTCTTATTTTTTGAATTTCCAGCTTTTCTGCCCTGCATTTTCCCCCATCTTTGTGGTTTTATCTGCCTCTGGTCTTTGATGATGGTGATGTACTGATGGGGTTTTGGTGTAGGTGTCCTTCTTGTTTGATAGTTTTCCTTCTAACAGTCAGGACCCTCAGCTGTAGGTCTGTTGGAGATTGCTTGAGGTCCACTCCAGACCCTGTTTGCCTGGGTATCAGCAGCAGAGGCTGCAGAAGATAGAATATTTCTGAACAGCGAGTGTACCTGTCTGATTCTTGCTTTGGAAGCTTCCTCTCAGGGGTGTACTCCACCCTGTGAGGTGTGGGGTGTCAGACTGCCCCTAGTGGGGGATGTCTCCCAGTTAGGCTACTCAGGGGTCAGGGACCCGCTTGAGCAGGGAGTCTGTCCCTTCTCAGATCTCAACCTCCATGTTGGGAGATCCACTGCTCTCTTCAAAGCTGTCAGACAGTCGTTTGCGTCTGCAGAGGTGTCTGCTGCTTTATTATTGTTTACTGTGCCCTGCCCCCAGAGGTGGAGTCTACAGAGACAGGCAGGTTTCCTTGAGCTGCTGTGAGCTCCACCCAGTTCGAGCTTCCCAGCGGCTTTGTTTACCTACTTAAGCCTCAGCAATGGCGGGCGCCCCTCCCCCAGCCTCGCTGCTCCCTTGCCGGTAGATCACAGACTGCTGTGATAGCAATGAGGGAGGCTCCGTGGGTGTGGGACCCTCCCGGCCAGGTGTGGGATATGATCTCCTGGTGTGCCTGTTTGCTCAAAGCACAGTATTGGGGTGGGAGTTACCCGATTCTCCAGGTGTTGTGTGTCTCAGTTCCCCTGGCTAGGAAAAGGGATTCCCTTCCCCCTTGCACTTCCCAGGTGAGGCAATGCCTCGCCCTGCTTCAGCTCTCGCTGGTCGGGCTGCAGCAGCTGACCAGTACCGATCGTCCGGCACTCCCCAGTGAGATGAACCCAGTACCTCAGTTGAAAATGCCGAAATCACCGGTCTTCTGTGTCGCTGGCGCTGGGAGTTGAAGACTGGAGCTGCTCCTATTCGGCCATCTTGCTCCGCCCCTTAAGTGAATTTCTTAATCTTGAGTTCTAATCTGATTGTGCTGTGGTCTAAGAAACTGTTATTATTTCAGTTATTTTGCATTTGCTGAGTAGTGTTTTACTTTCCAATGATGTGATCAATTTTAGAGTAAGTGCCATGAGGGAAAGAAAATAATGTATATCATTTTGCTTTGGGGTGGAGAGCTCTGTATATATCTATCAGGTCCACTTGATCTGGAGCTGAGTTCAGGTCCTGAATATCATTGTTAATTTTCTTTCACCATGATTTGTCTAATATTGTCAGCAGAGTGTAAAAGTCCCCCACAATTATTTTGTGGGAGACTAATTTTCTTTGAAGGTCCTAAGAATTTGATTTATGAATCTGGGTGCTCCTGTATTGGGTGCATATATATTTAGGATAGTTAGCTGTTGTTTTTGAATTAAATACTTTACCATTATATATTTATCTTTCTTTGATCTTTGCTAGCTCAAAGTCTGTTTTTTCAGAAACCAGGATTGCAACCCCTGCTTTTTTCTGTTTTCCATTTGCTTGGTAAATTTTCCTCCATCCATTTATTTTGAGCCTATATGTTTCTTGGCATGTGAGATGGGTCTCTTGTAGACAGTATAGCAATAAGTCTTGGTTCTTTATCCCACTTGTCATTCTGTGCCTTTTAATTGGGACATTTAGCCAATTTACGTTTAAGGTTAGTATTGTTAACTGTGTAGTTGATCCTGTCGTCATGATGTTAGCTGGCTATTTTGCAGACTTGTTTATGTAGCTGCTTTATAATGATACTGGTCCGTGTACTTCAGTGTGTTTTTTGTGGTGGTTGGTAATGGTATTTCTCCCCCAATATTTAGTGCTTCTTCCAGGAACTCTTTCATGGCAGGTCTGGCGGCAATTAATTCCCTCAGCATTTGTTTGTCTGGAAAGGATCTTATTTCTCCTTCACATATTAAGCTTAGTTTGGCAAGATATGAAAATCTGGGTTGAAAATTCTTTTCCTTAAGAATGTTGAATACTGACCCCCAATCTCTTCTGATTTGTTGAGTTTTTGCTGAGATGTTCACTCTTAGTCTGATGGGCTTTCCTTTGTAGGTGTCCTGGCCTTTCTCTCTGGCTTCCCTTAACATTTTGTCTTTCATTTCGACCTTGGAGAATCTGATAACTATTTGTCTTGTGAAAGATCTTCTCGTGGAGTATCTTACTGGGGTTCTCTCCATTTCCTGGCCTTTCTTGTTAGGTTGAAGAAGTTCTCCTGGATTATATCCTGAATTATGTTTATCAAATTGTTTCCACTCTCCCCATCCTTTTCAGGTACTCCAATTAGTCATAGGCTCTGTTTCTTTACATAATTCCATATTTCTTAGAGCTTTTGTTCATTTCTTTTAATTATTTTGTCTCTATTCTTGTACATCTGTCTTATTTCATAAAGACAGTCTTCAAGCTCTGAGAATCTTTCCCCCAATTGGCCTATTATGCTATTAATACTTGTGATTGCATAGTGAAGTTCTTATAATGTGTTTCTCAGCGCTATCAAGTTGGTTGGTTTTGTCTCTCTAAACTAAAAATTTTGGCTCTCAGTTTCTATATTGTTATATCATGATTCTTAGCTTCTTTGCCTTCAGTTACAAAATGTTCCTTTAGCTCAGCAAAGTTCGTTTTTATCCACATTCTAAAGCCTACTTATGTTATTTCAGCCATCTCAGCCTCAGCTCAGTTCTGAGCTCTTGCTGGAGAACTGTTGCAATCGTTTGGAGAAAAAAAGGGGCACTCTGGCTTTTTCAGTTTTCAGCATTTTTCCATTGATTCTTTCTCATCTTTGAGGGCTTATCTCCCTTCAATCTTTGAAGTTGCTGACCTTTGAATGGGTTTTTGTTGGATTGTTTTGTTGATGTTGTTGTTGTTTTCTGTTTATCTGTTTTTCTTTTAACAGTCCGGCCCCACTTCTGTAAAGCTGCTGCTGTTTGCCGGGGGCTTGCTCCAGACCCTAGTTGCCTCAGTTTTTCCTGTACCTGGAGATATCAGCAGTGAAGCCTGTGAAACAGCAAAGATGGAAGTTCACCCCTTCCTCTGGATGCTTCATCCCAGGGTGGTACTGATTTGTTGCTGGCACCAGTGCCCCTGTAGGAGATGGCTTGAAACCGTGATTGGGAGGTCTCACCCATTCAGAAGGAACAATATTAGGGATTCACTTAGAGAAGCAGTTTGGCTGCTGTTTGGTAGAGTCGCTCTACTGTGTTGGGGATCTCTTCTGCCCCCAATCTGTTTGGGCTCTCCAAGGCCCACAGACTGGCTGAGAAGCCACAGCAGCCAAGTGACAGCCGCCCCTCCCCTCCCCCCACCAGGAAATCCATCCCAGGTAGAAATTAGAGCTCTGTAGGCCATAGAATATTGACAAGGGTGGCTTGAAGCCCTTGCTGGGAGAAACTGCCCCATGAGAAGGAGTGGATCTGTGTCTCACTTAAAGAAACAGTCTGGCCACACCTTGATAAGACAACCATGTTGTGCTGAAGAACCACCTTTGCCCCTGTCAGCTAGGACTCCCTAAAACCCACAGATTGGAATGGATAAGTCATTCAGTAAACCAAGGTGGTGGTCCTTCCCTCTCCTGGGCACTGTATCACAGGGAGAGATTAGAGCTCTTCTGTAGAATACATGCAATAGGGAGTCCTGCAGCAGAGATGCTGGCCTGACCCCCGACCCAAGGGTTCCATCCCATCTCAGGCAGGCTTCAACCTGTTGTTGCCGATGGCTGGTTGGAATTCCAAGCCAGCAGGTCTCATCTTGTCAGGTGTTGTGCAAGTGGGGCTCTCAGAACGATGCTTCTTGGTTCCCTGGATTCAGCCCCCTTCCTACTGGTATGTGTGGACCTCTCACCTTGCCTGAGTTGCAGACATGTTTGTTGGGGATCCCTAGGCCAAAGTATGTAAAGCTCCTGGGTCTCTATGTGTGCCTAAGCAGCAGCTCTGCCAAAACTCTACACAGCTCTGTGTGTTGGACCTAAGGCCCCGGTGGCATGGACTCACGAATTTATCTCCTGATCCATAGGTGCAAAGATCTGTGGGAAAAGCATGGATACCCAAGGTCACACAATGACTCACCACTTCCCTTGGCTGGCGGTTGGGGTTCCTTTGACTCTAGGTGGTTCCCTAGTGGGCCATCACCCCATCCTACTTTTCTTCAATCTCTGTGGATTCAGTTGTTTACCTGATAAGTCCCAATGTATATACCAAGATACTTCAGTTGCAGATGCTGTATCAACTCACCCCTTTCGTTCCTCTTCATGAATGCTACAGACCACAGTTACTTCTAATCAGCATCTTCACCCCCTCAGCTATATTTTTATCAGATTAAAAATACTTTAAGTTTAAAACTTAAAGAGAAAAAATATATAATGATATAAGAGTGAATTCATCAAGAGAGTGTATCACTTCTAACTATATATGTACCCAACATTGGAACACATAAATATATAAAGTAAACATTAGCAGATGAGAAGGAAGATCTAGAGTATAATGCAATAATAATAGAGCATTCAGTAACCCACTTTCAGCAATAGACACATTGTCCAGTCAGAAAATGATTGAGAAAACATTAAACTTAAACTACACTTGATACCATTAGAACCTAAAAGACATATACACAACATCCACACCAATAGCAGCAGACTACATATTCTCCTCAAGTGCACATGGAATATTCTCCAGGTTAGATCACCTGTTGGTCTACAAAACATGTCTAAATAGATTTTTAAAAATGGAAATCATATCAAGTATCGTTTCCAACAGCAATAGAATGAAACTAATAATCATTACCAGGATGAATTTTGGAAAATTCACAAATACATGGAAATTTAAAAAACATGCTCCTGAACAACCAATGGGTAAGAAGAAATTAAAAGAGAAATGTAAAAATATCTTCAAACACACAAACATAAACACACAACATGCCAAATCTTAAGGGATGCAGCAAAAGTGGTTCTAACAGGAAAGTTTACAGTGGTAAGAGTGTACTTCAAAAAATATTTCACTTAAATAGCCTAATATTACCCTCATCACAAATTTAGTACAAGAAAGGAAATAATAAAGTTCTGAGCAGACATAAATGACACGGAAATTTTTAAAAAATAGAAAAGACCAATGTTACTGAGTTTATTTTAAGATAAAGTCTACAAACCTTTATCTGGACTGAAAAAAAATGAAAGTCAAATTTAGAAATCAGAAATGAAATGAAAAACATTACAACCAATACGACAGCAATTAAAAAGGAACATAAGAGATTATTATGAATAATTATATGCCAAATATTGGACAACCTTGAAGAAATGCATAAGTACCTATAGAAATACAACTTACCAAGATTTAATTTTGAAGAAAGAGAAAATCCGAACATATCCATAACTGTGAATAAAAAGATTGAATTCGTAATAAAAAGTCACCCATCAAAGAAATGCCTAGGGCCTGATGGCTCTCTCTATATACAAATCACTCAATATAATACGCTACATTAAGGGAATGAGGAACATAACCACATAATTATCTGAGTAGATACAGCAAAAGCATTTGATAAAATTCAGCATATCTTCATGATAAAAATTCCAAACAAATTAGGTATAAAAGGAAAATACCTCAACATAAAAAAGGCAATGTATGCTAAACCCATAGATAATATTATTACATTCAATGAGGAAAAGTTGAAAGCTTTTCCTCTAAGATCAGGCACAAAACATAAAAGTGGACTTTCCATACTTCTGTTCAACTGGGTACTGCAAGTCCTATTCAGAACAATTAGGACAGAAAAAGTAAATAAAAGGTATTCAATTGGGAAAGCAGTTCAATTGTACCTAATTGTAGATGACAGACTCTTATATGTAGAAAACCCTTATGACCAAACAACAAAACTGTTAAAAACAGTAAGCAAATTTAGAATAGTTGCAGGATTCAAAATCAACATACAAAAATCAGTAGCACTTATATATACTAACAGCAAATTATCTGAAAAAAATCAAGAAAATAATCCCATTTACAATGGCTACAAAATATAAAATAAAAAAGAATAAATTTAACAAAAGAGGTAAAACAGAAAAAAGCGTTACTCTAAACTCCGTTAATTACTAGTAAAGGAAATTGAAAAAAATATATAAATAAATGGGAAAATATCAGTTCTCCTGGAGGGGAAGAATTAATATTGCTAAAATGTCCATACCACTTAAAGTCATCTATAGATTTATTACAATCTCTATTGATATTACAATAACATTATTTCAGAAATAAAAAAAATACAATCCTAAAATTTATGTGAAAGCACAAAAGATCTAGAAGAGCCAAAGCAGTCTAGAACAAAAGAACTGATGCCAGTTCTTCTTTGTAGGTTTGGTAGAATACAGCTGTAAATTTATCTGCTTCTGGGATTTCTTTTTTTTCCCCTGTGAGATTTTGTTTACTGATTCAATCTCACTACTCATTATTGGTCTGTTCAGGATTTCTATTTCTTCCTGATTTAATCTTGAGAGGTTGTATGTTTCCAGGAATTTAATCATATCCTATAGGGTTTGTAACTTATTGTTGTAGCTGTTCATAGAGATATCTGAAGATCTTTTGTATTTCTGTGGTATCAGTTGTTGTAATATCACCTTTTTCATTTCTGATAATGTTTATTTGAGTCTTCTCTTTCCTCTTCTTTCTAGGTATAGCTAGTGATTTATCAATTTTGTTTGTCTTCCCAAAACACTAACTTTTTGTTTCATTAATTCTTTGTATTTTTTTACACTTCCATTTAGTTATGCTCTAGTCTTTGTTTTTTATTATTATTATTATTACTATTATTATTATTTATTTTCGAGACAGATTCTCGCTCTGTCACCCAGGCTGGAGTGCAGTGGCACAATCTCGGCTCACTGCGAGCTCCACGTCCTGGGTTCACATCCTTCTCCTGCCTCAGCCTCCTGAGTAGCTGGGACTTCAGTTCCCGCCACCACGCCCGTCTAATTTTTTTGTATTTTTAGTAGAGATGGGGTTTCACAGTGTTAGCCAGGATCGTCTGGATCTCCTGACCTCGTGATCCGCCCGCCTCGGCCTCCCAAAATGGCTGGGGTTACAGGCGTGAGCCACAGTGACCGGCCCTTGTTAATTATTTTCTTCTCAGCTTTGTGTTTGTTCTTTTTTTTTTTTTTTTTTTTTTCTCTTGTTTTTCTATTTCTGTGAGGTGCAAGATTTGAAGAGAATTTTTTTTTTTTTATGTAGGCATTTAACAATATAAAATTCCCTCTCAGCGCTGCTTTTACTATATCCCAGATGTTTTGATATGCTATATCTCAATCTTCATCTTTTGTTTTTCAAAAACTGTGTTACTTCTATCTTAATGTTTTTCATTGGCCCAAAGATTTATCAGGAATGTATGGTGTTATTTTCAAGTATTTGCGTTGTTTCAAGAGTTCCTGTTGATATTGATTTATAAGTTTATTGTACTGTGGTCTGTAAAGATGCTTGATGTTATTTGAGATTTTTAAAAATGCTTTGAGACTTGTTTTGTGGTCTAACATATTGTCCATCTTGGAGAATGTTCTATGTGATGATGAGAAGAATGCGTATTCTGAGATTATGGGTAATATCTTCTGTAATTATGTTAACTACATTTGACCTTAAGTCCAATTGAAGATTAAGGTTTGTGTGGTTGTTGCTGTTATTCTTGTTGTTGACTTTCTATTTCAATAATCTGTATATTGGTGTTAGTGGAATTTTGATGTTCCCAGTCTTTATATCCAGTTATATTTGTTTTATGAATCTTTGTGCTTCAATGTTGGGTGCATATACATTTAGGATTGTTATATCCTCTTGTTGAATTGATTCTTTCATTATTACATGATATCATTCCTGATTTTTTTATTATTTTTTATTTGAAGTCTGTTTGATATCATTATAGTTACCCCCACTTGCATTTGATTTCTGTTTGCATGGACTATCTTTTCCTCTCGCTTTACTTTCAGTCTATACCTTAACCAGTAGGGTGAGTTTTTTAAGCAGCATAGAGTTGGTTCATGATTTGTTTTTTGGTTTTTGGTTTTTTTTTATCCATTCCACTAATCTATATACTTTAGTTGGAAAATTTAATCCATTTATGTACAAGGTTAATATTGATATATAAGTTTTCATTCCTATTTGAATGTTATATGTTATCTAGTTGTTGTGTGGGTTCTTTGATGCTTTCTTTTCCTTCTGTCTTTTGGGTTTGATGAAGTTCTGTCATGTTTCCGTTTGATTTGTTTCTCTTCCTCCTTAGTGTAACTTTTACGAGACTGATGAGTTTTATACTTACTTGTGTTTTTATGATGATAAATATTAAACTTTCATTGATATATTGCATACTTCCAGCATTGTTATGCTAATCTATTTGTATCTGGAGTTTAATTTCATTTTGATGAGACTTACTTTTTTTTCTTTTCCTTTTGAGGATGTGACTATAATGTATGTTGAGAAGGGCCATTTGGCTTTTCTTCTGGGTTTGTTCACTGGCAAAGTGTCTGTATGTATCCCTGGGTTAGACAGATATAGTGTGGTGCTTTTCTCAAATGCTGATTGTAGTAACAGTTGACCGAGCAGGTGAGCAAGCATATGGCCTTCCAAGAAACTGAGGTGGTAGAAGTCATGAGATGCTTACCTTGTTCCCAAGCACTGTGCATTTTTGTCATCAAATTTCGTATTAGATTGAATAGGTTGACCTCCAGGTCAGTAGGTGGCACTTGTATGTAAGAGCTGATTGTGGTGGTAGCACTAGGTTTTACACTTGATCTTTGTTTACCAGGAGAAGCTCTCTGGTGTCTCGGGCAATGGATCAGTATTCAGGACATTTAGTTCAGTTAGACATTGCTGTTTCTTTCTAGAACTATAATAAAGGCTCAAATCCTTTGTACTTCCAGTCTAGTGGTGAAAAATTCGATCAGCATTTACTTATCTGGAAAAGATTCTATTTCTCCTTCACTTATAAAGCTTACTGTTGCAGGACATGAAATTCATGATTGACAGTTTCCATAAGAACTCGTAAAATAGGACCCCATTTTTGTTGGGCTTTAAAGTTTCTGTTAAGAAACTGTAAATCTGGTGGGGATTTCTTTAAGTGTGACTAGACCCTTTTCTCTTGCTAATATCAGGATATTTTGACTTTAGACACTCTGGTGAATATATGTCATGGTGAAATCCTTCTTGAAATGTATTTTGCTACTGTTTGTTGAGCCTCTTGTATCTGAATATCTAAATTTCTTGAAAGAATAGAAAAATTTATCATAAACTATTTACTTACATAACTTTCTAAACTCTTTGCTTTTTCTTCACCCTCAGGAATAGCAATCACTTAAAAGTTTAGATGTTTTATGTAGTCCCACACTACTCAAAAGCTTTCTTTATTCTTTTAAATTCTTTTTACTTTATTTGTGTTTGACTGAATTAATTCAAAAGACCTGCCTTCAAGTTCTGAGATTCTCTTCTGCTTGATCTATTTTTGAAGTTTTCAACTGTATTCTGTAATTCCTTCAATGAATATTTTATTTCCAGAATTTCTGTTGGTTTTACTTTAAGATTATCACTCATATCCTGATTTGATTTTCTAAAGTCTATGAATTGGTTTCCAGATTCCTCTTGGATTTCATTGAGCTTCTTTAAAATTATTAATAATATTTTTTTAATTCTTTATCTGGCATTTTACAAATTTCCTATTTGTAGAATTCATTGTTAATAGCAAAATTTTTGAGGGCTGTCATATTAATCTACTTTTGCCTATTTCCAGGATTGCTACGATAGTTTCTTTGTATCTGGAATTTAATTTCATTTCAATAAGACTTTTTTCCTCGCATCTATAGAGTGTGACTATAATGTATGTTGAGAAGGGCTACTTGGATTTGCTTCTGAGTTTGTTCACTGGCATAGTGTCTGTATAATTCCCTTGGTTATAGATAGGCTTAGTGTGGTGCTTTTCTCAAGTGCTGATTGTAGTAGTAGTGGACTGAGCAAGTGAGTAGGCTTATGACCTTCTGAAAAGCTGAGGGGATAAGTCATGAGAAACTTATCTTGTCCCCAAGCGCTGTGCATTTTTATCAACAAATTTCATATTAGATTATATAGGTTGACCTCCAGGCCAGTAGGTGGCATTTGCATGTAAGAGCTGATTGTTGTGTTAGCACCAGGGTTAATATTTGATCTTTATTTACCAAGGTAAGCCCTCTGGTGTCCCATGCAATGGGTCAGCATTCAGGACATTCAGTTCAGTTAGACATTAGTGTTTACTTCTAGGATGCAATGTAGCTAAGAGTCATAGGGGACACCAGCTCTGCAGCTCAGATCAAACCTCTGTGTTACCTGGCAGTGGCTTCAGCATGGAGTCTGTCCCCATTTACCCAAACAACATTGCTCTCTAGCTGTCTTTGGCAAAAACATTGCAGGTCTGTGCAGAAATGGGGAGAGCCCCACCCTTTGCAT
The DNA here is from genome assembly GCF_008728515.1 of Papio anubis. NCBI lineage: Eukaryota > Metazoa > Chordata > Mammalia > Primates > Cercopithecidae > Papio > Papio anubis. The sequence continues at coordinate 39,057,912 of NC_044979.1, read as the reverse complement.
AAGTACAGGCCCAGAGGCAACAGCCCTAGAGTGGGGTTACAGTCATAATTCACAGCTCCAGATAGGATGATCTCTGAATCACTTGTCCCAATTTCTTGTGACAGCAGTAGTGGCTGTATTTGCAGCAGTGTGTGGAGGAAGTGTAAACGTTCTTCTCTGCATGCCTAGGCTTTAGCACAGAGGTTGGTGGGATGGGATTTCATGCCTCTCCTTTATACCCAAGCACAGAGTTTTTGTACCTGTTGGATGCAGAGTCACCTCTCACAGCAACAAATAGGGAGTTATTTGGCACTGGAAAGCATGTTCCTTGGTTTCCTTTGTTTCAGGGTCTATCCGTTGGTTTACTGTAGTTTTCCTTCAATAGGGGTAGTACTCCCTGAGGGCTACGTTACTAGGAATGCTGCAGCTCCTTTGGAACTAACTAGCACTATGCCAACACAATCCTCTGAGTGGGTAGTAGGAAATATCAGTGGGTGATCCTGATATTTGTAAACAGAAGGATTGATGCTCCCTAAGAAGAATATAGTCCCCCAATTTTTGCACCCTCCAATAGTGCCCTACTGCAGCTGCATGCAGCTGGGAGGAGAGTGAGCAACCTACCATGAGTTTGCAATCTGTTTGTAATGCCCTCAAGAAGTTTCCAAATCACAACCCACACTAGAGTCAGGGTTCAAAATGGCAGAGGAGGCTCTCTCACAGTTTGGACACTGGAAGTCTGCAGCAGGGATGTGGGGAGCCAAAACACTCCCACTTACCTTTTCCACACAATGCCAAGTCCCTCTGGTTTCCTAGCCAATTTGTCAGCTGATTTTGCCTCTTACTTACTTCTTTTTCTGTGCCTTTGTTTTTGCTCAGGAGTTTTCTACTGAATTTTAGTATTCTTTTCTTGATATTCTATTTCAAGTTATGATCATCTATTTTGTAATTTTGGTTCATTTTTTTGAGGAGAACTGGTTTCCAAAGTCTCTAACAGGCCATTTTGAACCTTCTCTCTCATTACCTGTTTTTTTTTTTTTTAATTAGTGGTTAACAGGTCTATTTTCAGCTGAAATTTATACTTATTTTTATATAAATATTAATTTTTGTATCATTAAATATCTGTTATAAATTTTGTATAATGATTTGAAACTCAATATCATATAACTATTAAAACCTTTTCCCTTCTTCATTGTTTATTTCTGAGATTTTAATTAAGCTCAGAGATTTCTTTCAATCTCCCCTCAAAACACCTCATCTTTTACTGTGTTACTTTAATTTCATCTGGCCTACTAATATAAACTTCTTCTTTAGGAAGTGGGCTATGTACAAAGGCACAATCATCAAAGAACAAACCTGATCTTGAAATATCCCCACAACTACTGTTCAAAATCACTTGTGAGCCCTACAGACTCAGAAGAATAATGAATAAACACAATTGAACTTGTTTCAAACATTTTTCATGGTTTTAAATATTTTCATAGCAAAACAAACAAGCATTTTATGCACTTCCAGATTTGAACAGCTAATATTATGATTTCCAATTTTCAGTTAAAAATAGGCTGGACAAAATTATTGGACATGCTGGGACAGCACTTTTTCAAAAATATAATATTTTAGTTTTATCAAGTGATGGCCTTGTATTTTAAATTGTTCTTTGGCAAATGTAAGTCTAGTCATGCATACACACACACACACACACACACACACACACATATATATATAAATTACTCACTTACAACTGTATATCTTAGACTTTTAAATACTACATTATTTCAAGCTTTTGTTTACAATGTACTATAATAGTAATTATTTTCACATTTAAAACATTTCCTTGTGGGTCAGGGAGGTAATATGATTTGTAAGCTACAATCTAAAAATTAAACTTGTAAACATGGAATAGAAACCTCATTTTAGTAATCCTTTGACCATGTAATGAGATACTCTGTGTGTGGAGGGGAGGGGTTGGGGATATTTGTGAGAAATGGTTCAGAGGTGAGAGAGAGAATATGGATTATTGACAGTAGTGCTGAATTTGAAGTGCTTATCATTCTCTCCCCAAACTCCAGACTCTCACTCTTATATTTTGGATCCATTCTATAAACCATTTTAAAGAGTGTTCAAGGCCATAATTTCAACAAAGTCAAGCACAAGGGAATTAAGACAGCTTGTTCTGGGGGAAAAATGAAGATGCATAGGATGTTTTACTTTGGTCCCTGAATTATCAAATTAAATATAATTAAATATCAATTTATAAATATGGGATACTTTCATAGTGCATACAATTACATGCTTCTGTATAATAATTTACTACAAAATACTTTATACAAAGGGTATGATACGTGCTTATACTATTGTTAACTTATAAAATAATTAGTATTTAAAATATACTAATCAGGAATCCAAATTTCAGAAGTGGTTAATACCAAATTCTTAAAACATTAAAATACATGTTTCTTATGAAGTTGTTTAATAATTAACTTACACAAATTTAAAAATGATATTTTAATGAAATAACTAATGTTCAATAAATGTGGTTATTTAGAAAGATCTTCTGGACTCCAGTGCTCTTACATTAATGAAATTTATAAATCTGGCAACACTACAACCAAATAGTGATGAAACAGAGATAGAATTCAAGAGCATTGTCTGGCCCTGGGTTTCTTGCATAATATAAGTCTCTGTTCCTGTTCTGATTCTGGAGGCATACACATTATTGTACAGAAATATGTTTTCAGTTTACTTGTGTAGGATCTTAGGAGTAGAGATTACTAGGTTGTATGACAATATTAATATTTTATATAATAATATAATATTAAATTGTTTAAAAATCTTTTTTTAATGCCTACAATGTTTTACATAGCTATTATGTAATAGCATAGCAATCAATATGATGACTCCATTTTCTCCAAATCACATGGCCATTAATTAAAAATATTCACAAATAGTTTTAGAATTCTGGATAAATTAGGCAGTGAGAGAGAAATATGCCTCAAATTGTTTACTACTCAATTTTTAAAGGCTATAAATAGCTCCAAAGGCAAAAAAATTCTCCAGATTCTGAAGAATCGGTAATGTTTTAAACAAAAAAGTCATAAATGTGTATTTTAGTCCTCCATTATTTTAGTCCATGAAATAAATTCCTGCTCTACTTCATATTGGCTTGGTAATCTTTATGAACAAATCAGCTTTTCAATAAGCACTCTAAAAGTTTTATCTTTAATCCAATGGTACAAACTCCAAAGTTATCAGACACCTATATTCAAGATTATGTTACTTTTTGAGAAGGATCAAAGCAACACAACAATTGTGGATGAAAAATGTCTTGGGATAGATGTAGTTAAAGACACAATTGACAAGAAAATCTGGTTATTTCTGTAGCATATAACAATTTTACATTATAGTCATAATTATTGCTGACAATGTAACCCAAAGGAAGTTAAACACCAACTCAGGTTTGGCAATGCTTCCTTTATAACTCTAACATGCAAATAAACTCAAAATATCTTTCTTGAACTTCAGGGAATTCAGTATCCAAAAAAAGTTAGTTTGAGGTCAAAAAGGCTGATTTTAGAACTTGAATATTTGCTCTTGGAAATCTTGTCAAATATCAAAGTTGTAAGACACTTGAAATCACAAAAGAGGATCACAAGTCACTATAAAATAATTGTTTATTTAGCTCAACTGGTAAAACAAAATGTTTACCCTTTTGTTTTGAAACTAAGCCTTCTATCTATAATATATATTATATAATATAATAATATAATATATAATATATAATATTATAATTATATAATATATAATTTTATATTATGATATAATATATAATATATAAATAATATATATTATTTAATATATAAATAAATAATATATTTATATATATTATATAATATATATAAATATGAAAAACTCAGAGGGGAAAAATAACAAATACAAATTATAAGCATTAACAATTAAATGGGAATCTAAAGCCAATTTTTCTCTTACTCAGTTTACCTTGGAGGCTGCAATGTTATCTAGTTCCTAAGAAACACACATGATAAATATTTTGTTCCTGATACACAAATTGATGTCTTTAAGTTTACTAATACCAGTATACATTTTGTGAAGTTAAGAAATTCACTTTAGTACATGACGAGTAAGTACTTTAGTGCTAATTCTATCTAGCTAGAATAGCAAATACAGTGTGAATCCATGCAAGCATGTATGTTAAATTTGGCTCCATACTAAATCTGGCTTCATGATTAACTATACTAAAAAAAGAATTGCCAAATTGTTAATGTATTTCTTTACAATATTTCTTATTTTGCCTTCATCAAGCCTAAGAGCTTTAACTATTAGCAACGTTAATTAGCCAAATTCTTCCAATTTCCTATCAGGTTTTAAAGAATATTTTGATATTTAAATTGAGTCAAGTTTTTATTTTCTCTGTTGCATAAAGATATACACATACAGAAACAGAAAAACAAACTACATATGGCTTACACAGTCCATCTGTGACATGCTTGGACTTTCTATTTTGTCATACATTTTCTTTTTATTTAAGAAAAACCAGTCATTTGACTTTAGGACAAGCATTTACTGTACAAAATCCTTTCTCATACAATATTATTTTATTTTCTGTATAACTTTCCTTACCAAAAACACATCTTCATATACATAACTTTCTTCACATCTTTCTCCTCTAATTAGTGGTTTCATTTCTACCTTATTTTAAAAATAACCTGTTCCATGATTTGAATTAACTTTTAGATAATTTCTGAATTAGATAAAATTGTTAATTTCATCAATAAGGACACATCTTCTTTGGTGCATCTTATATATATAATTATATATTAACTATAATTCTTATTCTTAATAACTGTAAATTTTAATGAAAACTAGGAAGCAAGTAATTTGAAACTGTCTACCAGATATTAATATTTTATCAATGAAAATAATTCCATAATTTTTAGAAAAATATTTTTCCATATTGTATCCTTTCTTAATTGGCAATGACCCAGGCATCCAATAAACATCAAAAACATTGTATGAACTCAATTCTTTGACTTTAAATGTTTACTTCTGAAAACAGAAATATTAGGCACAGCAAGTCATCATTTAAAATTATTTTCTTCTTAACCGTTTTTTAATAGCTAGCAAACATCAAGTGCTCAACTAAGTCAAAACATTACAGTTAAATGCATAGATGTTTTTGCTGATAACTCAGAAGATTCATTGTTTTTATTAACCTAACAACATTAATTTAGTCTCATTCATCAAAGAAGGTACACAAACTAAGATCATTTTATTTTCACTGGGTTTATAGTTTTGTAACCTTCTATGCCTAACCCTGATACATCAAAATACCTAGCCGAGGTAAAGATAAAACCCAGACAAAAATGTATTATAACATTTCTAAGACCTTTCTATTTTTATCTTACCAAAAATTTTAAAGCCAGCTTGTGTATTAAATATTTACTTAAATTGCTTGAACTTATTTATGAGTGCTTTTCTATTTATCAGCCAATTTGGTACACCCTGTGAACACAATACCTACCATCCAGACACATAAACACACACACAAAGATCCAGTGGATTTTACCTTGGAATTCTAGCCATAAAATAGCAACACAAACTCACCAGTTTGTGAACACGTTCACATGACCAAACTTTGTTTGCCCCAATAGGTACTTCAATGAAAGCTGTGAGCCAAAATTTTTGGTACAGTAGTTTCTATGGTGCTCTTATGTTTAAAGGTCAAACCTCCCCAAAAACAATGGGGCCAAACAGTACCACAGAACATCACATACTAACCAGATCAGCCCTTGCTTAGAACAATAGCATAAAATCCTGGACACATGGAAATCCATTGCAACTTCCTATTTAACAGCAAAATGAGACCCATGGATAGGCAAAACTACTCCAGACTTCAAAGAATATTGGGGCAAAACAGCATTACAATAGATTACTAGTTTATCAAATTCTGATTTCCCATTACTATATTGACACAAACATACAAACGATCCCCAAAACATAATCCAACTACCGCAGCAACCAACAAACCCCGGGTATCCAAGCTGAAACAGTCGGGGTGCTTCCTTTCTCCATCTGTTGCTCTTGATTGACTTGAAAATAAAAATTTCTTTGGCATTTCTCAAATTGAGAAGAACCAATCCCTCTGTCTAAAACCCACAGAAGATACCCACTTGCCCAGAAACACATACAACAATTACAAACAAGCCACCAAGAATGTCCAAATCAAAATAGTCAAGGTACTTCTCTTTCTCAGTCAGTTGGGCTTGTTCAACATACAAATGGAAATTTCTTGAAAAATTGCTCAAATTGAGAGGAGAGATCCTGCTGTCTGGGTCCAAAATCTGCACTCACCTATCTAGATGTAGATGTCAAATTTTAAAGGCTGTTGTTTGTAGGTAATCAGGAGTACAGCTGGAACTGGCAGTAGTGGGGCCAGAGACTGGAACTCAGCTCAAGTCAAAAATGGGAAGGAAACTCCTTACAAGTACTTCTAAGAATCTAAATCCACAGCAGCCAAGTCAGGAGCAAAGTATTCCTCATAAGACAACCAAAACTTGTGATTGAAACCATAGGTGTTATATCTTGCAGACAAAGCCAATCAGTGAGATAAGTATTGACAGGGAAGATGGCTTTAATTATATTCTGAGGCAAAGGAGATGGGAGATCAGTCTCAACTCCATCTCCCTGACTGACTAAAATTAGGGGTTTATGTAGCAGGGAAGAAGTGTCACCACATTCAGGAAAACAGCAATTAGGAAGGGATAAGGAAGGTAAGTTGATCAACAGGAAGCAAGTGGTCACTTGGGCAAGGAAGCAGGAGAATCATTTGAACCCGGCAGGTAGAGGTTACAATAAGACAAGATCGCGCCACTGCACTCCAGTCTGGCAATAGAGCGAGAAGACTCTGTCTCAAAGAAAAAAAAAATACCACCAACTAAACATAAACACATCATAGTTGTGTTATAAGTCAAATAACTAAAAAAAAAAAAATTAGAAAAAAAAGATAAGTGAAATCAGGAGAAAAGTAAAATCCTCATATGCAAGGAAAACATCATAAGATTATCTGCATCCTGGCGCAGTGGCTCACATCTGTAATCCCAGCACAAGGAGACATCAGGGCTCTGTTGTCTCAATGTTCAGGTGTGGTAATCTGGTTTCAGTTCCTTGATACTATCTGATAGGCCTGATGGTTGGTTTCCTGAGAAAGGAAGTCAGGTAAGACATATGTAACTTTCTGAAGTATCAAGACCAAAAGGGTTAATTTCCATTTCCACATTTATTCAAAAGAAACCCAAAACATCAGTTCTATAGGATGGTTGGGTTGATTTCACTAATACCTGGCATTCTCGGAATTTTAGATTGTAATCATTCTAGTGGATGTAAAATAATACCTGATTATGGTTTCTATTTTTCTACTGATTAAATTTGTTGAGTATCTTTTCATGTGCTTATTGGGCATTTATATATTATTATGTTTCTAACATATGTTAAAATATTTTTTTAAATATTTTCTTGAATGTGCACATGAGACTTTTGTAGTAGAGCATATTCTCAGTGTATCATAGAGCAAATAATAACTTGATAGCTTCTCTTTGCATTAATTCTTATTCTTAAGTGATATGGTGACAGCTAGATTTATCTGACATTTTAAGGGGGGGTCTGTTATTTATAGGAAACCTCATAAAATGAATCTGGGTGTTGATGTAGGACAGAGGGAGCTCTTCACTCTCCCTTTTTCAGATTCTTGAAAACGGCGTGAGTGTGATCCTGAATTCTTATTCTAATCCTTTGGAATGTAAACAAATGTTTTATAATTATTGTTTATACAATTTTTTAAAATTAGTTATAGCAAAAAAGAGAGAACAATAATTCCACTGCTTTGTATTTATGTATACAATTAATTACCTTTATCAATGATCTTTGTTTGGGTGGACTTGATTTGTCATCTAGTGTCACTTTCTCACATTTCAAATGATTTTCTGTAATATTTCTTGTGAAACAGGCTGCTATCAGTGTTTATCTGGGATGTCTTTATTTCACCTTGTGGATCTTTTGATCTTTTCGAAGGGTAGTATGCTCAATATAGATTTTTGGCTAACATTTTTTTCTTTAAGCATTTAAAATATTCTATTTCACTTTCTTTTGGCATCTACTTCTGTTTCTGCTTAGCAAATAATCTTTTTTTTTTTGAAATGGAGTCTCTCACTTTCGCCCAGCCTAGAATGCAATGGTGTGATCTTGGCTCACTGCCACCTCTGCCTCCTGGGTTCACTCGATTCTCCTGCCTCAGTCTCCTGAGAAGCTGGGATTACAGGCACACACCAACACACTAGCTGGCTAATATTTATTTATGTATTTATTTAGTTATTTAGTACTTTAGAAAAGATGAGGGTTTCACTGTGTAGCCCAGACTGGTCTCAAACTCCTGACCTTGTGATCTGCCCATCTTGGCCTCTCAAAGTGCTGGGATTACAGGTGTGAGTCACCATGCCAGGATACCAATAATCTTATGATGTTTCCTTTGCATGTGAAGATTTACTTTTCTCCTGATTTCATTTTTTTTTCTAATTTTTTTTTTTTTTTTTTTTTTTTTTTTTTTTTAGTTATTTGACTTATAACACAACTATGACGTGTTTATGTTTAGTTGGTGGTATTTTTTTTTTTTTTCTTTGAGACAGAGTCTCACTCTATCACCAGGCTGGCGTGCAGTGGCACGATCTTGGCTTATTGGAACCTCTACCTCCCGAGTTAAATTGATTCTCCTGCCTCTACCCCTTGAGTAGCTGGGACTACAGGCATGCACCACCACACCCGGCGAATTTTTATATTTTTGGTAGAGACAGGGTTTCACCATGTTCACCAGGATGGTCTCAATCTCTTGACCTCATTTTCTGTCTGCCTTGGCCTCCCAAACTGCTGGGATTAGAGGTGTGAGCCACCACACCCAGCCAGTTGGTGATATCTTTATGTTTATCTCATTTGAAGTTTATGAGCCTGCTAAAAGTACAGATAAATAATTTTTTATTAAATTTGGGGCTGCTCTATCTTTTATTTTCTGTATTGATCTTCAAGTTTGTCGTTTCCTTATTCTTAAAGCCCATATCTTCTATTGACTCTGTCTAGTAAATTTACATTTCAGTTATTGCATTTTTAAATCCAGCGTTTCCATTTGGTTCTTTTTTTTTTTTTTAATTCTACTCTCAGTATTGATATATTCTACTTGATGAGTCATAATTAGACATGTCTTTGATTATCTAATAACAGTTTCCCTTGGGTTTTGAAGACAGTTATAACATCTTGCTAAGTCTAATGTATGGGACTTATTTTGACTTCATTTTTTCCACTGTGCATGGGTTATAAATTTTTGGCACATTTTTTCCATTGTCATTGTTAAAAACTGGATATCTAAGGCAATAAATTCTAAAACATCTGGAATCTCATTTTTCATTTCGTGGTGGTGTTTGTTGTTTCTATTTTTGTGTTTGTGTGTTTAGTGACTTGCTTTGCCTAATTGGGTGACATCTGTGAACCTCACAATTTGCCTCTATTCCTTATTTATATTTTTAGTCATGTTATTAAATTTTAGCCGGCCTTCTTAGGGATGCTTCTGGATTGGCATAATTTTTTTTTTTTTTTAGCCTATTATTAGTTATAAGTTGCGCTTTAACACTTGGAGCTTAAACACTGCTTAATCAACAATGGCTTTCACTATCGGCCAATTGAATTATAGCTAGGTGGGAAAATTTATTAAATACTCAAACTTTAGAAGTGTTTCACAGATATCACTTTCATTGTTCAAAAGGCTACATGTTTATTCAGGGAAGAGTAACTTACAAAGGTTCCTTCTGGTCTCTCTTAAGGTATTAGCTTTGTGTGTCCACAGGTTTTATAGAAAGCTGGGATAAATAGAATGTTAAGACAATCTTTGTCTCTTTCCTTTCATTTACATTCTAAATGTTTGATTTTTCTGCAATTGCACTTTTTGACCAAGCTGGTATAATAGCTAGTTATAATGTTGGTCTTTCCTGATTGACATTGGTACTGATATAATCTTTGACAACTCTGGGTATATACTAATTTTTCTTGCTTTGTTTCCAATAAAGTCTTCTTGCTGTACTACTCTGCTCTGCCTGTCCCAGCCTAGTAGAAATTCTGTACTAGGGAGAGGAATTGCAGAAGTCGTTCCAGAACAAAACACTATAGACTCCCATTTTTCTTACTGTGGCACAATACATTTTTTGCATACAAGCTTTTATATTTACTATATATATACATATTTACCATATATATTTCTTCAATTTCCAGTCTTTAAATAGATATTTGAATAATTCTTTCCAGTTTTTTTCATTTTTCTTTTGAAACAGTATTTGCTAAGTTCTTCCTCAGACATTGTAAAAGTCACCTAAGCCTTTTTAGTCATTGTAATCTCTGTATCTGTCATTATATGGTAATAATTTACAGTCTCTCCTCAATTTGGAATGAATGAATCTTGCCAAATGAATTTATGTTTTTTGGTGTTCATTGATTCTACTTGAGAATATTGTGAGAAATCTGTGTTGTGATAATCAACTCACTGTATTTGGACTTGTAGTACCATTTTCAAGGAATTCTGCTTCCATGTCTGAAGAATGTTCTGTAATTTTAATTCCTTTTACATATACATGTTGCTCTTCCAAATTTTACAGATCTAGGAAATGCTAAATTTAAAGAACTTCACTTTCAAAATCTTTTGCAAAATGTCAAGAGCTGCATCTACTTAACAAGAATTGATGCTACAATACAACCTGCTCTCTAATTTCTATCTCTATTCTACTTCACAATATTGTCTGTCTGACTTGTGTTGGGGTAGTCCAATGATTTTATTAATTGGGAAAAAAATCAGCTTAAAGGTTACCTGTGACCCAGAAAAGTCATTCTCACTTAACAGAATCCCAAATTTGTATGTTACATATTTTTCACATTATGGAAGATTCCTATTGGCTACTAGACTTAATAATGTTTTTATTTAACCATTTTATGGATACCTTTATGTAAACAATGTTTCAGATGTTGGCCACCACTCATTCGGATGGTTAGAATCTCTTGATTTTTTTTTTTATCTCTTCTCCCTTTATTCAACTGATAGTGTGAGGGAAAAACAAACAAAACTTTACAATGCACGTTTATTGGAAAACCTTGTTATTTATGTATTTATATTTACTTCCTCCATAGATATTATTAGACATATACTATGTTTCCAGTATGGTGCTGTGTACAGACAGAAGATATACTGACAAGTAACTAATTTATCTCTAGAAATATAGTAAAAAAATCAAAATGTGATAAATTAACATCTAATTTCCATAAATTTGCAGCATTTTCCATTAAATATACATAATACATTGAATATTATGAAGTTCAAATAAATATCCATTATGTCCCTAAAATTATTAGGTACAATTGGTTACCAACTTCAATTTTAATGCAAGCTCTGAAAGGAGAAATTCTAAATTTTTATGCATTCTATACTGTTGTGTCAGAACTGTAACTATAAATATTTAACTTTGATTTCATAATTAATATATCCATGAGAAGATTATAATGTCTATTAAAGTGAGCACAGTCTACAAGAAGATTGTAGTTGAAGTCTTTTCTATGAATTTTTGAATAAATTTTTTTAAAGTCTCAATGTTAGATTTTTCTTGGTAAAATAGATATGGTATGCATCATGCTCTTCTAAAATATTTTTGGTGACAAAAGGCAAAAAAATGACGGGCTTAAATATAAAAACAGTACATCAATTTAGATTTTTATACAAAGACTAAGGTCTTATATTAATTTTATCTTATCATTTAGATATATAATTACATGCTTATATATTGCATGCTGCTCTTCAAAAAAATACATCAATGCAAATGAAAAAGGAAAGGTATAGCAGTGACATAAATTGGATGCCAATTTTGTCTTAAAAGGTGTCTTTTAGTTACTTAAACAAGTTATTCTCCTTTCATTGAAATCAGTAGGTTCAACTTGGATACAATTTTAAAAATCAGGCATTCTAAGTAAAGCAACAGGAGTATTGAGGACATTTTTATTTCAAAATATATATATATATATACACAAAACCCCTGGAATACTCTGACTTTCTGGAGGGGGTCCCCAATTTAGAGCTCTTCAGTGCAGTGACAGGGTAAGTTCTCTCCAAAAGGGTTTGCCTTCCATGGCTGCTACTTGTGCCCATAGCCCTTACCTTGTCAATTCCTTCTTTGCTAAATTTACAACTGAATAATGAGGTCACCCACAGAGGCCTCCTTTTCTCCTAGGACTGTTGAAAACTGAGACTTTTTTTTTTTTTTTTTTTTTAATGTTCAAGCTGTGTCTCAAACTCAGTTCTTATGATGACATTATGACACTTGGGATAAAAATAAAAAATGGCTTGTCTGTGATTTTATATTGAGTTTTAAGAAGTGTATCTCAAGGTATTTTGACTTTCGTTTGGAGAGGATTTTTGTTAAACAGAATAGAATGCCTGTTTTTTATTCCTCTCTTGTAGATTTTAGTTGGGTACACTTGTCTTTGAACAGATCATTTAAATGGTTCAGAGGTTTTTTTATGGTATGTAGCGCTATACATATCTTCAAGAGGTGGACACAGATGCATTCTTTCTTGGGGCTTTATTTGAAATGTTGTCCTACTTTTGGAAAGTATTTCATTTTACATTAAAGGGAATTTGATCATACTTCCTGGTAATGTTCTAAATTTATATGCACAGTAAGAAGACAATAATTCTTTCAGAGGTGACAGTGTATGAGCATTTTGAGACTTGTTGAATCACTTAAAGGAGATGTGGGGTTTCAGTTTAGGTTGCATGGAAAGCCAAGATCTATAAACATGAAATCTGACAACTTTTTGAGGGTGAACATGCAGCTATGTATAGTTTAGGCCTGAGTGCTTAAATGATTCAATAATTGATTCCATTTGGTCACCCATCTTATTTGAACATTAATTATGCTCCTTTTCAGAAATGCAAGAGGTTTAAGTTACGGATTTCCTCTTTCCCCTTTACATTTGACTTCAAAGGATATAGAACCCTAACTATTCTCAAGGTTTAATATATAAGAAATGTTGGAAGTGGATATATGAAACTCTTTTAATAAAACAAAAATGGATCAATATGGCTTATCTCATCTCTATTATTACTATTATTATTATTATTTCTCTGCTTCTAACATGACCCTTCTTCCCTATAATGGTGGTATCTCTACTAGCAGAATTAAAGTGGAGAATAAAACTTGCTAGAGTTGGTATCTAGTCAAAGTTAAGTAAATTATTATTTTGTGTTTACCTAAATGAGTTAACAATGCCAAAAAAATCTACAACCAAAGGAGATAAATATATGTACGTAAAATTCCCTTAAGAGTATATTGTCATCTTAATAAAATTTGAATCTGCATTTTCTTTTTCTTTCTTTCTTTTTTTTTTTTTTTTTTGAGACAGAATATCGCTTTATTGCCCAGACTGGAGTGCAGTGGCATTATCTCGGCTCACTGCAACCTCCGCCTCCCGGGTTCAAGTGATTCTTCTGCCTCAGCCTCTCGAGTAGCTAGGACTACGGGCATGTGCCACTACGTCAAGCTAATTTTTCTCTTTTTAGTAGAGGCGGGGTTTCAACATATTGGCCAGGCTGGTCTTGAATTCCTGACCTCATAATCCTCCTGCCTCGGCCTCCGAAAGTGCTGAGATTACAGGCCTGAGTCATCAAGTCTGTCCCTGAATCTGCATTTTCTATGATGATTATCTTCTACTTGGGGATGATGAAAATCTGATTTAAGCTTTAAAACATTTTTAAGTATAGAGTTATAGCTTATTAAATTCAACAATTACATTTTATTGATTATATACTGGGTAGATAAACATGTCATTTTAAGTTGAAGAGATCTCAAAGTTTACCACAAAATTTATATAGGATATTTGTGTATTTATATCTGTAAACTGAGACACTGGCTATATAAGGTTTATATTAACTGATGATAGATCCAAAAAGTAGAAGTCAGGTATCTGAATTTAAATTCTAATGTTTTATCTCACACAGTATTTTTTTTTTTAGCTCCAGGTGTAATATGATTATTGCATTTACATTTACTGAACGTACACTGTGAGCTAGACATTTTACTTAGACAACGGTATATCAAATAGGACTTTCTGTGTGTGATCTAACAATGATTTACTATTCACATTTATGCAAGAATTGCAAAAATGTATCCAAAGTGTTTAAGCCATGATCATTATAAAAATCATCATAAATTAATAAGTTAATTTTAAAGAAGGCTAAAGAACCAATTGGAGGTGTGCTTATTCATTTACATGCATAGAAAAGGCTAAGCATTTCTCTTCTTCCCCTCCCTGCACTCACCTCTACCACCAAACAAGTGAGGTGGCATGAAAATAATTCTTTGAGAGGTTGAGAGTGGTAATTTTTAAGAGGGAAAATTCATGTATTGTCCTTGGCTCAATGCTTTCTGAGCTTCTGAAACTCTTATATAGACTTCAAACTTCTTGAGTGAAGTGCAAGAGAATTATTAATATAAACTGGCATATGTCCTTGGAATTTGTGGAGCTTAGAAACTGCTGCCTGCCTTTTTCTTAGAGAATTAATTCAAGATAAAAGAACCTAGAGTTATAGAACTTGGTCAAGAGCTGAGTGAGAATTGTAACAGTTCAGCTAAAGGGTTTTATGTTTGCATCAAGGAATAGTATAGACAGGAAAGTCTGTGTGGTTGGAATGTTGGGCTTGGGCTGGGGGCAGAGTTGCTGGAACAACTCACTAAAAAGAGCTATAAAAATAAGAAAAGCAATGCTTGTGTATTAACATCACCAGTTACTATACATAAGGTATACTTTTACCTGTTATTAAGACTTTAATTTTTCCAACTGACTTCCTTTTTCCTTCTCTGCCGTTTGACATTAACAGTGTTAAAAGGGGTAGAATGCTTGCAGAAGAAAGTGTATTAAAGGTATTAGCAGATTAAAAGAAAAAGGAAATTTTTCTTCCCTACTAGTAGTCTTTGAAATTACATGTAAATAATCCCTCAAAAATTGACTTTCAAATAACATTTTCTCAGAAAGTAAAAAAAAAAAAAAAAAAAAAGAAATCTAGTTTCATTTCATTTTTAACTTTGCTGAAGAATAGTGTTTTGAATTATTTAAGCTTTTCTGTTATTCTCACAAACCATAATATTTAACCACCCACATAAGGAAAAACAAAATCATGGAATCTATATAACTGGGAATTTGAAAGTGACCATAATTTTAATCCCATGAAATATAAGTGTGGGCAAATTAGTTTACAAATTGCATGAGTTTGCAAGTAGGACATTGTTTTCTCCATTTTCACAGGGAATGGAATTAAATTGACCCTTATCTATGGGATATAAATTTTAAAAAAGTAAAAATCCCTGCATGGCTTTCTTGCCTCAAGAATAGACTAAAGTAGAATTTAATTAAAGCATGGTATAGGAAAAATCATTAGTTGCATGTTGTTGTCAGCAAACATTATATTTCTACGTAACCTATTTTGTGCTGGGACAAGAAGTTATATTAAAATAAAAAGAAAAAATTGATCTTTCTAATATATTCTAAATTGAATATAGGAGTTTTCCCCCTTAGTGTATACAGAAGTTTATACAAAAATAGTGTTTTCTCCCAGCAAACGTGTTGAGACCCTAAGCCTAAGATAATTAAAGAAACAATTAGGTAACATTATGGGAGAAGCAAGATTTTAAACAAAATTAGTGTAACAACTCAATTGCAATTTTGTAACTGTTGTAAATATTTTTTGGTTCTTAAATTATAATTATTGGTTTAAGCTTGGGAATAAAGTGACTTTTTTTAAAGCAATGAAATAAACTAGAGGAGAAAGAAGAGGGGAAGGTATATTATGTATAATTCATTGTACAAAGTATAATTATCCTGAGATATATTTAAAATGTGAACATTTTGTAAAGACAAGTATTCTGAACTATTTTTTATGATTCCTCTTGTGACCAAAATATGAATTTGCCAGATGGCCAGCTTAGTTTAAAGTTACACTCTCTGGTCATGCAACATAATGAGCTTATTTGGCACAAGAACATGAAATTTGTTGTTTGGTTTGATTGATATTGCGTCATCTTAGCTATCTGATCACAGGTAAAATACTATTGGTATCATGTCCTGCACAAAATTTAATGCTGCAGTCGGGTATACCACTACTATTTGAACATTTTCTGTATTACTAGGTGAATATTGTTTCCTGATGCCATTTTTTAAAATTAGTTGTTTTAATCCTTAGGCAAAGGTACCATCTTGTAAATTGTTTCATATTTTTAGAGTATTTTGTTTCAGTCTTATTCATAAGATCATCTTTTTTCACCCAGCTTACATTTGTGAGTTTATCACTTAGTGTTTGCTGTGCAATGGAACAATTTTAAACAACATAATCATTTTATTTGTCCTATAAACCTTTCAGTCGGTTTCTGGATTGGGTTAGAGTAACTAATATGTGGCCTTCTCTTGTGTCTGCAGTTACCTGGAAGATAGATAGGTGCTTCGCTGATGGTCTGGATGGTCTCACTATTTGGTGGTCACTTGGCTATTAGAAATAGTGCAATGATTCTCCTCTATGTGACTTCTAATTTTCCAGTGACCTGGCTCAGGCTAACCACAGGTAGTCTCAGGAAACACAGAAAAAGAAGTCAAGCCCCAATGAACAACCTCTGTTCAAGCCGCCTTCTGTAAAATGTTTAATATTTTTATTGTTCAAAGCAAGTTATCTCACCAACACAATCGAAGTGAAGATTGAGTCTGTCGAGGTAAGAAGATTCTGTTACGTAGCAAGGGGTCATGCATATACAGATGGGAGGAATTTGTGGCCATATTTGCAGTTTACTACAGTAAGCAGTGCAATTTTCTTAACTGAGAAAATTTAACCCACTCCAAAGATTGATTAGATAAGAATAGATAAGAATAAGGACTCAGATATCACGTTTATTTTACAGATATGAATTGTTGATTTGTAATATATAGTGTTTTGTGCAGTATATTTACCTTCTAGAAAAGTTTTGTAGGCATTGAAAAAGCATTTATTTGTATAATATCGAACTAAAATAATTTACCATAATATTGAACAAAATATGCTTATCTCCTTAGTGTTTCTTGCTTATATGAAAGACAACAGCTTTAGTAACTGCTCAAAACCAAACAAACAAAATTACTTAGGTACCTCTAAGTGGATAGTGCAACATAATTGTCATGTTTTGCTTCTCTAGACACATCAGTATGAATGATATATTTTGATGCAAAACTAAAATCTAAAAGTCAAAAGTAATGAAAATAATGAGCTTTGTTTATTTTTCCTCTCACAACTTACTATAGCATACCAGATGTATAGAGAAGACATGAAACCTTTTTCAAAGATGTTACATCGTACACAAATGAGGAAGACATCAGCCTATTTACCAAGAATAGAGAATAAATACATAAAAGTTATTTCAGAAAAGTAAATTATCAAAACCTGTTTTATGAACTTCTTACATCAAGTCCTAGACTCAAGTAATTTGTTAAGCTCCGTTTTTTCTATTTGCCAGTTCTCAATCCGAAAAATAAAGTTTATGGTGAAGGGATCAAGTAAAATTTCTACAGAAAAATGTCATTTCATTAAAAATATATATTCCTACTACCAGAGGAAATATATTTACTTTATTAAATAACATGAAGTGAAGTAGTTGAATTGTCTATGCTTGTATATGTGCCAATAAATAGAAGAATATTTGAAACTGAGTAATAGCCTTCTGAGCACAAACTACAAAACTGTAAAAGAATAAGTAAAATATTTTGTGTCCATGTGAAATGTTAAATAGAGAGACTTATAAAAGAATGGATGGCTCTAAAGCCATGAATCAAATTGATTAAGCAATCTTATGTTACAATTCTTGTATTTGAAAACTTAATTTGCTACTTATGTTTATGTTACTTAGAGAAAGCAGGTTTTCAAAAGTCAACACTACAAACATCGTCTTCTCTCACTCCAGCAAAATTCTTTATCTGAAGTACACATTTTAATTCTTGATTCCAGATTTCTTTCCGTCATTCTCTGTATATTCTTCTGTAAGATTTTTACTTAGTTTCTAAATAGTTGTTAGAGGTTACTTAAATATTGTCTGCCCCCACACAGACATCAGACATAATTTTAGAAATAGAATGGACATTGGAGATCACAGCTTTTAAATTGTTTATCTTAAATGAACAAACAGCACTATAGACTTTGAGAGAAAAGTATTAAGTGAAACTGCAGAGTAATAGCTTCCACCATTTCCTATAATAGCATATGGAAAACCCAATGAGATTTAAAGCCAATTTATCCATAGTGAAGTGAACTGGTCCTTATTTTATGGTTTCATTTTCATTTGGTCTCTGCTTTACAATGTCTAAACAACTAAGAAATAAACAAACAAAAATAGAAAAATTAAAAAGCAATACATAAATATTTTATTAACATGATTCCATGCATACTGATTTTTTTCTCCTTAATTTATTAAAGGGAGAGTGACCTTAAACCTCAGTGTCATCCAGTGGAAATGAATGTGCTACACAGTAACTACTAACATTTCTCCTTCTCCTACTATTAGCACAAAGACTGTCTTTTCAGCACTGATCCCACACTATGTATTAGTGACTACACAAGTCACTTCTTATACACATGAAAACTTAAGCCAGCTACCCCGTGTCTTGGTTATCACCACACCCCACCATTTTACAGATGAGAAAAATGAAGTCCACACAAGTGAGATCACACAATGAAGCAGAAACGGAATTTAAGTGCAGGAAAGACTCCCGCTCCCAAAGACATTATGAACTTTTATATTTTAGTTTATTCTTAATTTAATTTTTAAAACACTACTGTAGTTGGATATCAAAAAAAAAACGATCAAGTACTGAGAATATTATGATTAATTCCTTGACTCTTTTGCTACTGTATAAAAAACTGCCAGCTGTGAGTGTTATTCATTGACCCCTATTAATTATGCTGGTTTGCCTCTCAGAGGATGTTAAGCTACAGGACACAGAAAATTCTTTGTAGTATAAGGCAAATTGCCTGTTTCTTAAATGTCCTCAGTAAGATTTATGATCAGCTGAAATTCTCTCTGTTCTTTGTATATACAGTTAATAACACATCATCACAAAAGGTCACACTAAGAAAATGCTGTTTGGGTGAAGTCCTTTATAGTCAAACAAGAAAGGCAAATAGGAATTAAAGCAAAGGTTTTTAGGAAGAACCTAATTCTAAGGATTTATTAGGCATTTAAGTAATGTGAAACTACACTCAATCCTGGCAAAAGTAGATGATGCTCTTGACATAGCATGTCTGAAATGTGTGTATAGGCAAATTCTATTAATCTGTTCTGGATATGTAGAAATTTTGTTACTTTGATATTTCCTTATAGCCAGTAAACTTTTTAGGTTAACATATTAGCTATAATAGTTCTTTATATGAATTATTGTTGATACTTTAGATTCATGACTATGTGGTCTATAAATTAGTAACAGTTGTACCTTTTTCTGTCTAATCAATACCATTTATCATTTATTATCATTCTTATTAGGATATCCAGTATATTGATAAATAAAAATGGTGATCATTGTTATTTATATTGATCACCATCTCAAGGGTAAATATTGCAATATTTCAAATTAACTATGATGCTTGCAAAAATTTTGTAGGTAATCTTTATCATTTTAAGAAAGTTTATTTCTATTACTATTTATCAAATTATTATTCCTATTATTAGATGTTGAATTTTATCATATATTTGTTCTGTATCATATTATATGCCCATTTAATTGTTCAACTTTTAAAATATATTGAATTGTAATTATTGTTTGCATGTAACAAACCAGATTAATCAACAAACTTCTGCTTTGTAATATTGTCTCTAATGTCCAATTACTGTATTTTTTTTCTTGATTTCTGCTATTCTATTTTCTTCCTTCTATATGGATTATAAATGTCTTAAAAGGAATGAAAATATACAAAATGTTTTCGTTATGTATAAATTTTTATAAGTAATCCCAGAAATGTGAATGCCATTTAATGTACCTCCACAAGGAAGACACTGTTTTCCTAGATTTTACACATATTCATACTATTATATTAAAATAGATATTATAATCCAAAATTGTTTCAGTTGAGAGTTTCTTTGTCTTTGTTATACTTTATTTATGACCCTTAGGAAAAAGACACAATTTTGTTTGTGTAGAAATTTTCTTGATGGTTAAGATATATTTTTGATTCAGAGAGGATTATTCATTTAGGATTTCATAGACATCAAGTGGTGAAGGTGAAGTTTACAGCCAAACCAATTTAATTCTAATGACATCTTTGATCTTATAATTAATACGTTTTTTGTGTATTTTAATTTTTGTTTTTGATGTTTGACTATTACCATCTGATGTTGCCCATAGGCTATCAATCTGTTATTGAAAACGTTTGCATGTGCCTCATAATATTTACACTTCTACCACCATCGTAATCCAAAGCAACTTCAGAAAACATGCTAACTATAAAGTAGAATACAAAAGATAGGAGTTCTTGGAAATTTTACCTTCCGATGTTTTCCATTTCTCTTCTAATTCTGCTACTCAATTTCAATACTTCATTTTGACCCTTGGCCATATTTGAAGTGCTCAAAAATACACAATTGCAAACTCCCAACAACCTATTATGTGCACCCTGAACCATGCGTACTTCTTCCTCTAAATGATAAAAAGTATTTTTCCCTTTTCATTTTAATGATACCCCTGTTTCTAAGATTTTTTCTAATCCTGGTATATAACCACTATTCCTTTACATTTTTCTTATGTATCCAAACTAAGTTACATAAAGCATATTTTCAACTATTCTTTTAAAGGCATCAGTAATAATATCATTCCATAATCTTTTTCTCCACTCCAGTCTATAACTGCATTATTGTGTGCTGTGTCTGCTTCAACACTTATGGCTACTAAGACATATGGGAGAAAGCCACACATATATGAAAATAGTTTATATACACTATTTAGATTTATTATGTTCCAAAATTCTCCTCTGCACAAAATTTAATTATTCAGTTTAGTTTTTTGAATATTTACTGTGTCAGTTACTGATACTAAAATACAAACACCATCTAATTCCAGTCTTGGGGTCTTCATATTCCCACACAAAATGTCTTGCATGTTCCTGGGTCAACTCCACCTTCTCTCTCTCCTACAATCTCAGAGGAGTACATTTTTTCTTTAGGTTTCAAACAAAAAGAGTAATACCTACCACTGTGCTATTTCCCCTATCATCAATACTCCCATAAGAAATTCAAATTTTTTTTCATAAAAATGTTTTTTTACTAATGCTGAACTTGTTCTTTCAAATGACTTTTTGCTGCATCTTTCAAACATATTCAGGTATTTTTTTAACCTAAATACCCTTTCCTTATACTGTATTTTCATTTAGGTAACATCCTTAGCCTCTTCCCTTCAAAAAAATGAATATATAAGGTAGTCTACATTTGCATTTTTAATCGCTTACCCAAAATTAGTCCTTCAATTGCACTAGAATTTGGCTTCTGCCCTCAGAACATTGTAATCATAGACACAAAAGTTATTAACAGCCTCCTATTAAAAATAATTAGCATGTTCAGTGGTCACATTAATTATATCCCCTGCAACATTTCCAATTAGTGACTACAGTTTTCTTTAAAATATCGTTAACATTCTCTCTAGAATTCTCCTTGCCTTTGTTCTTATTTGTTTTCTTGAACACTATTTTTCCGCTTTTTTGCAAAGACCTTTATCTCTTATTTTCAGCTTAAATCTTGGTGTCTTCCTTAGATTCTTCTCTTTTCTTCTCATTTTATACACACACACACACACATGCACACACACATATACTCACTGCAGTCAACTCAAATGCTACATTAAAATTATAACATCTAATCTTAACTCCATTCCTGTCTTCTGCTCTACATTTAATGTCCACATATCAAAATTCATTAACGGCTATTTGTGGATGTCTCACATGTATCCAAATGAATTACATTTTATTGCATACTAACTCATCTTCAAAATCCATTACCAGATTGAAAATCACCATTAGTTCGGTGTTCAAGCTAAAGAAACACAAGTCACCTTCACCAATTATGTTCTGGATTCTAGCAATGATATTCCAGTCTTCTAAACACCATATCTGCTTGTAGTGCAGAAGTTTAAGCCACATATCTGACTTCCACTCTGTCATTAGGTAGACTCTTTTTAACAATTTCAAAATTATTTTCATACTATTTATTTACTATAAAAAGTATATCAGGGGTTCACTTCATCACAGGTAATATTTTAAACTCCTTAGCATGATATACCAGTCCCCCATGATCTGAACCTTGCTCTTCTGTCCAGATTCATTTCCATACCAATTCTGCTAGGAATGCCTAATATTTTTATTCTATAAACAACCATTTATTATGAAATCACCTTTCATTTTCATTTATATAATAATAGTAATGATAGAAATGTGCTATTGTATTTTTCTTCATCCACTTCTGTTATACAAGCTCCTTGAGGTGTGGAATTAGATTGTTTGTGTTTTAGTATCAGTAACTGCCAGAGTGAATATTCAAAAAATTACATTGAATAATTAAATTTTGTACAGAGGAGATTTTTGGAACACAATATGGACAGAAACCATAATTGTAGATGGAGGCGGGTTGATCACCCGACGTCAGGAGATCAAGACCAGCCTGTCCAACATGGTGAAACCCCGTCTCTACTAAAAACACAAAAAATCAGCCGGGCCTGGTGGCAGATGCCTGTAGTCTCAGCTACTCGGGAGGCTGAGGCAGGAGAATCACTTGACCCTGGGAGGTGGAGGCTGCAGTGAGCCGAGATCACACCACTACACTCCAGCCTGGGCAACAAGGTGAGACTCTGTCTCAAAAAAAAAAAAAAAAATAGACAAATAGAATATAAAATAAGACACAGTCAGTATAAGTAACTATAGCACACAAAGAACCATGTTCTGTTTTTGCTCTTTAGGAAATAGTAGGGAATTTAGAAAATGGCTTTATTTGATAAATTTTGATGTCACTATGGTGGTGGCACTTTCTCCTCATCCCTGCTTATTTTATCTCAAATAATTATACTGGAAATGTGAAATTTTATTTTTTATGTTATTTTATTTTTTATGTCAGATTTTAATTTTTGACTAGTAGGAACTGAAAAATGTGTAAACTAAAAACATGAGTAAAAATGGCTAGTTATGAACATTAAATTCTCTTGTATCTTCTAAAATGTATTACATAAACATGCTTTACCTTTAATGATTATTAATAACTATATAATATGTAAACTATTTTGAATCACATTTGACTTCTTTTGAAAGTGCAAAGTATAAACTTTAGTTCTGCTTTCATGGGAGTTCCCCATCCTTCTATGCCTAAAGCAAAAGACTACAGGTACCACAATACATAAAATGCTTTCATATTTCTTTCAATTTCTACACACAAAAAGTCTGCATAGTGATAAATCAATGCTATCAATAACAATGGAGTTCCAAGTGAATTCTTAAAAACTGGTATCTGAGAATTTGGCACCAGATTTCATAAGACATCTTTTCATGTTTAACTAACATCAGCAAATCAGATAAGGGGAAAGTTTAAAATTCCCTGAAATAAATTCTCAACAGTGTAACCCAGCTGTCAGCAGCAGACAGGGTCACAAGTTGGTTGGCTGAGTTGGATGTAGAAATTGAAAAATGAGCAGCTGAGTTGAAAATAAAAATGCTCTGCTTTCTGAGAGGCAGAAAAGCAAATATGACATTGTAAAAGGCTCAGGAAGTGGGATCTGAGAAGGTACTGTTTTTACATTGTGTAGCTGTGTTTCCTTCCATTCTTGACATGAAGATACCATTGAAAATGAGTGTGCCATGCCACAAAATAGCCCACAGTCCTCAAGCCTCCTGGAAAAGCATTGTAGATGAGAACAGGAACCCAGGGGGAAAAAAAAAAAAACGGTTGTCATGCAAAGATAAAATTTCTAGTGGATTAGATAAATCTTTCTTGTGTAAATTAAATTTAATATTGGGGTTAGCTGAGATCCTGTTATGATCTCTGAGATGTTATTTTTAATATATCTATATGGTACACAAAGTACTAGTTGAAAAGCACAAATTTAGCTAAAATATTATTTTCCACTATGCATCAGAAAAACTAGTTACTTGATTAAATTAAGTTGTTAACAATATCCAAATGCTGCTTTGGATGTTCTTAGTCCTAGTGCACTTATTATATCATGAATTATATTGGTGGATAACCGTGTCCTAGAAGTTTAGCAGTATCTTATTTTAAAATCATTTAAAATATCATCGCTTTAAGCTAAATTCATTAAAATTAACTAAGAATAACTTGAATAATTATGTTCTTATAACATTGACATATATATTGCTTGAATCTCATTCACATCATATCTCCAAATGGGTCAGAGCAGAAAGTATGAGATACTTTATTTTCCCCTTCTAATATTTAGCATATATCTGTAAAATTAATGAATAAATCAATGCTAACCAATGTAATGATGATATTTACAGATACATAATGATTAGAGGTGCTCTCCCTGTTAGGTAGAAGTTTTCAAAATCCTATTTTATACTTGCATTCATTCTTTTATTAAGAGTTTGAAGAATTTTATCTATTTAAGCAGATTAATGTTGGTCTATTGAGTTACACATCTGCATAATAAGACTTGGACACTGTCACTAAAAGGAGGTGAAGGAATGGATTTTCTTTATTATGGTTTAAAAAAATCTAGTCTATAGCAAGTGTATGCAACTTGATACAAGAAAGCAAAGCATGGATGCCTTGTCTGGTCTCAACTGTGAATGAACAGATGAGGAAACAAAGTTTTTGTTCATCATTATCAGTCATCAAAGAATAACATATTTAAACCACTACAATGGGAAAAAATCCAGTTCTATCTCTGTCAATAACTTCAATTAAAGTTCCTGGGCAGAATTTATGGAGAGCTATCTGAGAGGTGTGAAAAGCAAATTGTAAAAGGAAATTTGTGAGAGGAAAAGTTGGAGATACCAATGATCTTCTGGTGTGTTTTGTGGTTTACTCCCCTCCGGTATCTTTTGGCTTTTATTCAAAAGCAGCTCAAATCCCTGCATTGTGCACATATATGGGCAGAAAAAGCTTTAAAAGTGGTATCATTCAGGTCCAGAATATCTGAAAGTTGTAAACATCACATAGTTTACTCAAATCACAGAATCCCTACCCCAG
This sequence comes from Papio anubis, assembly GCF_008728515.1. Lineage (NCBI taxonomy): Eukaryota > Metazoa > Chordata > Mammalia > Primates > Cercopithecidae > Papio > Papio anubis. The sequence goes on along the minus strand of NC_044979.1, from coordinate 39,032,602 downwards.
TCATTCACAGTGTTATTTTTCTTAGGTGTTTCTCTTAGCAAATGTATTCTTAGGTATATTAAAATACTGTTTTAATATTTGGTATATTTTTCTGGTTTTTCAAAAAAACTATTTAGCTCCATAGCTTTGGAGAATAACATTAAACATCCATGTTTTCACCACGTAACTTAAGAAGATATAAAACGCAAAGTTCATGGTAACTTGCAAATCCATTTTCCTGCTTCCTACTTTAGATGTAAACTCTACCTTAATTGTTTTGAATCATCCTCATGGCTATTTTATTCATATACATTTTTCTACATTGTATTTTATAACTTGTTTTCATTTTTAACAATAAAACACAGGTATATGATTAAAAAATAATTGTTTATGATCTCTTTCTCTCTCCCTTTCTCTTTATTTTTCTGTCTCATTTCAGCGTGTGTAGAATGTTCCAGGACTCGACAGTAACAATTGGAATAAAAGCAATTCAGCTATTAACACAAAATAAATAAATAAACAAACAGAGGAGAATTTAATGGGAAATCTTGAGCTAAGTTACAGGATAAAATAAACGTTAGGCACCAGAGCATATCCAAAGCCCATGTTTTTTATAATTGGGATTTTGAACTCCACTGGCTAGATTGTTCACTCTCTCCTCTTTCTCTTTTTCAATCCTACGCCTGCTCCATTATTTCCCTCTACTTTCCTGTCTGTCTTGCTTTTTCTACTGCAGAAGGACATTTTCCCAATAATGAGCATGTGAACATAGATGGTTCAGGTTGACATCATACAACCGTTATTTATGTTACCATATTCAAAATATTGCAGAAAGTCCTATTTGTTTACCTTGGATCAGGTGATATTTACTTTTTGACTATAAACTATATTTCAGCAGGCAAAGGGAAATTTTTGTTGGCCCTGCTAGGATCACTACTCTATTCCTATAGCCATAGGATGAGGAACCGTTATTAGAAGCAGTGAGATGTAAAGACTGAATGATGACACTTGTAATATGTGCAGACAAACTCAAAATTAGTGTAGTTACCTTATATGCTATTTGAGTTTATTTGAATATATTTATCTTAGTTATTATTAGAAAAAGTAGATTTTAAAATGTTACCATTTTCTTAAATTCCTGAATGCATTGGTGGGCACTTCAATTGTTTTCATGTCTGGGCTATTGTGGAAAGGCTGCAATGAACATGGGAATACAAATAACTCTTCAACATACTGATTTAATTCCTTTGGATATATACCCAGAAGCAGGATTGCTGGAACATATGGTAATTCAGTTTTTAGGTTTGTGATGAACCTCCTTATTGTTTTGCAAAATGGTTGTAACAAAAAACAAGCTAAGTGAAATATAACACGCACAGAGATAATAATACCATGTGATCTCATTCATATGTGGACTCTAAAAAAGTGAAACTCATGAAGCTGAGAGTAAAATGGTGGTAACCAGAGGCTGATGTGAGGGGTGGATGGAGAAAGAAAGGACATAAGTCAAAGAGTACAAAGATTCAGTTAGACAAGTTAGTAAGTTCTGATGATCTATTGCAAAGCTATTTGATTACAATTAGTAATAATATGTTACATATTTCAAAACAGCTAAAGAATAGGATTCTAAATGTTCTCATCAAAATAAATGATAAATATTTGAGATGATAGATATGCTAGTCTGATTTTATCATTTCACAGTGTACATAAGTATTGAAACACCACATTGTATTCCATAGATACATGCAATTATTCCTCATCAATTAAAAATAAAATAAAGCCAGGCACAGTGGCTCATGCCTGTAATCCCAGCATTCTGGGAGGCCGAGGTGGGCAGATCATTTGAGGAGAGGAGTTCGAGACCAGCCTGGCCAACATGGCGAAACCCTGTATCTACTAAAAATACAAAAAATTTGCCTGGCATGGTGGCATATGCCTGTAATCCCAGCTACTTGGGAGACTGAGTCAGGAGAATCGCTTGATGCCTGGAGGTGGAAGTTGCAGTGAGCCGAGATAGTGCCAGTGCACTCCAACCTGGGCAACAGAGCGAGACTCCATCTCTCTCTCTCTCTCTATATATATATATATAATGTAAAAATTAAGAAAATTAAAAAGTGCATCATTTTATGTTTTGTATAGTCAAAATTTGCAATTATATGGCTTGTAAAACATAGTAACCTTTCTCTCAGTAGTTATGACTCTTCTATTACTGTTTATAAATTATTCTGGCCATTTCCAATAATACCAAATTATAATAATGTTACTGAAAATCTTTCTCTTCATAATTTAAAGGAGAAAGCATTATGGAATATTCTCTTGAGATATATTTATTATGAATCACCATTATATTTCCATTTTAAAGTTTCTTTTAAATTGGAAGCTGATATTAAATTTTACTGAGTCTCTCCTTGAAATGTATTTATCTTCTTGCTTGAACGACTGATTTTGTTTATTTCATAGACATTACCTATTAATAAAGCATCCTTTTTATCTCAGAATAAATCTACATCATTTTTGTTAACTATACGTGAAATATATGATTGAATTTGAATCACTGTTTTATAGTAAGAATTTTTATGTTATGTATTTCTGTAAATTTACTCTTTTTGTCCCTCATTTTTACATGTTTTTAGTAAATGTGTTTAATTTAATTTGTTAATATCTGATATCAGGGTTACATTGGTTTTAAAAAATGAACAACATTTTTGTTCGTTTCCCAAATTTTTCAGCATTTATTACCTAGCTTATTTGTTTTCATGAGTGTTCTTTAGGTTCCAGATGATCTCAAACATTTTCTCAAGTAAACTCAAATAATCACTTTCATTCATTCCCTATTTTGGGGTATTCTTTAAAACTGCCCTATACCAAAGTCTGATGCATTACAATTTAAAATTAGAATAAAATGCCATATTCACTGACATATTATGTTAATTTAAGCTCATGCTATTGAATAACATAATGGCAATCGAAGGTTAATGATAATCAGGGTAAGTAAATTATTTAGGGACACGTTTATATCCAAACCAAGTATTTCCTAAATTGCATTGAAGAAAGAGAAGTTGAACAAGACTTAGTCAAATAATGCTTTGGAGCCCTACTGAAATCGTTTAGTTTTGTAATTCAGGAGAGCGCTAAGTAGTCAGATTTTACAATTCCTCCAGCAGTGTGTTTTTTAAAAGGTCTCAAGCTATTTATCAAGGTTCCGGAGATTGAATACACATATAGAATAATAAAAATTAATTATGAAGAATTAAAAATAAATAGAAGAAAGCCCTCACTTTTTCCTATTAGTAAATGTCTATATCTAGTGTCATATAAACGATATATGACCATAAGATTTATTTCAGTTCTTTGTAGGTTCTGGATATTAGCCCTTTGTCAGATGAGTAGATTGCAAAAATTTTCTCCCATTCTGTAGGTTGCCTGTTCACACTGATGGTAGTTTCTTTTGCTGTGCAGAAGCTCTTTAGTTTAATTAGATCCCATTTGTCAATTTTGGCTTTTGCTGCCGTTGCTTTTGGTGTTTTAGACATGAAGTGTTTGCCCATGCCTATGTCCTGAATGGTACTACCTAGGTTTTCTTCTAGGGTTTTTATGGTATTAGGTCTAACATGTAAGTCTCTAATCCATCTTGAATTAATTTTTGTATAAGGAGTAAGGAAAAGTGGGCAAAGGATATGAACAGACATTTCTCAAAAGAAGACATTCATACAGCCAACAGACACATGAAAAAATGCTCAGCATCACTGGCCATCAGAGAAATGCAAATCAAAACCACAATGAGATACCATCTCACACCAGTTAGAATGGCAATCATTAAAAAGTCAGGAAACAGCAAGTGCTGGAGAGGATGTGGAGAAATAGGAACACTTTTACACTGTTGGTGGGATTGTAAACTAGTTCAACCATTATGGAAAACAGTATGGCGATTCCTCAAGGATCTATAACTAGATGTACCATATGACCCAGCCATCCCATTACTGGGTATATACCCAAAGGATTATAAATCATACTGCTATAAAGACACATGCACACGTATGTTTATTGCAGCACTATTCACAATAGCAAAGACTTGGAATCAACCCAAATGTCCATCAGTGACAGACTGGATTAAGAAAATGTGGCACATATACACCATGGAATACTATGCAGCCATAAAAAAGGATGAGTTTGTGTTGTTTGTAGGGACATGGATGCAGCTGGAAACCATCATTCTTAGCAAACTATCACAAGAACAGAAAACCAAACACCGCATGTTCTCACTCATAGGTGGGAACTGAACAATGAGATCACTTGGACTCGGGAAGGGGAACATCACACACCGGGGCCTATCATGGGGAGGGGGGAGGGGGGAGGGATTGCATAGGGAGTTATACCTGATGTAAATGACGAGTTGATGGGTGCTGACGAGTTGATGGGTGTAGCACACCAACATGGCACAAGTATACATATGTAACAAACCTGCATGTTATGCACATGTACCCTAGAACTTAAAGTATAATAATAATAATAAATTTTTTAAAAAAAGATTTATTTCAAGATACTGACCAAGAAAAATTGTATTTGCTAAACTTTAAAATTGTGCACATTTAAAAAAATGCCTTTATTTTCTGAAATATAAGCTCTCTCTCTCTATATATATATATATGTATAACGAAAATAATCCCCTCAAAGCCTCACACATTTGACTGTTTAGATATTATATTTTCATTGCAAGTATATTAATTCCTGTGGTGATATTGCAAAGTTTCACTTTTTATGGTATATTTTCTAGTACTAAAGTTGAAACACATTACCTGCAGTAGGATATTAATAGTATGTTTTTACAATTCATGATAATTTTTTTCTAGGTATAACACCATTTTTCATGCTAACTTACATGCTGTGCTATAAAACATTAGGCCTATTTCTTGTAGCACATCATTTTCATTTATAATTCAGACAGGTGGTTTAAATACCTGATTTTTCTCTCTTAGGCTATTATATATTAGTGTTCTATTGAAGAATGGGCTTTCCTACTGAATAGAAAATTAAGTAGTGTATGCATCATAATCGTAAATGACAAAGTAAGACAGTAAAAATAACATTTCTAAATGTCAAATATTTGGAAAAAATGGAAAGTTTTTAACAAAGAGATAATAGAACATGTTTGTATTAGTAACATAGCTTATTTTCTATGAAGCCCAGGTAATTTTTATAACAGTTGATGTTTAAGACAGTACATGTTATTAAATGCATTACCTATATTTATCTCATTCTGAAAGTATTCATGTTACTCTCCATTGCATTCAATAAAAGACAGAATCTGGATGGCTGGGAAAATTAAATATGTTTTAATTATTTTTTCCAATTATTTGCTATGCATCCACATTTTCAGAAATAAAATCATCAAGTTATATTCATGTGTGTGTGTGTATATATATATATATGTTTATAGGTGTGTGAGTATATATATATTTAAAACAAACACTTGCTACTATGTAAATGTCATTGTCATCTCTCTATAGTTTATCTATGAATATTGCTTATTTCTTTGTTCTTCATCCTTTGTTCTTTTACCTGTATGTGACCATAATAATTTGCCTTCCGTTTGTGTTCATATTTATAATAGTGAGATTTTAAACCAGTCAATAACTGGAGAGATGATCTTTGGGAGATGATAGTAGGTACTTAGTGTGTGAGTTATTTTTTTGCTCATTTTGAAGCTATGAAATTACCTTTAGGTTTTCATTTTACCCTTAAAGGGCAGCCTCTTTTGCATTTGAATGAGACTAACTGTAATGTGGCAAATAGAATGGAAAATGATTGATGCATGGTCCAAACAACGTAATTTTTTTTCCTTCAGGGTACAAATTCAATTATTTGAGGCCACTACAGTGAGTCTCTACTAAGGCAAAGCCTACGAGCCCTGGGAATGGGACTGCCACTGGAACCACGAAACTGTGGAATCACTGGCAGCATTCCAGACTTGCCTGGGAAAACTTCAGGCACTGGACTTCTACACTTGTGAGTAGACATACGCACTTCGCCCAGCAAAGCCATAGGGGTGGGGCTGCCTGAGGCCTTGGGAGCCTAATCCCCACCCCAGTACATCCAGGAGGTGGTACACAGTGTCAAATATATTATTCTCCAGCTTTAAGATTTAATTTATGTCCTACCAGGTTTTGGATTTGCTTGGGGCCTATTATCTTTCTTTTTGCCTATTTCTTTATTTTGGAATAGGGATGTCTACCTTATGCCTGTACAACCATTGTATCCTGGAGGTAAATAAGATGTTTTGATTTCACAGGCTCACAGATGAGACTCTGGACTGTGGGCTGTTGAGTTGGTGATGAAACAAGTTGAGACTTCAGGACTATGGGTTTGGAATAAATGCATTTGTATGAGAGAAGGATATGAGTTTTAGGTGGCCCAGGGCAAAATGATATAATTTGAATATTGTTACCTCCAATACCCATGTAGAAATTTAGTAATCAAGGTGGCGGGGCCATTAAGAGGTGATTGATGAGGGCTCATCCCTCATGACTGGGTTAATCCATTCAGAGACTAATGAAATAATGAGTTCATGGATTAATAGTTTATCATGGGAGTGGGACTGATAGCTGTGTAAGAAGGGGAAGAGAGATCTGAACCAGACTGTCCAAGCCTCTCACCATGTGAATCCCTGTACTGCAGAGACTCTGCAGAGTACCCATCAGCAAAAAGGCACTTACCAGATTTGATCTCTTGACCTCAAACTTCTCAGCCTCTATAACTGTAAGAAAGACGCTTATTTTCTTAAGAAATTATCTAGTTTCAGGCATTCTGTTATAAGCAACAGAAAGCAAACTAAAAAAGAAAATTGAGGGACTTGTTCGTCCTTTGATGGTGGAGACCACATTAAATAGATTGTGGTTCCCTGCTCACCCAACTGGGTTAAATACAATATCAGACTCACCTCTATGTTGAAGCTATTTATGCTGCTTTACCACTGTTGTGTTTTGACTTTTTCAGGTTTCTGATAAGCTAACTCTGGTCATACCACAGTTAGTGCTTCACCACTGTTGCATTTTGACTTTGGGAAAATCCATACTATGTATTTAGGTTTCCTGGCTATTTGCATTTATGGAAAAGTTTCTCAACAATGAACCAATTATCTGACTCCTTTGCTTTCACTTTCTCCAAGGCTACACACCTCACTTATTAAGGCAGTGTGGTTATTAAGTGCAACTGTTCTCCAAAAAAAAAAAAAAAAAAAAAAAAAATGGCGTCACTTATGCTTCTTAAAGAATAATGGCAAATACAAAAGGTTGGGAAATTATAGGAGCTACATGGACCAGCATTAGAATTTGAAGATTTTTCTTGGCCTTCCTGAGCACCATTCTTTCTTCTAACTTCATCCACACCCTCTGCTGGGCAAACTTTCTGGATGGCATCCTGGAAAAGAGGTGTCTTTAGAGATTCCAACTTAATTCTAATCAAGTTTTTTAAAAATGATGTTTCCCTCTTGCCCTTGACACTTCCAGATAAAACTGTTTGTTGATATTAGGGGATCACTGATATAAGGTATACTTCTTGTAATAGAGCATCCAGATTTCAGGCAATTGGAGAGAGAATCCCAAGGTGTCTGGGGAGGGATTGCATTAGATTCCTGGAAGGGGTATGTGGGAGTATGGATAGTATTAGTAATTTCTGTATTTTATATCTGTCCCCGAAGCCTTCATCCCACAGGAAGATGCCTTCATGCAACTTTCTCAAAGTCTCATGGGTGCATCTGAGTTTAATCTATTGCTGAGTATTCTATCTCATTAGTCAGGTCTGATAATGAGACCACAGTAGATGTCCACAGCTTTTTCAAGTCTTAGGCATAACATCTCTAGATGCTTCCTTGTATTGATTCTATTCGAATGAGGAATATCACCCTACTGTTGAGGTCAACAAACAGGACCCACTGGACTGATTTTCCTCAGGCACTTTCTCCCAAAACAAGAATTAGACTCAGTTACTCAGACTGACCTGAGAACCCTAAGTCTTCCCAACCAGCTAGCATGCTCCATAACGTTTCACATTGAAGCCACTGTCAACTTTTGCCCCTTTTTGATATATGCTCCACTGACTGGTTTCAAAAGTATAAACAATAATTGTTTCCAGAGACAACATCTGTGCCATTTGAGTTATACTTCTTATGTGGAGGCCAGGTATTGTCCTGCCTTCTCAATAACATAGTGACTTGCACCTTAGGCTTGGCTATGAGAATATTTAAGGAAACACCACTGGTAATTCATATATTACTTTGATGACTACAGAGCTCTCTCTAAAATAAGGTTTCCTTCAGTTACTCAGGTGAGCTTCCTGGAGAGAAAATCAACTCATTATTTAGGCACATCATGTGGGAAATTTTACCTATCATGTTAGTGATTCAATTAAAAAGGTGACACAAATGTGCCCCTAACTTTACCTGTAGTGATCAATGACATTATCTTAGCACTGGGACACAATAAGATTAGCTTCAGCTCATTGCTCAGGGTTCCTACAGATGATTGAATTCTCCTAGAATTCCTTCTTGGAAGCCAAGACAGAATCAGTGCTAATGTATGCTGCTGTATCTTCAATAATGCTTAAAATAGGTAGAATAGTCAACATACTAAAAAATAAAGCCACCTGACTTTCTAATAGTTACATGATTTATTTGGCTAGTTAGATCAGGGTCCTGAGAAGCATACTTAAGTGCAATACTGCAGGTTGGTCGCTTTCTATGCCCAAAGTCTTACTGACAGTAGCTTTAATTAGGTGCTACAAACAGAAACCAAATGGATTTTATATTAATTGGTGTTAGATTAATCAGAGAGCCCGATGAAGTGATAACATGTGGAATTTCACCAAGGACTTGAACCTTGTGGAAACCAGTAATTAATTGGTTGGGAAAAAATTTCCTTTGGCTATTTCACTTTTCTGTGTAGTCAAGGTCTTTTAAACAAAGGGCATGTTTGAATACCAAATACATCTTAGAAGATAGAGATAGTGTCTGCCTAAATATAGAAACCTCTGAAAAGATTTGGAAATATAATAACTAGCTCCCTCCCTTTTCTGGAGACTCATACTTACATTCCACGAAATAAACCAATTGCTCAGAGGAAATTTGCTTAGTAAGCAATCTTTTCTTTTGGAGAAAGGATGAGAACATGTATAAACAGACTATAAAAAACTCAGTCTTCTAAAATTCAGAATCTTGTGCTTAGGCAACACACCACCTTTATTTGAGCGGCCCTGTGAGGATTGAGATATAGAGAAGCAGCACTCAGATACTACTCTGACTGCTACTTTTGCTGTAAGAAACAGCCTGTGTCCAGACCCAGGGGTATGCGGTTTTCTTTTACTCTATGTTATATAAAACATTGGCAGGCTAACTTTTGAGCTTTCAAGTAAGGTAGATTCAGTCCTCTCACTCACTGAGCCGACTCTTAGAAATTTAGATTGACTGTTATTTTGGGACTTTATCTATGTATAATACTCTCATGGATGACTATGGGAAAGAATCTTGAATGATGAGCTCCACAAAGCTTCCAACCAAGCATATACTTTATATAGGTATATTTATGTTGGGAACAGGTCCCCCCAAATCTGGCCATAAACTGGCCCCAAAACTGGCCACAAACAAAACCTCTGCAGCACTGTGATATGTTCATGTTGGCCATGATGTCCACACTGGAAGCTTGTGGGTTTACCGGTATGAGGGCAATGAACACCTGGCCCGCCCAGGGCAGAAAACCGCTTAAAGGCATTCTTAAACCACAAACAATAGCATGAGCGATCTGTTCCTTAAGGACATGCTCCTGCTGCAGATAACTAGCCAAACCCATCCCTTTATTTCCCATAAGGAATACTTTTAGCTAATCTAAAGTCTAAAAAACAATGCTTATCACTGATTTGCTGTCAATAAATACGTGGGTAAATCTCTGTTTGAGGCTCTCAGCTCTGAAGGCTGTGAGACCCCTGATTTCCCACTCCACGCCTCTATATTTCTGTGTGTGTGTCTTTAATTCCTCTAGCACCGCTGGGTTGGGGTCTCCCCGTCTGAGCTGGTCTCAGCACATTTATATGTATTGCCCTATATCACTAGTGAAAGTTGACCTGGAAGCAAAATAATCAATTATTTTATAAAATATTTCAGATAAAAGTAAGCATAATGAAGAAATAAAACATTAGTTTAAGGAAGAGTATATAGAAAATAATTGAAAGAACTGGCCAACTGAGCATTGAGGAAGGTTAGAAAGGAAAGGGGATGAGTTATCACAGAAATATAAAGAATAGAAAGTGTCTGACATAAGAGAATTTCTAACTATATGTCATGTTTCACACAATACAATGTCAAGTAGTTAGCTACAGGATTTGAAAAGGAGTAGTTTATCAGTCACTTTAAAAAGTCTTTTTTTGGATGATGGGAATAAAACCCTGATAATACAGGTAAGAGAAAAAGAGGGAGCTATAAAATCGAGGTCACACTTATAGCTAGCTGATAGTTCACTAATATTTTCCTGTGATGGGGAGCAGAAAAATGAAACAGTGTTGGAGAAGAATATGGGATCAAGGGATTACCATTTTAAGTGTGGACAGAATTTATGCTCTGTAAATGCTCAGTGGAAAGGGAAATAAATATGATAAAGAAAGTGAGGGCTTAAATAAAAGAGTGAAAATGTTGTATAAGCAAGCATGAGACATGAATCACAGAGTCCTTACTATGGAGGCCAAGATCCAAGTTCTCTTTGAACATTTAATAGAGAAAATCACATAAATGTTATTGCAAAGAATTAGCACTATATTGAATTAGTGATGAAATACTGAGGAAAAGACATAAAGGCCAGAAAAAGCCTAATATGCATATTGCATTGGTCTAAGGTGATCTGTAATGATTTCTTGGTCTAGAAGTAAACACAGTAATGCAATATGGTTCTAGGTACTTGGAAACTACCATCAGAGAAACAACACTCCCATCTTGAGGGGGACTTTTAATAAGGCACACATTATCAAGAGTATTATGGATCTTCCAAGCTATTTTCTTATAAAAGGTCTTTTGATCAATGGTAGACTACAAAAATGAATGTAAGAATACCTGCTCTGAAGCTTATTCTTATAATCTTTCATCCCATTATGTTTACTTTATCAATTGATATTGAGATTTACCACAAATTCATAATTAAAATTAAAATTTAACTCAGGAACAAAAAGACAAGCAACTGAATTTAAAAAAGAGCAAATATTTGAATAGATATTTCTCCAAAAAAAGTATAATAATGGCCAATAAGGATAGGGGAAGACACTCAACCTCATTAGTCATTAGAGGACTTCAAATCAAAACCACAATGAGATAGCACTTCACATACACCTAACTAGTTGTAATGACAAACAAAATGGAAAACAATGTTGACAAGAATGTAGATAAATTGGAATCTTCATACATTCTAAGAGGGTGGAGATATAAATGGGCACTATCACTTTGGAAAACTGTTTATCTAAGAACTTAACCTAGAGTTACCTTGTGATACAACATTTCTATACCTAATTATATGTAAGTAATTGACAGCACATAGTCATACAAAAACTTGCTCATAAATGTTCATAGCAGCATAATTCATAACAGCCAAACAATGGAAACAACCCAAAGGTTCATTATTTGATGAATAGCTAAATAAAATATTATATATCAATGCAGCAGACTAGCATTCAACCACATAAAATGGAATAGAGTACTGATATATGCTATAACATGGATGAATTTGGAAAACATGCTAAGTTAAATAATCCAGACTCAGAAGTCACAGACTGAATGATTATATGCAATGTCTAGGATAGGCAAATCTGTACACACAGACGGTAAATTAGTAGCTGCTCAAGGATGGGGAAATGGAAGCTGGAGATCCAACCTTACTTTTGGGGGTGATGGAAATGTTCTAGAAATATATAGTAGTATTGATTGTAAACCATTTTGAAAATACTACAAAACCCTCAGTTATACACTCTAAAATAAAATAGTGAATTTTATGTACGTGAATTTATCTCAAAACTATATAAATATTAAAACATATCATTTTATTTAAATATTCACCTTAAATAAGTTTAGAAAATCTGTATTTATTATAAATTAAACTCATACACAGGGAAACATGAGTAAGTTTGGAAGATTAATGAGTGAAAAATCTTGGCATAGGCATTTTTCTATTAATTATTCTTCTCTATCACATCAGTAACTGTAACTAGCTGTTATCTCTTGAAACTCAGTTCAATTAAATTTTATGCCCTTGATAGTGGCAATAGTTTCTTGAGTGTATACTTATCCCCAAATGCATCAACCTGTATACATTAAATATATACAGCTTTTTACATGTCATCAAACCATTTCAAAGTATTTAAAAATAAATCTGACTATATCTACCTGTGCCAATGACTGTGATAGGTATTGCAAATCAATGACAAATTTACCAGGAGCTTGCCCTTTGAGATGTTCACAGCACAGTGGCAACAGCAAAAGATACAAATGTGGATGAGGAGAGTCCTGTGTAGAAAAGTAGCATTATTTTGATAGTTATTCATGTGGACATATTTACTAAGAAGTAGGATCTGCCAATGATACAATTTAAACTCAAATTATATTTATTCACTAGTGTTTGTTTTTTGTTAATTCAAGGCCATATAGTCCATGGATTATATAGTATATAATTATATATACAGATATGATTATGTATAGCATATATATAATTATATATTCTCATATATGTTATAATGTATATACAATCTTATGATTATGTATTTATAACTGTATATTTTATAAACAATTATGTATATGCAATCATATATATCAATATATAAATATACAATTGTATGTACTGAAATATGATTGTATATACATTATAAATATATAAAAATATATAGTTATATATGCTATACATAATTATATTTGTATGTATTATATAAAATTAAATATAATAACATATACTATATGAGTATATATAATTCTATATATACTTATATGTGTGCATACATATGTGTATATATAACTATACATATATATATATTTAGCACCGACTCTGGTTCTGTTTTTGTGCATCTGACTTTCTATTGTATCCATATATTCCCCAAAATTTGTTCATGTAAATGTTATTTTTCAACAAAGGCAAGTTATATAGTTGGTTTCCTCTTCAAGGCGAGATGGAGTTTCTGGATGAGGTTTCTCAGAAAGGCTACCCATTGAGTAGTCTTCTTTATTCTGACACAACTTACAAAATGAATTGAAAATCAAAAATCAACATATTCATTGGAAGATGTTATGTTTAAAATAAATCTATTAATGATCTATCAAAATGCATCTGATGGTTCAATGTAAAGGACTACCTGTATTCAAAGGGAACTGTTGATTTCACAATATCCAGCATTCTATCATAACATATTATCTGGTCACTTATTTCCCCCTCCCAAATTAATTACCACACATTTGTGGATTTATGTGTATATAAAATCTAGCTCTTGTTTTTTTAATTTTTTATCCTATGTTCATATCCCTTTCATTTTTCCCTCTACAAATTAAATATTCTTTCCTTCTGATTACTTAGAGCTTTTCTATTTAAGTTTCTTCCTTGGCATTGTGATTAACTTTTGCAAAATATCACAAGGTAAATGGTTTCATGTTGTGTAACCATTGTAGTAGTCTACCTTTTCATGGTCCAGTTTTAGAGACCTATATACTAGATGTGACACTAATGGTAGACCTCAAGTGACCAGAGAAGTTGTCCTTCAGCTCAAAGACACAATTTAGAAAGTCTTCATTTGACTGATACTAGAAGTATGACAGATATGTTTTGATTTTTTTGGCTAGAATTAAAGTATAAGCATGTGAACGGCATATGGTAACTTTGATCAACTTATTGTTTTACTGATGCTAAATAATGTTTATTGAATGCATATACAATTAACACTAGTCCAAATCAAACTGTAAAGACGGCTCTAAATGTCAGAAATGAATCTTAGATAATATGTATGCATCACTTAATAAAATATAATAGAGACCTATATCTTACGTATAGTAGGGAAATGGTTCTGCATTTGAAACACTATTTTCATTCCTCGAGCCCTTTCCGCCCTGTAAAAGCAAATTCACTGATTATTCAGATGGCTCTTCATATTTCACATAAGATGAATATTAAACAAAAAGGCAAAAATCCTGTTTATGAAGTTGTAATTCTGGATATTTGGAATCATTAAAACATACTAAAGCATCCCAACAGAGTAATGCAAAAATTAAATGTTGTATTGATTGCTCAAGTGAAGTTTCTCATTCCACTTTTGCTTTACCTTCCATGCTAATAAGTGTGCTTTTTACTTGATAGCATATTTTTATTATTTACAAAATGTCAGATGGTTATGGGAGAAAAATGTGGGGAGAAAAGGCACACATATTATTTACATTTCAACTGCACAGGGCTGTTTCAATCTGTGCTGCTACAAGTTGAAAATCCATTATACCAAGTTATAATTATTTAGAGAGATTAAAACACAATAAAAAAATTTTGACAAATGTCATTTGCTGTTATTCTGTAGGAATAAATTCTACATTGTAAACAAAGCTATTTTATTTTAAATATTAGTTAACATAATGTTTCTCAATTCTTAAAATTTAAATACAATGTTAATTGTATTAAAATATGATTTTCTTTCTTGTTTAAAAAAAAGATGTGTAATTTGTATGCAATTAATGGATTGACTCTTAAGTTTCATTGTTGAAGCTCATAAAAAATTACTGAAGTTATTTCCAAAACTTAAGCTCAGCTAAGATTGGGTAGAAATGATATCTTGCTGTTTTCATTAAAGTACTTCATGCTCTTGTTGTACTTCCTGAGGCGTGTACTTGCATCCATATGTATAGGAGCAGCATGTGGGAGAGATATTGACAGTATGGTTAGTTTCAGTTTAGAATTTCTTGTCATGTTTTCTGTGTGTCTGCATGCAGTGGATTTTGGAAATGATTTATGAGTCATGTGCAAGATTGCTTAGTGTTGAAATTACCACTGCAAGAATTCACAGTCTGGCTTGTTTGCTGTTACTGACAGAACCTGTGGGTTCAAATTGTAATGCAGCAGATATTAAGTATCAGTCACTTAGGTTTTTGTAATGCTTTCCATATTTAAAAAGAATCTTATCGTTGTTAAGTTTTTGAGATTTATACTTTGTATGTTCTGAAATTATCCCTATTCTTATTAGTAAAGCAATAGGAAGTTGTTAATATAAGCTTTTTAATATCCTTTCCAATTAGAAAATAATTTTCAGGTCTCTGTTTAATTGAGGAACAACAGGGAGAGATTTAATACTTCCTTGTAGAAGATGAGTTTCTATCTGTGAAAAAATGTATTTGTTCTTTTCAGAAAAACTTTCACTGACTTCCATCGACTTCTGCAGTGATTTAATTTTTCTATATACATGTTACTATACTACAAGAATGCTATAAATTTTATACTGCATTAAGGTATAGTTGTATTATTGGACCTTCAAGAAGTAAGACAAAAAAATATTCTTTTATTTGCAAATCATCTGAGAAAAGATTTTATTCTTGAAAACAAAACCTATATCTGGGAAGGAAAGCCTAGAAGTCATACTCACAGACAATCCCTAATATTTATTCCTGACCAAAAGTATCAAAGCTTCTAGAAAATACGTAATGCAGGAAAGGTGTTAGTTTGGCAATTTATATCTGGGGAAAAGCCAAGATAATGGAAGACTATACACATAAAATATAGTTCCATGGCTATGTTAGCACCCTGGGAAACTGGATAAAGATATCTTGGATGACATATGAAATAAGATAAACTTTACAATCCTGGGAAAAAATGATATAGTAAAATACTCTATCTGCACTTTTACTGCTCTGTACAGTTCCATTCTCTCTGCATTAATTCATTAATCATTCCGTAAATATTCAACCACCTTACATGCAAGAGTCTATAATAAAATTTATAAATACATCAATAAACAAAATAGATAAAACTCCTTCCTTTTATAGATCTTTTTGATTATGATTATGTTCTAAACATTTTCAAACTCTTCCAATTGTGCCAGTTGAGTTGGAATCATTTTTTTTTCAAATTTAACAGGAAAATTTGACTAATAATCACAGAGATAAAGAAAACAATAGAGAAGATATGTGATGAGGAATTGGTCAGCTACTTTTCTCTTAATTAACTGAAACATTTACCAGTTAAAAATCTTATAAATTCAGGATCCATTTCTGAAACATGAAAATTCCTTTCATTCCCTTAGGGATCAAGTTTGGTTTCTAACCCATGAATCATCACTTTAGGGATCACTTGCTATTTTTCTCCAAATATTAACTGACACGTGTTCCCAGACATATCAGACATACATGAAAAAAACATGGGAATAATATATACAGGTCTTTTCCCTACATATATGTATATGTGTGTATATTTTCATTGTGTGTATATAAATGTGTGTGTATGTGTGTATATATGTATATATCTACATATATACATACGTGTGTATGTTTGTGTGTATTTGCTGTTAAGCTTGAATCTTCAATTTGACATGATTTTACAATATGGTAGACTTTTTATGTGAAAGTCATATCATTTATTTGGTTGGTATATTTGTTATATCACATAAAGTTCTTAGCACAACCCAAGCTCCAGGTATATAGACATACATTAATACTTACATGGTTTTCTTATTTTTGGTTACTCACTTATACTAAAGATAATTATATCTTTAGATGATTGTATATTAGTGGGTGACACTAATGGTCCACATTGATATTTGGTATTTACTGCTGTGTAACAAATTACCACAAAGTTAGCTGCTTCAATGGCATTCATGTACAAGATCATAGTGTTCCCAGATTCTCTCCTCACAGTCTCATAAGAATAAAATCAAGCAGTCATCTAAGCTGCATATTCATTTAAAACTAACAGTGTTCTTCCAAGTTTACTGATTTTGGCCAATTCATTTTCTTGTGTTTGTTAATCCATTTAAGCCTGTGGTTGCAATTTTTTGAGTTTTTGCCATCAGACCTAGGCAATGACCTTGAGTAGTAGGATAGAAATGATACCCACATGCTTAGCATTCCAATAATGGAATATTAGGCATAATTAAACTAAGACCCTCATTTCTTCATTGGCTATTACGAGGGGTTGCCCTTAGGTCTGAGAGTCTACCCACGTTCCTTGCCACATGACTCTTTTCATTTTAAAGCCAGCAGTGGAGAATCACCATCACACCAAATTCTTCTTCTACTTCGAATGTCTTTTCTTAGAAATATCTGCACTATTTTTAGGGATTACATGATTAAGTCAGATTCTCCCAGGACAATTTTCTTTCCCTTCAACAATATCATCTAATCTAAACCAATCTAATCTAATGTATTCTAATCTAATCCAAACATGGGATGGTTATTCTAACAAATGACCAATTCTCAAGAGTGATGCAAGATGTACATATCATAGAGCAGGAATCTCAGGGCTATATAGGAGATCCTGAGTCACCTAAATATTGATAATTTTATTCTTATTTTTATTATAGGGGATATTTTTAATTTCATATGTTTTAATCTAAGAACTAAGTTCAGGTTGGGCTTGATGGCTCATGCCTGTAATCCCACCACTTTGGGGGGCTGAAGAGGGCAGATCACAAGGTCAGGAGTTCGAGACCAGCCTGGCCAACATGTTGAAACTTCATTTCTACTAAAAATACAAAAATTAGCCTGGCGTGATGGTGGGTGCCCATAATCCCAGCTACTCAGGAGGCTGAGGCAGGAGAATTGCTCAAACCTGGGAGGCAGAGGTTGCAGTGAGGTGAGATCGCGCCACTGCACACACCAGCCTGGGTGAAACAGCAAGGCTCAGTCTTAAAGGAAAAAAAAAAAGAGAGAGAGAACTAAGTTCAAAAAACTGCATGCCAATTATTTAAAAACTCTAGGCTTGTTGAAATAAATTAGTTAGACCTAATCCTTGCCCTCAAAGAAATTATGGAATTGGAGGCAAGAGTGATGTGTGGAGACAAAAGTAGGCAACATAAAGCAAGTACATTAACAGACGTGCCAAAGAAAACCTAAGAGAACATCAAGGGGGAGGGGTAACTTGACTCAGACATTAGGGATGGAACCCTTTTGGGAGCTGAGCCTTTAAGTAGAGAAAAGAGAAAGATTGTGGCATTTAGCAAATCTGGACTAAGAAGTTCAGACTGATTTTTGACAAGTCATACAGGTACCTTAATGACTTAGCCATTCACTAATATTTTTTGTGCACTTGCAGCTAAATAAATCTTTAATATAGATTGATCCGTTTTTTTATTTCATCAGTTATTTACCCGGCAAACTTTAATTTGGCCTAGCCAACTATGAAGAATCTGACATCTGCCTTTGTAACTGGTTTCATCTCATATATTCACTTTGTCCTCTGTCTACCTGCTACTTTTCATTTCTCAACTTTATCATTCTCTTTCAAATGAAAATATTTAAATGTATTCATTTTTCTTCCTGAAATGTTTTTCATATTGAGAGACAGGCCTGGCTGGATTTCCTAGGCTGACTAAGAATTCCTCAGCCTAGCTGGGAAAGGTGACTGCACCTACCTTTAAACACAGGGCTTGTAACTCAGCTCACACCCAACCAATCAGGTAGTAAAGAGGGCTCACTAAAATACAAATTAGGCTAAAGCAGGAGGCAAAGAAATAGTCAAATCATGTATCGCCTGAGAGCACAGGAGGAGGGACAATGATTGAGATATAAACCCAGGCATTAGAGCAGGGAGCGGCAACCCCCTTTGGGTCCCCTCCCATTGTATGGGAACTCTGTTTTCACTCTATTAAATCTTGCAGCTGCACACTCTTCTGGTCCATGTTTGTTATGGCGCAAGCTGAGCTTTCACTCACCATCCACCACTGCTGTTTGCTACTGTCACAGACCCTCCACTGACTTCCACCCCTCCGGATCTGGCAGGGTGTCCATTGTGCTCCTGATCCAGTGAGGTGCCCATTGCCACTCCTGATTAGACTAAAGGCTCGCCATTGTTCCTGCATGGCTAAGTGCCTGGGTTTGTCCTAATTGAGCTGAACACTAGTCACTGGGTTCCATAATTTTCTTCCATGACCCACGGCTTCTAATAGAACTATAACACTCATCGCATGGCCCAAGCTTTCATTCCTTGGAATCCATGAGGTCAAGAACCCCAGGTCAGAAAACAAAAAAGATGCCATCTTGGGAGGAGCCTGCCCCATCTTAGGAGTGGCCCACCACCATCTTGGGAACTCTAAGAACAAAGACCCCATAACATCTGGTTGCCTTGTACAGGGATTCTCCAAAGCAATAAGTAATATTGGACCACTTTTGCTTGCTATTCTGTCCTATCCTTCCTTAGAATTGGAGGAAATACCAGACACCAGTTGGCTGGTTAAAAACAATTAGCATGGCCGCCAAACTAAAGACTCAGGTGTGAGGCTTCCTGGGAAAGGCTTTCTAACAACCCCCAAACCTTCTGGGTTGGAAGCATTGATCTGCCTGGAACCAGCTTCCACTTTCACAATTTTCCTGGGGAAGCTGATGGTCAACTAGAGGCAGAAAGCTGTCATCCTGAACTCCTGAGGTCATGGTGCAGCAAGAAGTCTCTACTCAACAGTAGCCCATGCGTGCACCCCTACCTCTCCCTATGACTTATACCTCCTGGGTCCTGACCATGACTTTCTTGAAAGTATAGCCCCCAAATTCTCCTTACCTCTGAATCTACTTCCTCTGATCCTTGCCTCCTAGATACTAATGCTTCAGACTTTCACTTCCTCTCCCAAGTATTAGAGCAGATTGTATCTCCAAAGGGATCTAAGGAAGTTCTACACTGCATCATTAGGCATCTAGGCTATGAACCCAGGGAGTCTTGTCCCTCCCAATTTAGGCATACAGATCTCCACATGGGCTGTTATGTGGGACCCGTTCCCCACTACCCTTGCCAGGGCCTAAGAACTGATGACCCAGTACTTTAACAGCTGTAACTGGGTCTACAACAACATAATAGATCAGGATGAAAGTGAATTGAGTAAGTCAAGGCAGGGAGTGGGGGAAGAGAGGTGGCGGGGGAAGAGAGGAGAGAGAGAAAGACAGAGAGGAGAGAGAGAAAGACAGAGAGGAGAGAGAGAAGGAGAAAAAGAAAGAAAGAAAGAAAGAAAGAAAGAAAGAAAGAAAGAAAGAAAGGAGAGAAAGAGAGAAAGAGAAAAACAGAAGTAGTAAAGATAAAACAGTGTGCCTTATTCCTTTAAAAGCCAGGGTAACCTATAATCGATCATTGAAGGTCTTCTCTGTGACCCTATAACACTCCAATACTACCTTGTTGTCAGTGTAAACAAAGGCATAGCCTGAAAACACTGAGACCACTGACAACCTGTAGCCTTCCTATCAAAAATCCTTAACCCAGCAACCCGCAGGTGGCCCAAATACATTCAATCTGTAGCAGCAACTGGTTTGCTAACAGAAGAAAGTAGAGAAATAACTTTTAGAGGAAACCTCATTGAGAGCACACTTCACCAGTTCAGAACTATCCTAAGTCAAAAAAGCAAAAGGGTAGCTTACTAACTCAAAAATCTTATATGGGGCTATTCTGTTAGAAAAAGGTGATTTAATATAAACCACTGAAAATTCCCTTAAGGCAGCAGATTTCCTAACAGAGGATTAATTACCATACAAAGGTCCGATCATACCTAGGAGGAACTCCCTTCAGGAGAAGACAATAGATGGTTTCTCCTGGGTAATTGAGGGAAAAAAACACAATGAGTATTCAGTAATTGATTGGGAGACTCTTGTGGAAGCAGAGTTAGGAGAATTGCCTAATAATTGGTCTACTCAAACGAGTGAGCTGTTTGCACTCAGCCAAGCCTTAAAGTACTTACAAACCCAGCAAGCCCATCTTTTTCTCTTCGCTCTCTTTCTTGTAGGAAAAAGACACATAGGATAAACAGGATCCATCTCTCATATTTCGTATACAAAAGGACTTAATCTGGGGCAACAGAAAGTTTAAGATCGATAATTAGGGCATATTCCTACAAAGGAAAAGAAGGACAAAGACATAGTGGGCCAAAAACTTCATCTGACTCCTGACTCAAAAGATTACATACACCGTCTCTGAAAGAAATTTGTGTAAGAACTGTTGTTAATGGGAATGCATCTTGATGGGGTAGCTGGGTTGTCACAAAATAGCCAGGAACCCAGCCCAGCTCTAGGACTCACCCCCGAGCATGAAGGCAATGTTGGGCATGCTGGTAAAGTACCGTCCAGCAGCCCGGAACACTTTCTTTGTGGCCAAGAAAGGCAGGAAAATGGGTGCAGGAGTGCTACATTGGTGAGCGTAACTAACCCGATAAGCAGAGGTCCATGGATGGTTACACACCCTGGAAAGGAATAAGCATTAGGACCACAGAGGACATTTGAGGACTAATACTCATTGGAAAATGACTAGGGATGCTGGCATCCCTATGTTCTTTTTCCAGATGGGAAACGTTCCCCCCAAGGCAAAGATGCCCCTAAGATGTATTCTGGAGAATTGAGCCCAGACAGAGTGCATGCACCTTTTCCCTCTCAGACTTGAAGCAAATTAAAACAGACCTAGGTAAATTCTCAGATAACCCTGATGGCTATATTCATGTTTTACAAGGGTTAGGACAATCCTTTGATCTGACATGGAGAGATATAATGTTACTACTAGATCAGACATTAACTCCAAATGAGAGAAATGCCACCATAACTGCAGCCTGAGGGTTTGGTGATCTCTGGTATCTTGGTCAGGTCAATGATAGGATGACAACAGAGGAAAGAGAGCAATTCCCCACAGGCCAGCAGGCAGTTCCCAGTGTAGACCCTCACTGGGACACAGATTCAGGACATGGAGATTGGTGCTGCAGACATTTGCTAACTTGCATGCTAAGGACTAAGGAAAACTAGGAAGAAGCCTATGAATTATTCAATGGTGTCCACTATAACACAGGGAAAGGAAGAAAATCCTACTGCCTTTCTGGAGAGACTAAGGGAGGCATTGAGGAAGCACACCTCTCTGTCACCTGACTCTACTGAAGGCCAACTAATCTTAAAGGATAAGTTTATCACTCAGTCAGCTGCAGACATTAGAAAAAAGCTTCAAAAGTCCACCTTAGGCCCGGAGCAAAACTTAGAAACCCTATTGAACTTGCAACCTCGGTTTTTTATAATAGAGATCAGGAGGAGCAGGAGAAACGGGACAAACAGGATAAGAAAAAGGCCACCACTTTAGTCATGGCCCTCAGGCAAGCAGACTTTGGAGGCTCTGGAACACGGAAAGGCTGGGCAAATCGAATGCCTAATAGGGCTTGCTTCCAGTGCGGTCTACAACGACACTTTAAAAAAGGTTGTCCAAGTAGAAGTAAGCCGCCCCCTCGTCCATGCCCCTTATGTCAAGGGAATCACTGGAAGTCCCACTGCCGCAGGGGATGAAAGTCCTCTGAGTCAGAAGCCACTAACCAGATGATCCAGCAGCAGGACTGAGGGTGCCCAGGCCAAGTGCCAGCCCATTCCATCACCCTCATAGAGCCCCGATTATGCTTGACCATTGAGGGCCAGAGTGTAACTGCTTCCTGGACACTGGCGCAGCCTTCTCGGTCTTACTCTCCTGACTTGGACAACTGTTCTCCAGATCTGTCACTATCCGAGGGGTCCTAGGACAGGCAGTCACTAGATGCTTCTCCCAGCCACTAAGTTGTGATTGGGGAACTTTACTCTTTTCACATGCCTTTCTAATTATGCCTGAAAGCCCCACTCCTTTGTTAGGGAGAGACATCCTAGCAAAAGCAGCGGCCATTATATACTAGAATTAGGATAAGAAAAAAGGGTAAATATATATACAGACTCTAAGTATGCTTACCTAGTCCTCCATGCCCATGCAGCATTTTGGAGAGAAAGGAAATTCCTAACTTCTGCGGGAACACCTATCAAACATCAGGAAGCCATTAGGAGATTATTATTGGCCATACAGAAACCTAAAGAGGTGGCAGTCTTATACTGCCAGGGTCATCAGATAGGAAAGGAAAGGGAAATAGAAGGGAACTGCCAAGCAGATATTGAAGCCAAAAGAGCCACAAGGTGGGACTCTCCATTAGAAGTGCTTATAGAAGGACCCCTAATATGGGGTAAGCCCCTCTGGGAAACCAAGCCCCAGGACTCAGCAGAAGAAATAGAATAGGGAACCTCACGAGGACATAGTTTCCTCCCCTCAGAATGGCTAGCCACCGAAATAGGAAAAATACATTTGCCTGCAGCTAATCAATGGAAATTACTTAAAACCCTTCACCAGACCTTTCACTTTGGCATTGATAGCACTCATCATATGGCCAAATCATTATTTACTGGACCAGGCCTTTTCAAAACTATCAAGCAGATAGTCAGGGCCTGTGAAGTGTGACAAAGAAATAATCCTCTACACTTCATGCCATACATTTCAATCCCTGTATCTTTAACCTCCTTGTTAAGTTTGTCTCTTCTGCAATCGAAGATGTAAAACTACAAATCATTCTTCAAATGGATCTCCAGATGCAGTACATAACTACGATTTACCGTGGACCCCTGGACTGGCCTCCTAGCCCTTGATCTGATGTTAATGACATCAAAGGCACCCCTCCTGGGGAAATCTCAACTGCATGACCCCTACTACACATCAATTCACAGGAAGCAGTTAAGAGCGGTTGTTGGCCAACCTCCCCAACAGCACTTGGGTTTTCCTGTTGAGAGTGGGGACTGAGAGATAGGACTAGCTGAATTTCCTAGGCTGACTAAGAGTTCCTAAGTCTAGCTGAGAAAGGTGACTGCACCTACCTTTAAACACAGGGCTTGTATCTCAGCTCACACCTGACCAATCAGGTAGTAAAGAGAGTTCACTAAAATAAAAATTAGGCTAAAGCAGGAGGTAAAGAAATAGTCAAATCATATATCGCCTGAGAGCACAGTGGGAGGGACAATGATTGGAGTATAAACCCAGGCATTCGAGCAGGGAACAGCAACCCCCCTTGGTTCCCCTCCCATTGTATGGTAACTCTGTTTTCACTCTATTAAATCTTGCAACTGCACACTCTTCTGGCCCGTGTTTGTTATGGCTCAAGCCGAGCTTTAGCTCACGTCCACCACTGCTGTTTGCCGCTGCTGCAGACCCGCCCCTGACTTCCACCCCTCCAGATCTGGCAGGGTGTCCAATGCACTCCTGATCCAGCGAGACGCCCATTGCCACTCCAGATCAGGCTAAAGGCTTGCCATTGTTCCTGCATGGTTAAGTGTCCGGGTTCTTCCTAATCAAGCTGAACACTAGTCGCTGGGTTCCACCATTCTCTTCCGTAACCCATGGCTTCTAATAGAGCTATAGCACTAACCACATGGCCCAAGGTTCCATTCCTTGGAATCCCTGAGGCCAAGAACTCCAGGTCCAAAAACAAATGGCTTGCTGCCATCTTGGGAGCAGCCCACCCCCATTGGGAGCTCTAAGAACAAAGACCCACCCATAACATCATTCCTTCTACCACCTTGCTAGTCAATTCTTACTTATTCTTCAGGTAGATTTGAGAGTTGAGACTTAATAGTTAATGATTGTTTTCCTGTTTAAGGATATAATCTCCTGCTTTGGTATTCAACTAAAAATAATTATGTGTTTCTTGTTTAAATATAAAAAATAAAGAAAATAAGAGATCCCAGTTTTTATTCAGTTCAATATTTCTAGAATTAAGGTAAGTTTTCAAAGAAAATATTGAATTAATGGATTAAGGCATGAATGAATGGATGGGTGTATGAATGAGCACATTTTATCCATTAAAATTAAGCTACTTGGAGAGACATACCAGAAATGTCATTGTTTGGTTTTGCTCAGTGTTTTCCATTTGTTAGTTCACATGAATTAGTTACAGAGGAAGTTCTTTTACTAGGACAATGAAGTCCAATTCTGGACATGCAAGCAACAAATATATCACATATTGGTATATATCTTTCACTCTAGTTGTACATGCAATCCTGCTAAGAACAATAAATAATAGCAAACATTTATTGCATGGCACTGTGCCAAATGGGAAGTGCTTTATATTGCTCAAGAAAATCTCCTCAGCATACATTTAAGATGCAAACATCTTTAAAATTTGGGATTGTTCACAATTTGTGAAACGGAAATCATCACTACCTTTTTAAATTGAGGTGAATATTGTAGTTTTTTTGCTGGTATATGTTTTCCATAGCTAGGTGCTTTCTTCCTGCCAGACACAAAGTCAGTAGTCACTATCCCCCTTCAGTCTTAAATACTGAAAAGTATCATCTGGGCCTACCTGAAGGGGAGGGTAAATTTGTTTTCTTTATGAATGTTACTTAGTTACCTTTTCCAAACTAGAACTCTCCTAGTTATTGCCTGCCAACACAAATAATTGTATAAACTGGGGTGTAGGCAATGACACACTTGTCGAGTGGGGTCTGAGGTGTTTAGAGATGCAATGCCAGGAGGAATTAAGTTGACTGAAATCATGTAGCTAAAATAAGAAATTTTTTTTATCTGAGAATAAAGGTTAAATATTACATTTAAGTTAAGCATCAGGCAGGAGTAAAAATAAATGATAGAATCAGTTGGAAATTAGATGACCAGCAACAAAATCATTTGCTACTTAAGGTGCAAGCAGGAATTAATTCTGACATTGCGGCCCATCTGTCCTTTCTGCCATCTCTCCTTGATATTAATAATTGTCAGCCAAAGAACAAGGGGAACATATTTTTGAGGACCAAAATATCTATACACAAAATGCCTCTCTGAATTGAGGTAAATTGAGAATTTATCTCACAGTTTTAACAAAGCCGAATTAAGTTCCACATTTTTAATCACTTAGACTATTTTTAAGATTTAAATATTTGTTCTTATTAAAGGATATTGAAAACTTATTATGTCTTAGGTGTTCCATAATTTATGTCTTATCGGTTATGGCAGAGCTCCAGAGAACTCTAATTAAACAAAATATCAATGTAGAAAAAGAAAATTGGGGTTAGAAATTGTATTTGAGTTTATGAAGATGATTAAAAACAGGATCAAATAGCGTTGATAATCCATCGTTTTAGCAAATTACTTTAGAGTAATTGAAATAAGTTTGGATTAGTAATATGGAAGTTGTTGTACACAAGCACAATAGTCTTTAGTTCTTCCCTACATATTTCACTCTATCCCTTCACGTTAATATTTATAACTAAATGAACTAATTTCCTGGTGTGGACAATTTATTTTTGGTTATCTGCTCCTTCAGGTCGATATGTAGATAAGAGTGAAGTAGAATTAAATACATTAGTGATTTAAATAATGTGAGGCTCTAAAACAGTCAAAATAAATTATCACTACCTCAGTTTTGAATTTTTTTTTCTTAATTGAATAGTAAGACAATGGAAAATAAGAATGTCCAAAGAACATATTCATTTGCAGTTACTTTTAAATGCTAGTATATATTATTACCTTTTAAAAGTTTTCATGAAATATGGTTCTCCTCTTCTAAGAAAATACTAAGCATCCTGCATCTTGGGAATATATGGGCATTTCTTGTAAAATATGAAGAGATGCTTTGTCAATATGCCCCATGTGTCAATCTTCATGTGTGCCTCTAGAATACAGTATTTCCCACATATTTGCAATTTGGCAGCGGCTCTCCCATAGATTACTTATCCTTGATGCTCCCTGTGGTAGTTAATTTTGTGAGTCAACTTGACTGAGCAATGAGATGCCCAGACATTTGGACACACATTGTTCTGAGTGTATCTGTGAGGGTGTGCCTGACTGAGATCAACACTTTCATTGGTAGACTGGCTAAAGCAGATTGCTCTCCTTAATGTGGCTGGGCCTCATTCAATCAGTTGATGACCTGTATAAAGCAGAAAAGGCTGACCCTTCCTCAAATAGAACGAAACTCCCGTCCTGCCTGACAACCTTGAGCAGGACTGTTTTTTACCTGCCTTCAGACTTGAACCAAACTATTGGCTCATCCTGTGTCTTGAGGCTTCTAGCCTTCAGACTGGAACTCTTCTGGTTCTCAGGGCTTGAACTCAAACTCAAACTACGTTATTGGCTCTCCTAGGTCTACAGCTTGCCAATTTCATGCCTTGAGACTTAGCCTCTGTAATCAAGTGAATCAATTTCTTCTAAACATACATTCATGTAATGTATATTTATAATATATTTAAATTATAATATATATCCAAATATATATTATATAATGATATATAATTATATGAATATATAAATATATGATTAATAAACTCAGCAGCTCTCTCACTCTTTTCTCATCACGACTAGCAACCTCTTCCTACGACAAGATGCTTCTTATATTACAAGGACATTGGAAGTGAAAATAATGTGGTGTAGGGCACACTGTTGTTACTCCTTTATCCACAACATTATCATTTTGTGTTTGAAAAGCAATATCACTCTAATAAAGATGTAAGGGCTACAAAAACGAATTCTGATGTGTTTTGGGAGGAAGTTTGAGGAGAACTGGTGAATAATGAAAGCCCCTTTTGAGATTTCCCTATAGTGTGAGAATAAGAATGAACATTTCTTCTGGTAATCTAGTGCATAAGTATTAAATGAGATTACTCCCCAAAGACAGAAAAACATTAATTTTGAGAGGAAATTAAACCTAAATATTTTTTAATTGAAGGCCAGAAATAATCCTTGAAATAACATAATTTGATAGCCCTCTGCCCAACAACAGGTCTAGATTTAAATAATTAGGTAAAGTAGAGTCAATCGAAAATCTGTTCCTCTCCCATACTGTCTACGTACAGATTTAAACACACCAAGGGTTCTCAATCCTGCCTGTCCTTCAGAATAAAATATATAGATATAAAAAATAAAAAGTGATTGAGAGCAGAGAGGCACCCTAGGACAAATGGGGTATACTCACTGTAGAAAATCTGGAGTAGAATATAAATATCAGAAATTTTTTCTGGCTCCCCATGTATACTCTCATACATTCACAGACTTGAGAACTGTTGGTATATATTTAGCTTCCAGGCATTAAAACAATCATCTTCCATACAAAAACTGCACAAAGCCCAAGATGAATATTGACATCACTTTGGAAAAATATTATATATATATATTCTTTGATAACATGCAAGAGGGAAAAGAAAGAGATAGAGAACATTGTTAAATTCCAAATGCTATTCTTCTTATAATTCCACTAAATGAGCGTATGTCCCAGAGTAAGCATGACATGGGAGAAGTGAGTGTACTGTTTCCTCAGTAGGTTTTAGTCTCTGCAAGCCTCTTCTAAGTGGGGACTTGGCAAAACACTGAGGGTGATTATTGAAATAAATATTTAAATATAGTTCTCTTAAGGCATGGCTTTTAAACTTAAGCTAACTGCCTTTCTGGTGCTCAGCAAAGTTACAATCTGTCCCAACGATGGAAGGAAATCCTTTGTGTTGGACATATTGAAAGACCATATGTTGCTCTTCAACGGGACAGCTTTTCTAAGGAGGCTGACTACAGCAATGGGACGCCTTTATAAACCCAAACTAACCTTAGCTGTGATTTAGGAAATACTTGACTTCAATGTTTTTCTCTATGTTACACCAGGTCTTATTATCAGGCAGGGATTTTTATCTCTGCTTATTTAAATACCAAAGAGGTAACACATCTTTATCATACTATACAAACAAAACCCAGAGGGGTTAAATGAGGTTACACACATAACACAGTAGCCATAATATAACTTCTCATTTTATTTACAGTACAAATAGCAACAAATATAAAAGAGAGAGAAAAAGAAACAGTGATTACTGTATTTGTTAGTGAAATTTTACAATGTTTCAGCATGAGCTCAAATCTATGAAACAGCTTTCAAATCCTGTTACAAAGTGCAAACGGGTTTGATGGCTTTGAAATTACCAGCAGGTTAAGCTTCAGAATTGTTAGCTGATAGATGTTTGTTGTTTATATTAGCCTTGAAATTTGCCCTTATCTCTCACGTGATGTAAAAGTGTTATTTTTCTAAACTGATCAAAGCATCCTTTGTATTCGGTGTCTTACCACAGCTGATATTGTGTTGGGAAGAAAAACTGTCTTCCCAACACAATATCAGTTTGTCATGGTTTAATAAATACTAGTTTGTCATGGTTTAATATTGCCACTGATTGCATTAACCAAGTGCAATCTATTCTGTTTGATGTCATTGTTAATCATGGGCTATATGTGAAACTAGAAGTAAGTGTCCTGGTGGGTGAAGTACTGTTTTCTTTTCTGATATGTAAACTAGAATATATGGTCAAAATCAAGCAGCCCTAACATATATGATCACATCTCTTCGTGTGATATCTATTAGTGGGATGATGAAAACTCAGAAACTCTTATAGATTTCTGGTTACTCCATGAGGTTGACACTTTGTACCAGCTGAAATGTGGCTAAGGATGAGAAAAGTCTGAAATGGCAAGTGGAGGAGCAAGAGTATGATGTCAATTGCTGATTTGATATCATATGTCACACTCCGATTAGAGTTCCAATAAACCTCTTGTTATAAGTACTTGTAGACAGTTTTGGATGGTCCTGGAGTCACATGGAAATCTATAATGAACTTAATGAAAGGCATGTGGATGTATGACTGATATAAATATTGGAATTAAGGTTGAAAAAGGCATTGGGTTGCCAAATAAATATTGGTTAAAAATTTCCATAAATGTAGCAAACAATTCTTGATATGTCACTCAATATTTTATACACATGGACATCCACTTGTAAGGTTCCTGAAAGGTAACGCAGAATCTGTATACTTTGTAGGTCTGATGTGGTCTTATTTTTCTTTACTTCTAATAGAATTATTTAGTCTTCAGGAAGGGATAAAGTATGTAAAAATAATGTAAATGAATAAAATAAAAACATCCATACATTTATAATAGCTAAATATAATACTAAAAACAACTTTTGTAATTATTACCATAATATATATGAAAGACACGCAATCTGCCCAGTAAAATGTAATCTGTGTGTATGAGCTACTTTTTCAAATGTCAAAATGTTTCGCTTCTATATATGTTTGTGTGTGGGGGGAGGGTGGTATTTGGGTGTGTGCATTTCATTATGTAATGACAAGTAGCTCCCTGCTGCAGAAGGTATGGATTTGTTACAGAACCACCAAGAGTTCGTGGGGGAATTCTCACATTAGGACTTGTTAAAGCCTCCACACAGCATTTTTCTTCCCTGCAGATTACTCTAGAACCAATGATTCATTTGTAGTCATATGGTCCAACTAGTTGGTCCGCTTGTACTTCAGTCTGGCCCTGTAGAGTCTTTTCTTGTTGTGGGTCTTATGCAAAATTCTGAGACTTCAATCACTTTAATTGTCAAAGAAGTGTTCCCAATAGCAGTATATAATACATCCAGAGTATCTCCATACCATTGAGCATGGCACATACTTCTTGGTGTTAAGAAATCTATGGTGCTACATCGTGCACATTATCTTAGAAGTACTATCAAATGTTGCCCCAGACCAGTACACTGTTAAAATTCATACTGACATGGTAAGCCTTTAAATTTTCATAAGATTTAATATTCCATATTCCAGTAAGCAAGTTGCTTTCCTATGACACTGCCGTCTGTTTAACACTTTCTGTTCACTATCTAATTAACATGATGTTATCAACATGATAAATCAACCTGATGTTCTTCACAGTATCACAGTGATCAGGATTCCCACAGATGAAATTTGTTTCAGAGGTCAATAGCAATGGCATAGCCTGGAGACCAGAATGAATAAGAACTACTGCATTTCTCATGTAAAAGTAGATTGCTTTAAATCTTATTGATGAGGATTTGGAAGAATTATTTTGACACTTCAATAGTCTTGTACCAAATATAGAAATACATAAAGTAACATGGTGCTACAGAAATTGAAATTGAAACAGCATGTTAAAATGATGATATGATGATAGTTCCTTGTCACACTCCATATTCCATCTCTTTTCCTCACCACCAGAAGGCAAATAATTACAAGTGTTGCACATTCCACTGGTGCACGATTCAAAGAATATTATATAGATATATACACACAAAGACACACACGTATTTACAGAAATGTTACTGAGTGTTATGAGCTTCTTTTATTCTAATAGTGACTCTTGGTGGGCTCCTAGATGGGAACTGGTCACTAGACATATCAAGCCATGATTGTAAACTTGGTGTTTTAAACCTACTCCTTATTCTCTAGAGGGGGGAGAGGGACTGAAAATACAGTTAATAATTGATAATGTCATTGTGTTGAAGCCTTCATAAAAATCCCTAGTTTTGGAGGGATTTGAAATTGCTGGATGTGTGGAGGTACTTGGAGGGCATTGAAGTCCCATCCCTTCTCACATACTTTGCCCTGTACATCTCTTCCATGTGTCTGGTCATCTATATCCTTTATGATATCCTTATTATAAAATGGTGAACATAAGTGTTTCCCAGAGTTCTCTGAGTACTCCTGGCAAATTAATAGAAACCAAAGAGGTGATTCTATTAATGTAAACCCGAATTTATAGCTGGTCCTTCAAAGGTACAAGTGACAATATACTACTTGTAATTGGAGTCTGAAAGGGGTGGGGGAAGGTTTTGTAGAACTGAGCCCTCAACTTGTGGAATCTGACTCTAATTGCAGGTGGATAATATCAGAGTTGAAGTAAATTATAGGACAACTAGATGGTGTCCACTGAAGAATCTGCTGTCAGGTTGTGTTGACTGTGTGAGAATGGGAAAAATACTTTTGATTTTTGTTTTTTCTTATCCCTATTACCCCAGAAAAGCAAAATCAGTTTCCATTGAGAACCACAGCTCTACAGAAAAATAACATACTCTGGGGCCTTTCTTTTTTTCTTTATTATTTTAAGTTCAGGGGTACATGTGTGGGTTTGTTACATAGGCAAACTTACGTTGTAGAGGTTTATTGTACAGATTATTTCACCACCCAGGTATTAAGCCTAGTACCCATTAGTTTTGTTTTTGATCCTCTCCCTCCTCTCACCCTCCACCCTCCAGTAGGCCCAAGTGTGGTTTTTTCCCCTCTATGTGTCCATGTGTTATCATTCAGCTCCTACTTGTAAGTGATAACATGTGGTAACTGGTTTCCTGTTTCTGAATTAATTTGCTAAAAATAATGGCCTCCAGCTTCATCCATGTGCCTGTAAAGGAAATTATCTTGTTCTTGTTTATGCTTGCGTGGTATTTCATAGTGTATGCATACCACATTTTATTTATTGAGTGTATCACTGATGGGCATTTAGGT
Organism: Papio anubis; assembly: GCF_008728515.1. NCBI lineage: Eukaryota > Metazoa > Chordata > Mammalia > Primates > Cercopithecidae > Papio > Papio anubis. The sequence goes on along the minus strand of NC_044979.1, from coordinate 39,000,327 downwards.
TGACTTCATGTCTCGCTATTGTGAATAGTGCTGCAATGAACATATGCATGCATACCTGTGTCTACACAGTAGAACAATTTATATTAATTTGGGTATGTACTCTAATGGAATTGCTTAGTCGAATGGTATTCCTGTCTTTAGGTCTTTGAGGAATCACCACCTTGTCTTCCATAATGGTTGAACTAATTTACACATCCTCCAACAGTGTATAAGCATTTCTTTTTCTCCACAACCTTGCCAGAATTTGTTATTTGCTATTTTTTGACTTATTAATAATAGCCTTTCTAACTGGTGTGAGAAACTATCTCATTGTGCTTTTGATTTGCATTTCTCTAATGGTCAGTGATGTTGAATTTTTATTCATGTGGTTCTTGGCTGCCTGTTTGTCTTCTTTTGAAAAGTGTCTGTTCATGTCATTTGCACACTTCATAATTTTTTTGGTAAATTTGTTTAAGTTCCTTATAGATGCTGGATATTAGACCTTTATCCAATGCATAGATTGCAAAACTTTTCTCCAATTATGTAGGCTGCCTGTTTACTCTGTTGATAGTTTCTCTTGCTGTGCAGAAGCTCTTTACTTATTTAGGTCTCATTTGTCAACTTTTGCTTTGGCTGTAATTGCTTTTGGTGCCTTTGTCATGAAATGTTTGCCCATGCCTATGTCCTGAATGGTATTGTCTAGGTTTTCTTCCAGGGTTTTTACAGTTTTTAATTTTACATGTAAGTATTTAATCCATCTTAATTTTTGTATGTGGTGTAAGGAAGGCATCCAGTTTCAATCTTCTGCATATGGTTAGCCAATTATCACAGCACCATTTATTGAATAGTCATTTCCTTATTGCCTGTTTTTGTCAGGTATGTCAAAGATGAAGTAGTTGTAGATATACGGCCTTATTACTGGGATCTGTATTCTCTCCCATTGGTCTGCATATCTGTTTTTGTACCAGTATCATGAAGTTTTGGTTACTGCAGCTCTGTAGAATAGCTTGAGGTCAGTTAGTAGGATGCCTCCTTCTTTGTTCTTTTTGCTTAACCTTGTCTTGGATATTCAGGTTCTTTGTTGGTTCTATACAAATTTTAAAATAGTTTTTTCTAGTTCTGTGAAGAGCCTCAATGGCAGTTTAATAGGAATAGCATTGAATGTATAAATAGCTTTGGGCAGTATGGCCATTTTAACAATATTGATGCTTCCTATCCATGAACATGGACGTTTTTCCATTTGTTTCTGTCATCTCGGTTTTCTTTGAGCAGATTTTGTAGTTTTTATTGTAGAGATCTTTTACATTCCTATTGGCTGTATGCCTAGGTATTTCATTCTTTTTGTGGCCATTATGAATGGGATTACATTGCTGATTTGGCTCCTGGCTTGACTGTTTGTGTATAGGAATGATAGTGATTTCTGCAGATGGATTTTATTTCCTGAGAATTTTCTAAAGGTGCTTTTTGGCTTAAGAAGCTTTGGCTTGAGACTATGGGATTTTCTAGATACAGTATCATGTCATCTGCAAAAAGGGATAGTTTGACTTCCTCTCTTCCTATTTAGGTGCTTTATTTCTTTCTGTTGTCTGATTACTCTGGACAGGGCTTCCAATACGATGTTGAACAGGTGTGATGAGAGAGGGATTTCTTGTTTTGTGCTGGTTTTAAAGAGAATGCTTCTAGCTTTTGCCCATTCAGTATGATGCTGGCTGTGGATTTGTCATATATGGCTTTAATAATTTTTAGGTCTATTCCTTCAATACCTAGTTTACTGAGAGTTTTTAATATGAATGGTTGTAAATGTAATCAAAGCTCTTTTTGCATCTGTTGAGATAATTCTGTGGTTTTTGTCTTAGTTCTGCATATGTGATGGATCACATTTATTGATTTAATGTGTTGAACCAATCTTGCATCCCAGGGGTAAAGCCTACTTTATTGTGGTGGATAAGTTTTGGATGTGCTGCCGGATTTGTGGTTTGCCAGTACTTTGTTGAGGATTTTTGCATCAATGTTCATCAAGTATATTGCCTGAAGTTGTTTTTGTTGTTATTGAATCGCTGCCAGGTTTTTGTATCAGGATAATCCAGGCCTCATAGAACGATTTGGGGAGGAGTCCCTACTCCTCAATTTTTTGGAATAGTTTCAATAGAAATGGAACCAGCTCATTTTTGTACATCTGGTAGAATTCAGCTGTGAATCCATCCTGGGCATTTTGTGTTTGGTAGATGATATGATTTGGCTCTGTGTCCCCACCCAAATCTCATCTCAAATTGTAACCCCCATGTGTTGAGGGAGGGACCTGGTGGGAGGTGATAGGATCATGGTTTTCCCTGTGCTGTTCTCATGATCCTGAGGGAGTTCTAATGAGATCTGATTATTTAAAAGTGTTTGTTGGCCGGTGCGGTGGCTCAAGCCTGTAATCCCAGCACTTTCGATGGCCAAGGCAGGCGATCACAAGGTCAGGAGATCAAGACCACGGTGAAACCCATCTCTATTAAAAATACAAAAAATTAGCTGGGCGCGGTGGCAGGTGCCTGTAGTCCCAGCTACTCAGGAGGCTGAGGCAGGAGAATGGTGTGAACCCAGGAGGCGGAGCTTGCAGTGAGCCGAGATCGCACCACTGCACTCCAGCCTGGGGGACAGAGCGAGACTCCGTCTCAAAAAAAAAAAAGTGTTTGTTGCTTCCTCTCTCACACTTTCCTCTGTCACCATGTAAGACATATTTTGCTTTCATTATGATTTCCACCATGATTGTAAGTTTCCTGAGGACTCCCCAGACATGCAGAAGTGTGAGTCATTTAAACATCCTTTATTTATAAATTACCCAGTCTCAGGAAGTTCTCTATAGTAGTGTGAAAATGGACTGATACAGTAGGCTATTTATCACTGCCTCAATATTAGAACTCATTATTGGACTGTGCAGGGATTCAAGTTTTTCTTGGTTCAGTCTTGAGAGGGCATATGTATTCAGGAGTTTACCAATTTCTTCTAGATTTTTCTATTTTATGTGCATAGAAGTGTTCATAATATTCTGTGATGGTTGTTTGCATTTCTGTAGGGTCAGTAGTAATATTTCCCTTTTCATTTTTAATCACATATATTTGGATATTCTCTCCTTTCTTTTTGAATAATGATTTTATTATTTACCTACCAGTCATTCAGGGGGAGGTTATTCAATTTCCATGTAATTCCAAGGTTTTGAGTGAATTTCTTACTCTTGATTTCTAATTTGATTGTACTGTGGTCCTAGGGATTATTGGTCGGAATTTCAGTTCTTTTGCATTTGCCAAGGAGTATTTTACTTCTAAAACAACTTTAGAGTATGTGCCACATGGCGATGAGAAGAATGTATATTCTATTTTTTTAGGGGTTGTGAGTTCTCTATATATCAATCAGGTCCATTTGATTCAGAGCTGAGTTCAGTTCCTGAATATATTTTTTGAATTGCTCTCTCAGTTATCTAGTACACTCAGTGGTGTGTTAAATTCTCCCACTATTATAGTGTGGGAGACTAAGTCTCTTTGAAGGACTCTAAGAACTTGCTTTATGAATCCGGGTGCTCCTGTGTTGAGTTTTTATATCTTTAGGATAGTTAATTCTTCTTTTGAATTTAACACTTTACCATGATGTAATGCCCTTCTTTGCCTTTTTTGATATTTGTTGGCTTAAAATCTGTCTTGTCAGAAACTGGAATTGCAACTGCTGCTTTTTACTGTCTTTCATTTGTTTGGTAGATTTTCCTGCATTCCTTTATTCTGAGTATATGTGTATCATTGCATATGAGATAGGTCTCCTAAATACAGCATACCAATGAGCCTTAGTTCTTTATCCAGGTTGCCACTCTGTGCCTTTTAATTTGGGCACTTAGCTCATTTACATTTAAAGTTAGTATTAGTATGTGTGGATTTGATATTGTCATCATGATGTTAGATGCTTATTTTGCAGACTTGTTTATGTGGTTGCTATATACTGTCACAAGTTTTTGTACTGTAATGTGTTTTTTAGTGGCTGGTAATAGTCATTCCTTTCCGTATTTAGTGCTTCCCTCAGGAGCTCTTGTAAGGCAGGTCTGGTGGTAACAAATCCCCTCATTATTTGCTTTTCTGAAAAAGATCTAATTTCTCTTTCTTCTTTCTTTTTTCTTTCATTCTTTTTTTTTTTTTTTTTTCAACAGAGTCTCTCTCTGTCACCCAGGCAAGAGTACAGTGACATGATCTCGGCTCAGTGCAACCTCCATCTCCCGGGTTCAAGCAATTCTCCTGCTCAGCCTCCTGAGTAGCTGGGGTTACAGACTCCCGCCACCATGCTCAGCTAGTTTTTGTATTTTTAGTACAGATAGGATTTCACTATGTTGGCCAGGCAGTCCTTGAACTCCTGACCTCAAGTGATCCACCTGCCTTGGCCTACCAAAGTGCTGGGATTACAGACATGAGCCACTGAACCAGGTCCTTATTTCTCTTTCACATATGAAGCTTAGTTTAGCTGGATGTGAAATTCTGGTTTGGAATTTATTTTCTTTAAGAGCGTTGAATATTGACCCCTAATCTCCTCTGGCCTATAGGTTTTCAGCTGAGGGGTCCACTGTCAGTCTGCTGGGCTTCCCTTTGCAGGTAACCTGGCCTTTCTCTCTAGCTGCCTTTAACATTTTTTCTTTCGTTTCAGCCTTGGATAAAGTGATGACTATGTGTGTTGGGGATGATCTTCTGGTGAAGATCTTACTGATGTTCTCTGCATTTTCTAAATTTGAATGTTGATCTCTGCAGCTAGGTTGGGGAAGTTCTCATAGATGATATCCATCAATGTTTTCCAAGTTGGTTCCATTCTCCCCCTCTCTTTCAGGATGCCAATCAATCACATATTCAGTCTCTTCACATAATTCCATATTTTGCTGAGGTTTTGCTCATTCCTTTTCAATTTTTTTTCTCTATTGTTGTCTGCTTGTCAAATTTCAGAAAGCCAGTCTTCTACCTCTGAGATTCTTTCCTCTGCTTGTTCTCTCTGCTATTGACACTTGTGATTGCATTATGAAATTTTTATAGTGAGTTTTTCAGCTTTTTTAGGTCAGTTATGTTATTTTCTCTACTGACTATTTTGTCTGTCATCCCTGCATTGTTTTATTATTATTTTTAGCCATTTTGCATTGGGTTTCAACAGACTCCTGAAGCTCAGTGATCTTCATTCCTATACCTATTCTGAATTCTATTTCTTTTGAGGATTATATACTTTCAGTCGTTGAGGTTGCTGACCTCTGGGTGGTTTTTTATTTCCATTTATTCTATTTGATGCCGTGAGTGTTTTATTGTGGTATAAGGTGGATTCAGCCATCTGGCTTTGTTTCTGGGAGATTTTAGGTTTCCAATGTTTGGATCCCAACTCCTGAACTGCATGCTCTAAATCTGGGGGAGTTGTATTGAGCCCTACCTATGTTCTCTGGTTTTAGTAGGTTTGGAGTCCACCGCACTGTGGGGGCTGAGATACAGCAGCTGCAGCAGAGGGCTAGCAGATACAGTGGAGCCTTCATTTCTGCCAGCATTTTTTACTATCTAGTATTCCTTTAAAAATTCATGCAAGTAAGATGTACAGCCATGACAAAAATAGGACTGTATGATTTAAAATCAAGAAAGAATACCACAAAGAAAACATGTTCAGTTTTGATCCAGATATTTAATTAGTAGACAAGAAATTTAAAATATCTATTATTAACATGTTCAAATACATAAAATATTATAAATATATATAACACAATGGAAAATTCTATCATGATCTAGATTCTATAAAAATGAGAAGAAGAGAAGTAAAATTTACAATAACTGTAACAGGATTTCAATATTGGAGTTTAACAGTTGATGGAAAATGGTAGAAGACACAATTAGAGATTTGGAAAAGAAAATCTAGCTAGACTGAACAGCGACTAGACTGAATGATAATAGGCAAATTTTATAAAAGTATAGAAGAATATACAAGTTATGTGGGACACAGAAAACACAGACTCATGACTTAGCCGGAACCTATAAAGATCTATTCTCAGCACAGTGGCTTATACCTGTAAATCCATACGGGAGTATCACATGAGCCTATGAGTTCAAGACCAGTCAGAGAAACATGGCAAGACTCTGTCTCTACAAAAAAATGAAAAATTTGCTGGGTATTCTGGTGCGAGCCTGTAGTTCCAGCTACTCAAGAAGTTGAGGGAGGAGGATTGCTTCAGCCCAGAAGGGCGAGGCTGCACTGCACCCCAGCCTGAGTGACAGAGCAAGACATTATCAAATAAATAAATAAGAAAAAAAAAAAAAGAGAGAAAGACAAAGAAAATGACCTCCTACTATTTAAAAAGATAGCAAAATATAACTCAAAGGACAGATATATAAAAGGTGTAAACAGGAACTTTATGAAAGAGAAAATATAATGTCCAATAAACAAAGAGGCTCAAAATTGAAAGTTGTCATGAGAAGGCAAAAGCAAGGATGAACCTTCTGGACATTATGCTTAATGAAATAAGCCAGGCATCGAAAGACAAATACTGCATGATCTCACTTATATGTGGGATATATTAAAAAAATGAATTAATAGAAGCAGAGAGTAAAATGATGGTAACCAAGGGTTAGGTGAAGTGCGAATGCCAAGGGAGAAATTCCAATTATAAGGGGAAAGTGCCCCAAGTTTTCAAGCCAAAGAATGAATGAGAATGAGGTGAGTTAGCATGATATTCACTATCTGTATAAAGAACTCCAAGAGCAAGAAAGTGAACCTTTCTCCAGTGGAGCTGCAGTTGAGGTCAAAATCCCATCCAATACCTTGATTATAGCCTTGCAGAGGATGAAGCTAAACTGTATGTAGACTCCTGACATATAGAAACAATGAGATAATAAATAGTTGCTGTTTTAATCTGCTAAAATTGTGGTAATATTATTACAAAGAAATAGTTTCCATACACAGATTTGGTAGAGCATAGAGCATGATACCCAAAGGTTTAGGGAACTTGGAATATTACAGATAATTTATTATATAAGATTTGTTCATCCACTTAGCAGGGTTGGAGGGCAGATCTTTCACCACATTTGTCAAAACTATATTTAAGATGATACATATGTAACAAACCTGCACGTTGTGCACATGTACCCTAGAACTTAAAGTATAATAATTAAAAAAAAAAAAGATGGAAGTCTCAGCAGTCTTGAAGGACTCTATGGTATTCTCTGCAGGTCAGAAATTACAAGGGGTATTTCCGTCACCACAAAATACAAATTGTGCCAATTTGTATATGTAAATATAAAGGGAATGATGAGACTTTGAAGAGGCAGTGGCTCAGTGAAGGAACTTAATTGCCAATGTCAAGGAAAGGTAGGCATGATTACATAATAAACAGGGGAACCTACATAGTGATCAGAGTTGTCTGGCTCACAGAGACCAGTGGCTTTGGCTAGTTGATCATGGTTTCTCTAGATATAAAATAAATGAACAGACTAATAAATTTTTACTTGATCTGTATGAGCAGAAAAGTTTCAGGCCCAGTGAACAGAGATTGACTTGAATTCTCAAAACAATGAGTCACAGTCCCTCAACCAATCCCTAGACTTGAATAAGCTTACATACCCAGAACCTGTTTAATGAAGTACAAGCTTAGATCCCTTGAAGAAGGACCCTGATATATTGTCAAGAATTGCACTTTTAATTTTTCTCACAACTTGACTTTAGAGATACCTTTGGACATTTACCAGGGCAAATGTGTATCAAATTTTGGACATTACTGGGCTCTGGCTCCCAAATTACATGAACTTTTGGAAACCTACATCACTATAGTCCAACATTCAGTGTAGGTGCTTATGGAAGTCAGGAAACCGAGTTAATTTCCAAAAAAAAAAAAAAAAAGCCATCAATTTACACAAAAAACAAAAGCCACTATGGACTTTTAGCTTAAGTCCATCTCACAGTGGGCCCAGTGAGTCCCCAAACTATCTTTTGCTTACTTTTCCACTTTTGAAATAATTGGGATAGCCACATACGGCACCTATCAAAATTGCCACATATTTTTATCAATTGTTGTGCAGTAACATTATAAAAAATTTAGGGTCTTTAACTATTTGGCAGTTTATAAAGAGATTCTGCACATCAAAAGAAGCTATCATCAGAGTGAACAGACAACCTACACAATGGGAGACAATTTTTGCCATCTATCCATCTGACAAAGGTCTAATACACAGAGTCTACAAAGAACAAACAAAGTTACAAGAAAAGAAAAACAATAAAAAGTGGGCAAAGCACATAAAGAGGCACTTCACAAAAGAAGACATAGATGAGGCCAAAAAACATATTAAACAAAGCTCAACATCACTAATCATTAGAGAAACATGGCTCAAAATAGCATTGAGATACCATCTCACACCAGTCAGAATGCTTATTCACAAGATAAGCAGTTTGTGAATTTTATCCTACAGTTATTATGGAGCCAGTGTCTTTGAGAGGAGAACAATATAAAATAATATGACTATTATCAATAGTTAATAAATATCAAATATAGTAATAATTATTATTATCACATATATATGCTCAAATTTCTTCTTGAAAGATTTTCAGGCAGTATAGACCTGACTATTTTTTATTGTTTTCAATATATTAATAAGTATTCCTAAAATACAATTTCAATGCAAATAGATTAAAAGTGCACAGTGTTCTATTTGTGATTAGGTTTGTGATTCTTCCTCTTATCAACATTTTCTATTGTGGAAATTGATCTTGTTGATTTGATTAACCTTAATATTTATCAAGTACATAATTTAATGCGAAATAGCTCTTATCAATTCATTGTGAAAAGCATATTGAAAAACTGTTCAACAGTCACATATTAAATAGATTGAGATGCACATTATTTGGCACGACTTCACACAATTATGCCTGACATGTCTGCCAACTGATGTCAATATGGCTCCATTTAAAATTTAAAATCAGGTTTCTGTGCATGAAACATCTTTTTTAATACTCAATATATAAAAAATAGATTAAGCATCCCTCTTCAAAGTTAAATATTTGTCAGTGTGGAGATGTTTGAAGTTTTTGTCAGTTTCATCTGTATTATGATTTATCAACAATGCCATCTTTTTGCATTTCACCGTGAAATCATCTAGTAAAGGAATGATTTTTTTTTGTCATCACTAAAGTACCAATGTAGACAAATGAAGTAAAAGATAACATATAGATCATAGCATGACTAAGAGAAGCAATACAGCCCAACAGAGTCTTGGAATGGTTCTAGGATTATGAAAACATTTATGACGCATGATTACTTACTAAGAAACAGGTTAACAGGTTAAGTATTAAGAGAAATTGTCTTTTATTTAAAAATAATAAAAAAATTTAATCAAATTATCTAAACCACGAAAATGAAGATAATGATAGTAGACAACAAAATATTTTGCTTAATATTTAATATGTTTTAAAACTGTACATCAATATTGTGACTTTCATTAAGCTTGGACATTTAAGTAAGAGCTATTTATTTTAAATAAGTTAATTTATCTTATTTCACTAGGCTCTAGTTATTATGCCATCATAATACATACCTTTGCTCCTCTATATTGTAACCCAGAAATTGTAATCATCATTATCTTTTAAGTCAGCAGCAGCAGCACTAGTAGTTATTGATCAATATGCAAGAGACTAGTTGATTTCCCTACTTTAGTCACTTTTTAAATGTTTAATCATTGGCTATATATTGTAAGCCAGTTCAGAGCTAGAAGCATGCAATATTCACCTTTGTGTCAACACTTTAAACATATAACTCAATGATTTGATAAATAAGATAATCTGAATAAATTGATTTTAAAAGTGTCATTTTCAGTGTTCTCAACCTCAAAATAAGTGTACTAATTTCCATCTCTATCTACTTTATAAAGACCACTAAATGTATGAAAGGAGTTTTTGTATAGAAGAGTACAATGGTGTTGTTATATAATAATGTACAAACTTAAGTAATCAATTTAATTTTTAAAAAATATTAGTATTTTATAGGATAATGTGCAGTTTTACAATGTGTGTGTGTGTATGTTTGTATGAGTGAATGAGTGTGTGTGTTGGGGAATGAGAATAAGAGAGATGTTCAAAGTTATGATTGTCAAGCAACCGAGCAGCCCTTATTCAGCAATAAATTGCTAAATCAGCTCCTGCATGCTCCTTCTTATCCTCTAGATAAGATAACAACAATCGCAAATGGAATTCAACCGATTAGTACATATACAATAGCAGGACATATAAACTTCATGTTTGCATTAGTTCCCCATTTTCCCTAAAAGCCATGAAGAATGCAGAATGAACTTATATCAGGAGTATGTACACAGAAGATGATGTCACAGCTAAGGAACTATAAATGTAGAAAATATTCAATTGTATAAGGGTGTTTCTAGCAATCCTGTTAATATGATTGGGCTGTGTTCTCACCAAAATCTCATCTTGAATTGTGGTTCCCATAATTCCCATGTGTCATGGAAGGGGTCTGGTGGGAGGTAATTGAATCATTGGGGCAGTTTCCTCCATGCTATTCTCATGATGGTGAGTAAGTTCTCATGAGATCTGATGGTTTTATAAGGTGCTTCTCCTTTTGCTGGGCGCTCATTCTTCTCCTTCCTGCTACCATATAAAGAAGGACATGTTTGCTTCTCCTTCCACCGTGATTGTAAGTTTCCTGAGGCCTCTCCAGCCTTGTGGAACTGTGAGTCAATTAAACCTCTTTCCTTTATAAATTATCCAGTCTCCAGTATGTCCTTATAGCAATGGGAGAAAAGACTAATGCACCTACTTAAAGTTTTTTTAGAGGGATCCATTATCTTTATGATACTACCTGGGAAACAAAGTTTTCCTCTGACCTGGAGAAAGACACTACATCTAGTTACCAATGCTATTTGCTATGAAAATAACTGTAGAATTTGGAAATAAAATCTGAGATAAAATATAATATGTAGAAACACCAGCTGGTTTGAGTCTATTGTGAGTCAATACAATAGACTCAAACCAGCAGAACTAATATTGTTTAGTTACCATTTATTAAAGGGTATGTTTTGTGGAATCTAAGGTAGTAGAAAGCTGGATAATAATTGGAATTGTTGCAATTGTTGGCTATATTTCAACATGTTTACACTAAAACTGAAGGCTGTCTTCAATATTGAACCGTTTTAAGAAAACAAAAATACCATTGTTAAAAAACTGGTGCTATATCCTGGCATGGAATATATATTTTTAACTAATAAACTTTATAAAGCAGTTTCAGATTCACAGCAAAATTGAGTGGAAAGTAGAGTTCCCACATATCCGCTATTCCCACACCCCCACAACCTTCCCCACAATCAACATCCTGCACCGAAGTAGTATTTTTGCTACAACCGATGAACCTACATTGGCACATCATTATACACCAAAGTCAATAGTTTACATCAAATTTCACTCTTGGTGTTGTATATTCTATGTGCTTTAACAAATGTATAATGACATATATATGCCAGTATAGTATCATACAAAATAGTTTCACTGTCAGAAAAATTTTCTGTGCTTCACTTATTCATCCCTCCTTCTCCCCAACCCCTGGCAACCACTGACATCTTTATTGTCTCCATGGTTTCACCTTTTCCAAAATGTCTCATGGTTAGAATTATAAAGTATGCAGCCTTTTCAGATTGGATTCTTTCACTTAGTAATGTGCAGTTAAGGTTTGATATGGTTTGGCTCTGTGTCTCCATCCAAATATCATCTTGAGTTGTAATCCCTACCTTTTGAGGGAGGCAGGTGATTGAATCATGAAGAAGGCTTGCTTGTGCTCGTCTCATGATAGTGAGTGAGTTCTCATGAAATATCATGATTTTCTAAGCATCTGGCATTTCTTTGCCTTGTACTTCACACACTCTGTCTCTCCTGCTGCAGTGTGAAGAAGGTCCTTGCTTTGCCATCACCTTCTGCCATGACTGGAAGTTTCCTGAAGCCTCTCCAGCCATGTAAAACTGTAAGTCAATTAAACCTCCTTCATTTATAAATTACCCAGTAGCAGGCAATTCCTTACAGAAGTGTAAGAGCATACTAATACAGTAAATTGGTGTGACAAAGAGTGGGGCAGTGCTATAAAGACACCCAAAAATGTGAATGTGACTTTGGAACTGGGTAACAGGCAGAGGTTGGAACAGTTTGGAGGGCCCAGAAGAAGACAGAAAGATGTGGGAAAGTTTGGAACTACCTAGAGACTTGTTGAATGGTTTTGACTAACATGCTTATAGAGATATGGGCAACGGAATCCAGGCTGAGGTGTTCTCAGATGGAGATGAGGAACTTCTGGGGAAGTGGAGCAAAGGTAACTGTTGCTGTGCTTTAGCAACGATACTGGTGGCATTTTGCTGCTTCCCTAGAGAACTGTGGAACTTTGCATGTGGGAGAAGTGATCTGAAATTGGGACTTATGTTTAAAAGGAAAGCAGAATATAAAAGTTTGAAAAATTTGCAGTCTGATGATGCAATAGAAAAAAGAAATTTCTGGGAAGAAATTCAAGCCAGCTACAGAAATTTGCATAAATGATAAGAGACCAAATATTAATCTCCACGACAATGGGGAAATGTATCCAGGGCATGTCAGAGACCTTCAGGCAGCCCTTCCAATCCCACACCCTGAAGTCTAGAAAGAAAATACAGTTTTATGGGCTGGTTCCAGGACCTCACTGCTGTTCTGTGAAGCTTTGGGACTTGGCACCCTGCGTCAAAGCCATAGCTAAAAGGGGCCAACATACAGCTCAGGCCATTGCTTCAGAGGTTGCAAGCCTCTAGCCTTTGCAGCTTGTGTGTGGTGTTGAATCTGTGGGTGCACAGAAGTCAAGAATTGAGGTTTGGGAACCTCTGCCTAGATTTCATAGGATGTATGGAAACATCTGGATATTCAGGCAGAAGTCTGCTGCAGCAGGGAAACCCTCATGGAGAACTTCTACTAGGGCAGTGCAGGAGGGAATTGTGGTGTTGGAGCCCCCACACAGGGTTTTCACTGGGGCATGGCCTACTGGAGCTTTGAGCAGAGGGCCATCAACCTCCAGACTCCAGAATGGTAGATTCATTAACAGTTTGTATCACGCACCTGGAAAGGTTCCAGACACTCAACACCAGCCATGAAAGCAGCCGGAGTAGGAGGGTGTACCCTCCAAAGCCAAAGGAGCAGAGCTGCCTAAGATCAAGGGAGCCCACCTCTTGCATCAAAATGATCTGGATGTAAGATATGGAGTCAAAGGAGATTATTTAGGAGCCTTAAGGTTAAATGACTGCCCCCATTGGATTTTGGACTTTCATGGGGCCTGTAGCCCCTTTGTTTTGGCCAATTTCTCCCATTTGGAATGGGAGCATTTTCTAATGCCTGTACCTCCACTGTATCTTGGAAATAAATAACTTGCCTTTGATTTTTACAGGATCCTAAGTGGAAGGGACTTGCTTTGTCTCAGATGAGACTCTGGACTTGGACTTGTGAGTTAATGCTGAAATAAGACTTTGTGGTATTTTTGAAAAGGCATGATTAGTTTTGAAAATTTGCCTCATCTTGGATGAGAATTTGGATTTGGACTTTTGAGATAATGCTGGAATGAGTTAAGACTTTGTGGGACTGTTGGGAAGGCATGATTGGTTTTGAAACGTATAAAAAACATGAGACTGGGGAGGATCCAGGGGCAAAATGATATGGTTTGGTTCTGTGTCCCCACCCAAATCTCATCTTGAATTATAATCCCCATGTGTTAAGGGAGGTGGATAATTGGATTATGGGAATGATTTCCCCTATGCTATTCTCATGTCAGTGAGTGAGTTCTCAAGACATCTGATGGTTTTATAATCATCTGAATTTCCCTTGTTTTCACTTCACACTGTCTCTCGCTGCCTTGTGAAGAAGGTCTTTGCTTTCCTGTCGCCTTCCACTATGATTGTAAGTTTCCTGAGGCCTCCCCAGCCATGCAGGACTGTGAGTCAATAAAACCTCTTTTCCTTATAAATTACCCAGTCATGAGCAGTTATTTCTAGCAGTGTGAAAATGGACTAATACAAGGTTCTTTAGTGTCTTTCCAGGGCTTGAGAGTTTATTTCTCTTTACCACAGAATAATATTCCATTATTTGGATATTAGTAGTTTGTTTATTTATTCATTAATCTACTGAACGAAATTTTGGTTGCTTCTAAATTTTGACAATTATTAATAAAGCCGATATAAACATCCATGTGCAGTTTATTCTATGTACATAAATTTTACCAAGAAATATGTTTGTGGCATCACACGGTAAGAGTATATTTACTTTTGTTAGAAACTGCCAAAATGTCCTCCAAAGTGGATGTGCAATTTTTCATCCCCACCAGCAATGAATGAGGGTTCCCATTTCTCTACATCTTCAGTGGCATTTGATGATGTCAGTGTTCTGGATTTTGGTCATGTTAACAGTTATGCAGGAATATTTCACTGTTGTTTTATTTCGAAACTGTTTCATTATCCTAATGACATGATGTGGAACATCATTTCATATACTTACTTGCCATCTGTATATCTTCTTTGTTAGGTGAACATTTTTTGAAATTAAAATCCAATCACCAAATTAGAGATAATTATAAGTGAATTAGAAAATTGTACAAATATTAGCTTCCAAATTCTCTACTCTAGCTTATCGTTAAAACAAATGCCTATCCAAATTCAATCATTATTGAAAGTTTAGTATTTAAAGTGTTAACATTTCTTTAACTTTAATTACCAAACTCATCATTGAACTTAGGAAAATACATGTGTATCTAGTTCTATTGCCATTTTAGACAAAATGTTTCAGACAATCTGCTGGGCTGCAAGAGATGTATAGACCATTTGTCTGTAGATACTATAAACAGTTGTTAGATGGTATCATATTTTTGAAGCATACATAATTTGGTAAAACTTAGACATTGAAATCCTAGTCAATGAAATTCCAACCTGTACATGTAAAGGTTCTATAATTTTGATGACATCTTCACTTGAAAAGAGACAATAAATGAGAGACACCCACATAGACTTCCAAAAAATTATAAGATAGTTTTGTGTGTAAATGTTTATAGCACAGGTAACAGGAGGAAAGTATTGGTATACTTCACTTTCAAAAATCATAAGAATTAAAATTGTCAGTTCTAATTTTAGAGAGATTTAAGAGTCATAGAATATGGACCACAAGGGTAAGTACTCTGTAATTTTAGTAACATCAGCATGCATTTTTAAAATTTTTTGTTATTCTACAATATAAACCTCAATATTAATAGGTGTTTGTGTAATTGTGGGCAGAGATAAAGAGGAATAATAGGAAAATTTCATTCCACTCAGAAGACAGGCTTAAGGAGAAGTCCAACAAAAGAGAGAGAGAGGGAGAGACAATGGTATGGTGTGTATTCCTGTAAAGTCTCAGGTATTGCTTCACAAACCTTTACCAGTTTGAATAATTTTATATTTAACTTAAACTCTAGTTCTAGCTATATGAACTAGGTATGATAAAATAACTTGCAGACTATATTTACACCATTTGTCCTTTAGGAAGTTTTATTTTGCTGCAAACCACAACGACTTTGTAATGGGCACTTCTGAATAATACATATTTGTTTCATGGATCACTATGTGCTGCAGGAGACTTTAGCCACCATGAGAAGCTCAAAACTTATGAAACTTTGAACCCACACTCATTTTTCAACCATAAAGTGCTCATTTTCAATGTTAAACTTCTAAGTAAGATTGCGTTTGAAAACACGATTTTGCTGATAAAGTAAATTACTTTTTAAAAAATTGCTATAGCAAATGGAGTATCCAATCAGTTGGTTACTAAAATTGAGTATCATTGGAAAATAAATGCTATGCCTTAAATTTCTTCAGGATACCAGTATTTTTATTTTGTGTTATTCAAGCGAGCAAAACTCATTTTTCTAGAGTTAAAAAAAAATTCCAAGAAAGGAATTCCATTTTTGAAATGATTGGAATTTATGCAACTCTATAATAAAAAACAAAACCAAACAGAAAACGTGATACATGCAGTTTGCATTGACTACTGTTTAACATAGTGAATCAAATCGTTGATACTGTTTACCATTGTTTGGTGTTTTTATTATAGTATGCTCCTGAAGGAACTTTAATAAATTATCTCTCACACCTTCATCAGTTTAATGTGACAAGGAAAGAAAACAGAATTGTTGAGTATACACATCATTTCCAAACCCAGAAGTAGCATTTCTTCTCAGGGTTAAACATGTAAAAAGCAGGGAAAATAAAATAATAACATTTCTTGTGCAAGCACTGATATTTATTTGTTAATACAGAGACTACTATTATTCTAGGTTGTTTTCAACCACACAGATGAGTAAATATTCTTTGCCTATACACAGAAAAGCAACGTAAACTCTCTGAGATATTCTAGAAAAAAATATTAAGAAGAAAAGAGTGTGAAAGTTTATAAGAAAAGAAAAGAGTGGGAAGAAAATAAAATGTTTAGGCTTGTGATAAAAAACAAAGGACACTGTAAAAGAATTGATAAGAAACTTCACTGCTCAGCAAAGGTTAATCTAGTAATTTATGAGACAAGTGAATATTGAATTTTTTCCATTGTATTAAAAAGTAAAATGTCTATTAGGAGAAATTTGAGTAAGTTAGTAACACAGAGAAAAGGTTATCTTCATTTCCCATCAGATTAACAACTGAAGTGAATGTCAGAAGACACACAACAAAGTTACTCTCCAGGTATACATTGAATGATAAGTGAACAAGTTCAGTCCCAAAGGAAATTAGTGGGCAAAATTTATTTGAAAAAGTAATTATCTAAAGTAAGGAACCCTTTTAAGCTCTTTGAACCCTGAAATGGGAAATTCCTCTGTTAAAGATCGAATAAAGGCTGGGAAAAATAAAGTACTATGCATTCTCTCCTTTTTAAAGGAAAGTGTAGTGACTTTCATCCACCTAATTCTGAAATAATTTCATTGTCCTTGCTGTTAAGTCCTAAGTAAAACCAAGCAAACATGGCATTATCTGCTCCACAAGATAAAATGTGCTGTACTTCTAAACAAACTTTTATTCGTCTTAAAGCAATACTCAAAATACCAAACAGATTTGTGATAAATGAAGCTACAGTTGTCTAAATTAGTGATTTCAAAAAGCCACAGTACAAACTGGGACAATAAGTTTTATCATGAAAAAAAGTACCTTTTCTTTTTATTATTAGAGTTTAACTTTTTTTTGTACTTCTGGAAACCATAAACAAAAGTAAAATAAAATTTAAAAATACTATCAAATATAGAAATGTACAAAGTCTTAGGAAAATTAGAGTCTCTATGACTGAAAGACAAGACATAGGGATTTATTTTCCATGCTGATTTAGTGTTACCTTCACGACTCTACTGAAAGCAATGTGAAACTCAAATTTTTAATTAATTATCGTTTTTGATGAATTTTTGAAGCTTAAAGCCTAGATGGGAGATTAAGTTTAAATATGACCAATCTGACCAAAGTATCTGCTCAATAGTAAATTTGAGTATTTCTCCATCTTGCATTACTTATGAGCATTATTTTCATAATACAATAATTAATTTATATATTTACAATTTATTCCTTTACATCATTCTGAGTATAAGCTACATTTCTAAATGACTCTGTAAAAATCTTTCTGAAAAGCACCTAACTGCTCCTCTTGTCAGATGTGAATGTAGTATTGTTACGTAGTGCTGCCTCTAAAATCGGCTGTACTTATATACAGTGAATCCAGTTAACATCAGATAGCCTCCTCCCTACATGGCTAGGAGCTCCAGTAATAGCACTCCTTTTTGTAGTCTCTTCAGTGTAAGAGAGACAGGAGCATTTCACAGTTGCTAATCTTTAGGCCATCTATCTCCTATGTTAGTCCTCTGGCACAAAAGTATTTTAATATTTTTAATCTAGTATTAAAGTGGCCACAATTTAAATTTCTTATATATACTTTTCTGTTATATTATTTACACAATTCCTTTGCAATTGACAGATTGTCCTCCTTTCCCTGAATACTGCTTAATGTTTACAATCTTTTAGAGATGTTATTTCTTTTTGTTGAAATATTTTCTTTCTCATCTATCCAAATTCTATCTATCATTTGAGATCCAGATCCTATTTATGTTTCAGGAAAAATATTCACATCACTCTTTCCCACGATTGAATTCACAGTATAATCACACACCATATAACAATATTTTGGTCAATGATAGACCTCATGTACATTGGGGATCCTAAGAGATTATAATACTGTATTTTACCATACTTTTTCTATATTTATACATGTTTAGATACACAGATATTTACCATTGTGTTACAATTGCCTACACCAATCAGTATGGTAACATTCTGTAGAGGTTTGTAACCTAGGAGCAATGGGTTATACCATCTAGCCTAGGTGTGTAGTTTGTTTAAGCATCTAGGTTTGTGTAAGTACACGTTATGATGTTTTCACAACAACCAAGTTGCCTAAATTAAACTTGTTATTAAGTGACACGTGACTGAATTTAATCTCTCAATCCCTCTTTCTGTCTCCATAGCACTTTCTATATTCTCATATTACAATGTACAAAATATTGTGCTATGACTTTCCATAATAAACCCAAAGCCTTTTTGTAGTGCTTATATAATGAACTATTATAGAACGTGAGGTTTTCCGGGACGACATATGTCATGGTCTATTATAGTTAGCATATAGTAGAAAATAGATGTGTTTTTGTTTAATAGAGTTGCATTGCTCACTGGTTATCATGTTGTATTGTAAATTCTTTCACATTTGTGTCTTAGTCCTTCAATTTTAAGCAGACTATAAATTAAAAAGGAAGAAATTATGTCAAATAGAAGTTTATGTACACTAAGTACTTGTCAATATACTGCATAAGAGTAATTGTCTATATGAAATATTTCTTAACAATCATTGTCATTTTCTCAATATGAGTTTAGAAAAAGAGGTATTGTGAATCATGAGAAAAATCACAAAATTTTAAGCTGAAAATATATAATTTTGAGAAAAAACAAAACATACATTGCTCTCATTATTGACTAATTTCTCCTTTTGTTTAGAATTAGTACACATTAGTTTATTAAGATATTCATTCATCAAATGTTGATGAATGTTTACTATGTCTTATACATAGATACTAAACATATTATGACAAAGAAGGATGATTACTTTAAAATTGAGTCATTTAACGTAAGAATTTTGTTATGTGAGAAATCATAATAAAGTGATTTGACCCAAACTTGTGGAGGAATGCGTCACGGATTAATTCCATTGAGCTAGAAACTTTAAGATGCATTGTGGAGAATAAGTAATGTTTCTCCATACAAAGGGAGTGCGAGTGAAAATAGTAGATGGACAAAATATCATCTGTTGTTATAAAGCAAACACCTTTAAATAAGTGAAGGTTAACCTGAATGCCTGCGTTACAAATATCATGGGGAAATACAGAGTAGAAAGTGTCCAGAAGAAGGGCTGAAACATTATGTCTAAGAGCATAACATGTAAGATATTAATATTTTGGTTTCTATCCTATGAACAAAGATGTTACTGAATAACGTTAAGGAGATAATATAAACAGATTTGTGTTTTGAAAATATGGCCTCAATGAAACAAACAAACAGACAAATTCTAGAATTATTAACATGCCCTGGAGAAAACCAAATATTGGTCTCTGGCTCTAGTTCATATAAGAGACAACATTTGCCTGGATTAAGATGTTGTCCAAAAAGTTGTAGAAGAGAATTTGACACACTTGACAGATATTTAAAAGCAAGAGTTGACTAGAATTGGTGATAAGGTTAGATGTGGAAGGAGTTGAGGAATAAGACACAAATATACATATATATAAATGGGGGTTGGTTTTAAAATTTACTGAGAAGCAAAATCCTAAGTAAGCAATATATTTGGTGGACAGAATTATATGTTAAATCTCATACACGGTAAGTTTCAGGAATATACGAGGTATCCCATTTGATATACTGAGTAGACAATTGGATATAAACTTAGAGGAGAGGCCTGAGACAACCAATGAAAATGTGAGTTTATTAATCCAACTCACATTTTTATGAGATCTTTGAGTGTCACTTTTCTGGCCAGAAACCTCTGTGGCCAGTGGCGCCTTGCCTGAACTTTGCTCGAGCCAGTGGGCTCATTCTGCTCACTCAGCCTGGCAGCCTGAACTCGACTCATGCTACTGGTCCGGATTGCACTCCCGACTAGTGTGGGCCAGGTGTGGAGCAATGAGGGGCGTGTGAGCGAGCGTGAGGTCTGGCCGTGGGTACAGTCAGGCATGCCGGCTGCTGCAGCAGGGCAGGCAGCTCCAAGTGCTGGAATGGGCACCAGCTCTCCGCGAGGCTGTAGCTGGACCACATGCTCTGCAAGCAGCTTTCCCAGCTGGCACCAGGAAATGCAGTGGTACATGGAAGATTGGGGATGCCAGGCACCAGAGGAACCCAAAGCAGAGTCACAGCACTGGTTTGGGGAGCTCCCAGTTCTGGGCTCCTTGAGGGACCACAGGTCTTCTCTCCTTCTCTTTACCAGCAAGGTTGGGTGCAAGGAGCATGTTTCAGTCCCGTTTGTGTTGTGTTATAGCTCTTTTAGCTCTACCATATGGCAGGTCCTGAGTTCTCGACCTGCGACCAGGAAGAATGAGGTACTCAGTCAAGTGGAGGGTGAGCAAGATGAAGAGGGCTTTATTGAGTAATAGAACAGCTTACAGGCCCTCAGCAGGTAGCTCCTTTCTGTAGCCAGGGTGACTCCATGAGTGTTCAGCTCCTAGCAGACAAGAGACCCTGAGGTCAGACACTCATCTCTGTAGGCAGGTTGTCCTATCAACTTCCCAGCTATCAGCAGGGAGGAGGCCCTGGAGTGAGTTGCTCCTGTCTGCAGCTAGCAGTCTCGATGTCTCTACAGGCCTCTTAAACAGCAGAGAGGAGCTCCCAGAGTGAATACCTCCTCTCTGCAGCTGGTTGTCCTGTCACCTGCTCAGTTACGGTTGAACCTGAGGATTTTATGGGACACAGAGGGGAGGAAGTTCATGCCAATTGGTCCATGGGTGGGCCTAGATAAGGGACCACAAGTTCTCAATCTGGTGCAGGGGTCCTGCAGCCTTGCCCCAGCCTACAGGCCCTATGTGACATGAAGGTGGGGCTTCATCGGGGACCCACCCACTTCTGCCCAGGAATCTGTCTGCCTCCTGCTGCTGTTCATGTCAGCAGGGCTCAACCCCAACTTTGCTCCAAAATTAGTGTGGGTGCCCACAGTAGGGAGAAGCCAGGCAGCAGGAGCAGACACTTCTGATCCTGTGAGGGTAGCAGGGCTTCTGATGCCCCCAAGAGTTCAGGGATGCCTGAGTTTGGGTGACTGCAGTTGCACCCAGGACAGCAGGACTCCCTCCTGCTCCCAGTACCCAAAGAACACAGGGAGGTTCAAATCTGAAGCCACAACTTGGGCAGCTGCAGCCCCACCAAGGAGGGCACGGCTCCTCCCTGCTTGATCAAGTGAGAAGTCCGGGTCTACAGCCATGTTTTGGGTGGCTGCAGTGGCACCTCAGAAGGGATGGGGCTCCCGTTTGTTCCTGGTGGCTCCACAGGCAGCCGCCATAATCAACATCATGAATATAAGTAATATCAGCAATGAAGTCAGAAAAGTGTAGGCATCATAACATTGAGGAAATTCCACATTCCATGGTTGAAGTGACTAAAGGAAGTCAGTAAAATGAAGAAAAACAAAAGAGCTTACAGAGAAAAATAACCAAAAAAAAAGTGCAATTACATAAGTCACTGAGCATAATTTTAAAAAGAAAGAAAGAAGAAAAAAGAAAGAGGAAAGAAGGAGGAAAAAAAGAAAGAAAAATAAAATTGGTTATTGGGTTTTGCAACATTTAAGTCACCCGTAATTTCTCTTTTGAAGTGTAGTGTTATGATGAATTAGTATTAAGTGAACATATGGATCTAATAATATAAAAAGTACTTTGAGAAGTTCGGACGTATACTGAAGACAAGGTATAAATCCATAAAGGAAGAGATGTATTGTTTTAAATTGAGAAAATGTTTAAAAAGCATATATTACCCCAGCTTTTGCTTCTGTTTTTAGTTAATGTACTGTGTTTTGATGTAATATTTTGCCCCAAGTGCCTGAGGGTACTTAGTTTGACTTGCCATGTTTTTCAGCAATGTCCTCTGTTTTTATCAACTGAGTTTCAAGTTAGAAAAAGCACAGAGAAACATCTTGCATTATGCCTTTAGGTAGTGCCATGTCATAGAATAGACAAGTGGAAGATGGAGGTATACAGGACCAGAGTTTTTGTATGCCATTGAAGTAGAGTTGATATCTATTTGAACTATATTGTTATAAATTGAAGATGTTAAATGCAATCTCCATGGTAACCACAAAGATAATACATATAAAATAGACACAAAAGGAAATGAGAAGGAAATTCAAATGATTCACCACAAAAAATCAACTAAACACAAAAGAAACCAGTGATGGAAAAAATGAGGAACAAAAATGCATAATAAATAAATAAAACAAATACCAAGTGGCAAAAGTAAGCCCCACCTTAAAAGTAGTTATTTTAAAGATAGCGGATTAAATTCACCAATCCACAGTTAAATATTGGGAGAATATATAAAATGAACAAATACATTGTCCAACTACATTCTTTCTGTAAGGGAGTCATTTAAAATCTAAAAGCATAGAATGAAAATGAAAGACTTAAAAATGTATTCCTTGTAATTGGTAACTAAAAGAGAGCTAGGGTGGCTACATAAATATCAAACAAGTTAGATTTTTAATCAAAAAAAAATCTACAAAAGTCAAGTAAATCTATGACATATTGAGAAAAGGTAATTTCATAAGGATCTAAGTATAAACATACATGCACCAACAATGGAGTCTCAAAATATTTAAATCAAACATTAACAGAGTTGAAGGGAAAATTGGACAGTAGTGCAATAACAGATGGAGACTTCAATATGGCACTTTCAATAATAGATGGAACATTTAGACAGAAGATCTAAATGGAAATACAGGATTTAGACATTATAGACCAACTAGACTTAAGAGACACATAAAATATTCCACTTAGCAACATCAGGGATACATTATTATCAAGGACTCAGCAAATATTCTATAAAGTAGAACATATGTTAGCCTACACAATAAACCCAATAAATATAAAAATTAAAAATCATGCAAAGTATCTTTTCTGACTACAATTGAATTAAGCTATAAGTCAATAACAGAAAGAAACTGGGAAATTCAAAAATATGTGGAGGATAAACAGCACACTATTAAACAACCAATCATCCAAAACAGAAATCAGAAAGTAAATTAGAAAATACTAAGAAATGTGAAAATAAAACATACCCAAACTTATAGAATGAAGCAAAGACAACATTCAGTGAAAAAAATTTAGCTGTAAATGTTTAGATTAAAAAGTTTAAAAATCAAATAAATTACCAAATTTTACGTCTTGAAAAAATTTAGTTCTGTTTATGTGATTCAGTAACAAAGATGTGGTATGTATACATTTAATGATTTGTGTTACATTGAACCAACCTTGCATCCCTGGGATGACACCTTGAAACTTGATTGTGGTGGATTAGCTTTTTGATGTGCTGCTGTATTTAGTTTGCAAGTGTGTTGTTTTTTTGAGGATTTTTGCATCAATGTTCATCAAGGATATCAGCCTGAAGTTCTCTTTTTTGTTGTATCTCTGCCAGGTTTTGGTATCAGGATGTTGCTAGCCTCACAGAATTAGTAAGAAAGGAGTCTCTCCTCCTCAAATTCCTGGAATAGATTCAGTAGAGGTGGTACCAGTTCTTATTTATACATTGGGTAGATATTGAAGGAACTTACTACAAAATGTTAAGAGCCATCAATGAGAAACCCACAGCTAACATTATACTGAATGGACAAAAGCTAGAAGCATTCATTTTGATAATTGGAATGCCAAAAGGATATCCTCTCTCACCCCTCCTTTAAAACATACTATTGGATGACCTAACCAGAGGTATCAGATAGGAGAAATAAATAAAAACATGCAAATAGGAAGAGAGAAAGTATATCTATTCCTGTTTGCAGATGATACTCTATACCAAAAAATGAAACAAAACAAAACCCTCTGCCCCAAAGCTCCTTGATCTGACAAACAATGTCAGCAAAGTTTCAGGTTACAAAATCAATGTACAAAAATTATTAGCATTTCTATACACCAACAGCATCTAAGTCAAGAGCCAGATCAATAATGCAATCCCATTCACAATAGCCACATAAATGAATAAAATACCTAGGAAAACAGCTAACCAAGGAGGTGAAAGACCTCTATGATGAAAATTACAAAACACCATTCAAAGAAAACAGAGATGACACAAACAAATGGAAAAACATTTCATGCTCATGGATAGGAAGAACTTACATTGTTAAAATGACCATACTGACCAAATCAATTTACAGATTCAGTAGTATTCCTATCAAACTACCAAAAACATTCTTCACAGAATTGGAAAAAAAAAAAAAAAAAAACTATTTTAAAATTCACATGGAACCACAAAAGAGCCTGGATAGCCAGACAACCCTAAGCAAAAAGAACAAAGCGGGAGACATCACATTCCCCAACTTTGTCATATACAAGGCTACAGTAACTACAGCAGCATGGTACTGTTACAAAAACACCACCAGAAAAATGGAGCAGAATACAGAGCCCAGAAATAATGTCACACACCCACCACCCTCTGATCTTTGACAAGATTGACAAAAGCAAGCAATGGGGACAGGACTCTATTCAATAAATGGTGCCTGGAATAACTGGCTAGCGGTATGTGGAAGACTGAAACCGGATCTCTTCATTTTACCATATGCAAAAGCCAACTTAAGATGGATTAAAGACTTAAATGTAAAAACCTAAAACTATAAAAACCCTGGAGGATAACCTAGAAAATACCATTCTGGACATATGACCTGACGAAAATTTCATGATGAAGATAACAAAAGCAATTGCAACAAAACCAAAACTTGACAAATGGGATGTAAACTAAAGATCTTCTGCACAGTGAAAGAAACTGTCAACAAAGTAAACAGACAACCTCCAGAAAGAAAGATAATATTTGCAACCTATGCTTCAGAAGAAGATCTAATATCAAGCATCAGTAAGAAATATAAACAAATTAACAAGCAAAAAGCAAACAATCCCATTAAAAAGTGCACAAAGGGCATGAACAAATATTTCACAAAAGAAGACATACACGTGGCCAACAAGCCCATGAAAACGTGCTCAACACCATTTGAGAAATGCAGATCAAAACCACAATGAGATACCATCTCACACCAAATCACAATGACTATTATCAGAAAGCCAAAAATTAAATGATGCTGCCAAGGTGGTGGAGAAAAGAGAACACTTTTACACTGGCAGTGGTAATGTAAATTAGATTGGCCATTGTGGAAAGCAGTTTAGTTACTTCTCAAAGAACTTAACAGAATTACCATTTGACCCAGCGATCCCATTATTGGGTATATACCTAAAGAACATAGATCCTTCTACTATAAAGACACATGCATGTGTATGTTCATAGCAGCACTGCTCACAACAAAGACATGGAATAAACTTATGTGCCCATCAATGCTGGATTGAATAATAAAATGTGGTACATGTACTCCATAGAATACTATCCAGCCCTAAAAACGAATGAGATTAAGTCATTTGCAAGAACGTAAATAGAGCTGAAGGACATTACCCTAAACAAACTAACACAGGAACAGAAAACAAAATACCACATGTTCTCATTATAAGTGAGAGATAAACATTCAGTACGTATGGACACATAGAAGGGAATGGACACTGGAAACTACTTGAGGATGTAGGTTGTATTTTTCATTTTTTTACCAAAATGGG
Source organism: Papio anubis (assembly GCF_008728515.1). Lineage (NCBI taxonomy): Eukaryota > Metazoa > Chordata > Mammalia > Primates > Cercopithecidae > Papio > Papio anubis. The sequence goes on along the minus strand of NC_044979.1, from coordinate 38,974,448 downwards.
CAAGCTGATCTAAAAATTTATATGAATTTCAAGGGTTTTCAAATAACCAAATTAATGTTGAAAAAAAAAGTCGAAGTTCTTACATTTCCCAATTTCAAAACTTACTGCATCTACCATCACAGGGTACGTTAAAAAAAAAAAAGAAAAAAACAAAAACAAAAACAAAACAAAACAAAACATTTTACCACAAAGCTACAGTAATCGAAACCATGACTCAAGAAATAGTACCAAATCAATAAAAGTTGAATGCATCATTTCTCACAGAGCTTCTGTTTCACTTAACCATTAATATGAGCACTTTAAAGCAGGAACACCATGGTTTGTGCTTGTTTTGAATTATACGTATGACTGAGAATCAAAGTACCTGATTTTTTAACCCTATATCTTATCTTTATAATCTTTTGATAAAACAGTTCATTCTTTTTAATATACTCGCATGAAATTGGGATGCCTATTGCTATATCCCCAGATTTTCTCAGGACTAAATAAAATAGTTCTGTGTGACATCACTTAGCACACTATCTAACATATAACAGTGCTCTATAAAGTCTAAATCATTCATCTTACCTTATTGTCAAACCAATGCATATTTGGGTGGATGTTTCCCATCTTTGAAGGAGAATCTCTTCTCAAGTCTTTTCTTCAGTGCGGTGTTTCTGAGCCCTGGTACATATTTCAGATTATGCTCACATGCAGACAAATTCTATGTACAGTTTTGCATATCAGTTGTCATGATACTTTATCAATCTAATCAAAGAGAGTATATTTTAATAGAACTGGCAATATTATAGGAGTAATATTGAATCTGGTACAAATTATTGAATTCATTTTTATATTTGTACTACCTTATATTCATAATAATATTTATCTGCAACACACTTTAAAACTGATTTTTTTTGGATATGTTCTCCTGTAGAGCACTCCATGATGATAAGTATGTTTCCTCTCACTGGCCAGTTTCAATCAACTGGTAATGAATGTCTTGATTACAGCATGAATGAAAAATGAGAGGCCCATATTCTTTTATTCTAAGGGGTATTGTAATTGATTACCAATAGCCACCACTAGGACAAAAGGGAGATATGGTGGTTCAAATACCAGATTATTCGTCATTCTTAAATTATTTTGTTTAACTTTGTAACATTTTACTGAAATAAATAGTATATCATTATATCGACATGTGTTTACAGTCTGTGAAAATATTATGTGCATTGGAATAGAGAGCCATTGCAACAAATTTGATTTACTAATTTGTCATAATCTGCATAGAAAGCTTTAATTTTTAAAACTAAATAGTATAAAATTTACTTTAGTAAGCCATTTTTCAAACAGAAGCAACCTGAGAAGTAAACAAACTTTTCATTCAAATGTGCATAAGCAAACCTTTGCCTTGATGAAAGGTGCAATAGACTTGTTACCTTGCAATGCTCTGTAGCACATAAAGAACTTGATTAATGCCTTCACAGATGACATTGAGCGAGCCCATATTATCTGTATATATATACACGAATAAAATAGTTTTAATTTGAAAAAAAACTATATATATGATAGAGGCTATTTATCTTCTTAGACGATAGAGTCAAGAAAATTAATTATGTTCTCACAATGATTAAAAATAGAATTTCACCTAAAAGACCTCTCTGGCTTACCATTGAAAAAAGGATGAGTCTATATTTGAATGCTTTAGTGTACTCACTCTATATTAACTTAGATATCACAGAGTGAAGTGTTCTATTCTCTTAAAAATTAATGATATGTAAAGGAATCCCTGAAGTATATATCTTTTGAGTTCACTAAAGTATCAAAAGAAAACTAACGCTTCATAATTATTTGAGACATTAAAGGAGGTATTATATTAGAAAACCAAATATTTAAGTATAAATATAAAATGGTTCTTAAATAGAAACAAGAAGTATTTCCAGTAAATGAGTATTAAATTGTAACTTTATAAAATATTTTATTAATTGTAAGGCTTCATTATTTAATGGCAACAAATCAGATTATGTCAAAACTCAAAATCTCCACACAGATTTTTCTCTTCATTGCAGCAATTAAGTTACGATTATTTACTCATGATTTCAAATTATGCCACATGTTTCACTTTGCTGATCATGTAGTTCAATATAATCTGAATCAAACTTTCAACATTCACAGCAAGTAGTTATGCATTCCTTTTGGAATGAGATAAATGTTATAAAATGATTTTTGAACTTTCTATTTAAATTTTTCTTTATCTCCCTCCCCCACTCTGTTTGCTTCATGCTAGCTTTAGAGTCAAAGATGAGTAAAATATCCTCAGAGAGGTGCAAGCAGAACTGAGGCCAATATCTCTACTGCAATTCAAGCCAGAAATCTACAGTCATCATGTTTATAGTATCCAGATACAATACATGAAAAACAAGCCTGCTTCAGATCTTACCACTCTCTAGACCTGATATATCTTCACATTTTTCTGATATTATCTATAATTTAATACTGAAGTGTTTCAATATTTCATATATATTATACATATATATGTTTGTATATATGTGTGTGTGTTTATGTATGTATACTCTTTTTTTGGCTCCATATGAACTTTGAAATAGTTTTTTCAATTCTGTGAAGAAAGTCATTGGTAGCTTGATGGGGATGGCATTGAATCTATAAATTATTTTGAGCAGTATGGCCATTTTCACAATATTTATTCTTCCTATCCATGAACATGACATGTTCTACCATTTGTTTGTGTCCTCTTTTATTTCGTTGAGAAGTGGTTTGTAGCTCTCCGTGAAGAGGTGCTTCACATCCCTTGTAAGTTGGATTCATAGCTATTTTATTCTTTTTGTAGCAATTCACTCATGGTTTGGCTCTGTTTGTCTGTTATTGGTGTATAGGAATGCTTGTGATTTTTGCACATTGATTTTTGTCTCCTGAGACTTTGCTGAAGATGCTTATCAGCTTAAGGAAATTTTGGGCTGAGACGATGGGATTTTCTAAATATACAATCATGTCATCTGCAAACAGGGACAATTTGACTTCCTCTTTTCCTAATTGAATACCCTTTATTTCTTTCTCTTGCCTGATTGCCCTGGTCAGAACTTCCAACACTATGTTGAATAGGAATGGTGACAGAGGGCATCCCTGTCTTGTGCCAGTTTTTAAAGGGGATGACTCAGTATTATAAATATGTTCAGGTACTTATTAAAAGCTTCAGGTGATTTAAATATGAATACCCAACAGCATCTGATCTGAAAGATGTTCAATGTATTTATGAGATGTGGATATAGGCACATAAATTTAAAATTAGACACAATTCCTTAAGCATTGAAAAATATTCCTAACAATTCAAAATGATAAATTGAGTAGTAGAGAAGCCTTCTTTGAATAGATAAAGTCTGATGAAAAATGGATAGAGAATAGAAACAAAGATGAAATGATGCATTATATGGTGCATCCCTGAATCATGAAAAGGTTAAGGACTGACGACAAAAAAAATTTACCAAAATATAGAAGAAATGTAAGACTGCAAGGCCATGAAAACAATGCTAAAATATTAGGTATTTTAATATTGAAAAGATTTAGATAAAGATTAAGATATTTAATATTTAAAGGATTTAAAATATTTAAACATAAATATATTTAATTTAAATTTGTAGGTCATCTTTCCACAATGATCAAGGAAAATTATTTTAAGGGAATATGTTAACTTAAAATTTTGTTAAAATATTTTTCTAATCAACAAGGTATGAGCGATTGCTTATTGTTTTTGTTGCTTTGTATTATTATTACTACTATATTACTTCCATAGCAAGGGAGAAATATTGCTTTTAAGCATACATGATTCTTATGATAGTTATGACTTGCCCTTTTTGTTTTTCTCTCTGAGCATGTCTGAGGGTCAAAACAAGTAGACTTTGTATGTGTGTTATATTTTTGGTCAGTTAACATTTTATGGAGCTTTTTGTTTTATCCCTAACATGTCTATCTTGTATCTTTATTATGGGTTTTATCATTGAGCAGATTCTTTTCAAATGATATGTCTTCAAAGGTTGACAGATGTAAGTCACATTGATGAGAAAAGCAAACACTGAGACAGAATGTCTTATAATCCTTCAGCTAAGCTAATATAGGAAAAGCAGGGTCATCTTGACAAGAAAATAAGATACAAAATTGAGCAAGTTCAATAGCTTTGGTCCTCTTGATTTAAACTGAAAAATTAAATAAATTATAATGCAAACCCATTATATAAGCTCCATTTCGTTTAGCAAAATTAGTATAGTTGTTTAAAAGAGCAGATGGTGACTTTGTGATTGTGGGCAGTACTCTCCAAAACCTAATTGAGAATGCTTCAGGGAGAAAAATAGGCAGGTGTAATATATAATTATCCAGATTTACATTTCACCCTAGACAGACATCATGCACATCTGTTCTTAGATATCAAGGAAAACCATGATTCCTTCAGCATTTTTTTTTTTTTTTTTATATCCTGCAGGCTTATCAACTGCTTTGAATACATAAAGGTGGGCTATTGAGAGAAACATGTGAGTTTGATGGTCTCTTGATTAACAGTTACTTCAGCCAAAGAGAAGTGACTGTCATAACTGGAATCATTTCAGATGGAGTCTCCACCCTCAGAAACTTGAGGAACAGGAAGAACTAAGAACATACTACTATATTAGATTCTGGGGAATACAGAAAAAAATCTATAATTTGCATCATAAATTGCCAGAGTGAGTCACGCAAAAAATCCTCTGCTATGCATACTCAGATTTTTATAAACTAAATTTGATCATTGGGTCTACAGGAAACATAACATGATTTTGTATTGGAATGTGTCACCCAAATAACTTTACAGTTGAGTAAACCAAACCCCAATAACATTAATAATTCTCATAAGGTCATGCAGATTATAAGAGAAAAATCTAGTACTTAAAACTTTGTCTCAGTACCAGGGAGATTTTGTATGTAGTTAATGTAATTTCTGACTCTATTCATCTAAAACAGTAAGGGGATTTATTATCCTACATAACAAAATCTAGGGGTGAGGAGGGAGAGGGAGGGGGAGACTCATACTTGGTTAATTTAGCAACTAAACGGTGGCATTAAAGATTGAGATACTTTCCTTGTCTTCACTATGCCATCCTAGAAACGACAGCTGAGCTGGTTCCCCTTTTGGTCACAAGATATTTGAGCTGCAGGCAGCAGCTGTGAAAGTATCCCTTTGTTCAACCAGTGGAATTTAGGTAGGAGGTGGGACTTGACTCTGTAGATGGAGATCGAACAAGGAACCAAACTGAGGACTAGCTAAAACAGAAATGGGGCAGAAGCAGCTTTCCATAAGACATACCCACCAGTGTGCCAAGTCAGTTTACTATTGCCGTGGCAACACTCAGGAGTTACTGCCCCTTTCCAATGACAGTGACCCAATGACCCAGAAGTTATTATGCTTTTCCTAGAAATTTCTACATAAACCTCTCTTTAATCTGCATGTAATTAAAAATAAGTATAAATATGACTGCAGAACTGCCCTGAGCTCCTACTCTCTGCATACTGCCCATGGAGTAGTCCTGCTCTGTAAGAGGAGTCAGAGGGCCATTACACAGTCTGAGCTGTAACACTGCCATTTCAGTTAGGCTGTTTTCTTCTGTCAGCTCACCCTTGAATTATTTCCTGGGTGAAGCAAAGAACCTCCCTGGGATAAACTCCAATTTGGAGCTCGCCTGTGCTGCATCAGAATGGAAGGAAACTTATCCAAGTACTAAAGCCATACACTTTAATCCATGTTGACCAACGTAAGTCATTCTATGCTCAGACGATTAAAAGTCAGCTGAATACCAAGTGGAATAACAATATCAATGAAGATGATGGTGTTAATGAACTTATAAAATGAATATTTGATGGGTGCATATTATGTTTAAGATTCATATATATATAATGTATACATATATATTTAATATATTTGAGTGCATGTGTATTCATGGGGAATGCAAATTACGTGGCAAACAAATAGTACTGACTATGTATTCTTAAATCCTACTGTTCTACATTGCCTGATATGTATAAAGAAAACTACTCATGAACAAAAGTCCCTTGTAATTATTTTATTATTTTTGTGTTACACTGTGAATTAGTAAAACTCAGAATATTACTTTGGTGGTGACCTTACTATTCCTTTAGTCAAAATACCTTATTCCTTCTTTCTTTAAAATATATACCACACATAAAAATTAATTTAAAATGGATTACAGACTTAAATGTAAAACACAAAACTATTAAACTTCTAAAAGACAACATAGAAGAAAATGTAAATGACCTTGTTTAGTGATGAAATTTTAGAAATAACATAAAAAACACAATACATGAAAGAAAGAATTGATAAGCTGGTTTTCATTAAAATATCTTCTTTGTAAAAAAATAATGAAAATAAAGCCACAGATTGGGAGAATATATTTGCAAGATAAGTTTCTGATAAAGGACTATTATCCACAGTGTATTATATTAAGTACTCTTAAAACTCAGCAAAGAAAGAATAAACAACCTGACTAAAAAATGGGCAAGGATCCTTAACACAGATACCTAATAAAAGTAAATATAGAAATGGAGAGTAAATAAAATGTGTGTGTGTGTGTACTGTAAATAAAATATGAATGTGTACACAGATGGGTTGTTTATATATATATGCATATATCCACGTCTATAAACAGTCATGTCTATAAACAGCTCATCACAATGTTTCAGACAATAAGGGACCGCATATGGACAGTGTCCCTTAAAACCATGATATTATATGTTTACTATAATGTTTCCATGTTTAAATATGTTTAGATAAACAAATGCCATTGTGTTACAATTGCCTACTGTTTTCAGTACAGTAACATGCTGTAGACATTTGTAGCCTAAGATCAATAGCCTATACCATTTAACCTAGGTGTGTAGTAGGCTAAAACATCTAGGCCTGTGTAAGTACACTCTACTATGTTTGCACAATGATGAAATCATCTAACTTTATATGACTCAGAATATATCCTCATCGTTAAGTGATGCATGGCTATATACACATTTATATGTGTGTGTGTATGCTTGTGTTTGTATGTATATCATATATATGTATATGTATCTTATTATATAGAAAGTGTCATGTATATAGGTAAATTATCTGTAGTTTACGTTTTGATAGAGACCATTGTAAGACCATTTTAGACATGCGAGATTGAGAGCCAAGATGAATCTATAACCCATACAAGAGTTTGATGTTTGAGTTAGAAGAATTTCTGAAAAGCGTACCGTATTTTACCCGTAGAATTTTACTAAAAAGAACTTGTGAGGGAGACAAAGTCTTTTGAAGAGAGTTCATAGTTAAGTTAAAAAACAAAACATATTTTATTTAATTGAATTCAATTGTGTTTTATATTTCTCCCATAATCAGAAGACCAGTTTTCTTTAGGTCAAGGCAAAGAGAGAATTCTACAACCTAAAGATCCTCAATAATAATATTTTTAAAAGGTATTTCCAGTTTTACTGGGAAAGCGTTTGATGGCTATCAGCAAGTATACTCTAACTTATCTTAAGTGTCTTCATAAGCCCGGAATATTACATGATTTCAAATTGAAGTACACGGACATTTAATGAAATCTACCAGTTCACTCACATACACACATACACCAAGACTTAAAGCAAAATCTAAAAATTTGCATTTTAGATTTATTTATCTTTCAAGTACAAAAATAGTAAAATTGATTATCACAACTTTACCAGACATCTAGTTTATAGAGCTGTTTACATTTTACTCATCATATTTTTCTAGTGTTCAATAATTCAGATACCTATATTCAAACTGATAATCAATTTTATCTCTTAATCAACATTTCAGACAACAATTTCAGAATTTATGGAATATGTTTAAGATTTACAAAAGGTTTTTAACTGATTAAAATGTTTAACATTAAAAAGGAATCTTCATTGTGATTGTAATGTTTCACAATAATCTCTTAGAGAATCCTCTTCCAAATATTTCTTTTCCACATTTCTTGCACAGACCCATTTAAGTCTTTTCTTAGGTGAGCATTAAGTAATTAACAAAATATTGAAAAGCCTTGTTTACCAAGTGGTTATAATTTTACCATGTGGGTGTAAAACAAATATTACATAACTTTTAGATGTATCACAAATACATCAAACTGATTTTGTCACATCTGTTATCTACTCATTTAAAAGACATTAAAATTGAGACTATTATCTTGATAGTTTTGTTATCTTTATTGTACTCCCCACATACTAGTCAACAAAATGTTGAGCTTTGACTGAAGTGATTCAAAATATTTAGATAAATTCTTAAGTTATGCCTACAAATGTACATTGAAATTCATATGCACAATTTAGCAGATTTTTAACTGATAAGTATTTGCATATAACTAATCTTCATTTAATTTATATATTTTATCATTAAGGTTAGAGGAGACATAGTTGTGGTGCAAAAATAAAAAAAAATTAAAAGCCAGAAAGTCTCTGTGGAGTATTTCTCCCTGTTCAATGAATCCTCAACACCTAAATTGTTTCCATCTCTTTAAATCTTGTTACCAACTTGGTTGGAGGGAAAAATAAAGCAGAGAAAAGAAAATTAAATGATAGAGAAGGGAAAATTCAAAATATGTCCAGAGAATATTACACCTACTCAGAACTAGGGACAACATGAGATATAATGCTGTCATAAGTACGTAAAACATTTATTTCCCTCTTTCTTAGTAAACAACTGGTCCAACTAGAAATCAATATTAGATAGGGATTTGGAGCAATTCCACACGTATTCATTCTTCAGGAATTTAGATTCAATCATTACACAAATCGTTTTGATGATATTTATCCCTTGCTGGATTATCTTCTTCTTAACCTGAAAGTATAAGTTCTCTTCAAGACATTATCCTAGAAATGTTCCTCTTCTCTATTTGCTTCCTAGGTAAAATACCATTATCATGCTGATATCTCCCAAATGTATATTTCTTGTTTCAAATTCTTCCTGAATCCATTCCTATCTAACTACCTCAATAATAGTCATCTGCTTTTGATTCTCTCAAACATGTTCCTAATTCTAATTACAATAAATAAAAATTCATTTTTTTATAAATCTATTCCTTCATAATTAGAAAAAAACATTTAAATATCAGTATACCAAAGAAAACTTGCACTTCTATTTTTCTTACACACTGTTTATAATAGCTAAGATTTGAAAGCAGCCTAAGTGTCCATTAATAGATGAGTAGGTAGAGAAAATTTGTTGCATATACACAATGGAGTACTATTTAGCCATTAAAAGAATGAGATCCTGTCATTTCCAACAACATGGACGGAAATGGAGAACATGTTAAGTGAAATAAGCCAGGCAAAGAAAGACAAACATTGCATACTCTCATTTATTTGTGAGATCTAAAATTCAAAACAATTGCACTAATAGACAGAGAGTAGAGGATGGTGACCAGAGGACAGGAAGGGTAATAGAGGGATTGGGGGAAGATGGGATGCTTAATGAGTACACAAAATATTAGAAATAATGAATAAGACCTACTATTCAACAGTACAATCAGGTAACCATAGTCAATAATAACTTAATTGTACATTTTAAAATAACTAAATTCAAAGGTGTAATTGGATTGTTTGTAACTCAAAGGATAAATACTTGAGGGGCTACTCCGCTCTCCATGATGTACTTTTTTCGCATTACCTGCCTGTATCAAAATGTCTCATATACCTCATAAATATATATATACCTAATAATGTAACAAGAAAAATTTTAAAAAAACTTAAAAATTAAAAAAGAAAAATCCTTGAATTTCCTAATTTACTCATCCAAATATATCTGTGTATCTACTTGAACCTACCAACAGCACCTGTCTAGAATGTGGCCACTTTCTATCACTAACGCTGCCCTTGTCCAAATTGCCATCATTTCTCTTCTGTATTATTTCAGTAGTTTCTTAACATGTCTCTACAATCTCATATTGTTATTATACAGCTCATTCTCTACAAAACAACCAAAACAATGCTGTTAAGCCATAATTCAGGTATGATTCTTCTGTTTACAAAGGAATTACTGTCCCTTAGCTACTTGAAATCTAAAATGTGATCTAATAACATTATAATATTTCAGTATACTATCTAACATCTCTTCTTTCCTAAAAGGCAATTGATGTAGTGGCCAAGATTAATTAAAAATAATTTGATAAAATATATCCAAGGCTTCTTGTTAAATTGCCTGGAAAGGAGTAACTCAAAAATCCTCAAATATCTGATAGAAAAAACTAAAAGTTATTACAGATGTTTGTTAATCCTATATGTTGCCTTTAAGACGCTGAACAAAGTAGCAAAATATTAAACCTTAAAGGATGTTCTAATATTCTGAATTTTGATTAATTGCTACTTGAAATTAAATTTTTAAAAGAATATGATGTTAGAATATTTAATGCTGGAGTATTATTGTTAAGTATATGTTCTTTTTTGTTTAAAAAAGTTAATATTATATTTTATTTTATTAAAGATTAAGTATATATGCTGAAAATAGTATTGTAGGAGGTTGTTCTATGGGTAGTCTAATAAGCTGAGAGAGAAGCCCAAATGAATATGGCATAATTATGGAAAGTATTAGCACTGCTCACAGTACTTCTGCACATTAGGAGGATTACATCTTTCTACCTCCTGAAAGTTAGTTGTGGTCAT